>NW_024081859.1:76374-426011 GCF_003009895.1 Hyaena hyaena | reverse complement strand
GATAGTTGCAAATGACATATCAGATAAAGGGTTAATATCCAGAATCTATAAGGAACTCACCAAACTACACGCCCGAAAAACAAACAACCCAGTGAAGAAATGGGCAGAAGATATGAACAGACACTTCTCCAAAGAGGACATCCAGATGGCCAATGCCTGTCCTTTTCATTTAACTTTGGAGTCCTAGAGTTTAGCCCCGGGGTCTCTCCTCTTCTTGGCCCACCCTCCTTCCTTGATGATCGAACGCCCTTTCATCCTTCATCCACGTGCTGATGAAACTGATGTCTCTAGACAGCATCTCTCTGTGAACTCCAGACTTCCATATTCAACAGTCCACTCAATATTTCCTCTTGGACATGTCACAGGCGACTCAACCTCTTGGGTTCGAACTGAATTCCTCATCTTTCTTTCTGAAACTGCTACCTGTTGGAGCCTTCCTTATCTTAGTTAATGACAACTCCAGTTTGTCAGGTCACGATCCTTGTGAAGAGCCTAAGTAACGTCATTTTGAAATTAAGGCCTCCATTAAGAGCAACCTCGGGCTGCACGTAGCCCCAGTTCCTCAGATTGCTCAAGGCTAAAGCCATCCTCGGACCGCCCTCAGGTCAGCTAATCAAAAAACATTCCTGTGGTCTGAGTCAAGGCTGGGAACTATAGACAGTTATTCTGTACAAACTAGCCAATTTCTCACCGCTTGCCTGATCCCCACGTGGGCCCTTTGAGCTCACCTCATAATTGGTCATTTTCAAAGGATTCTCAAAGGTCATGATTGGGTCCCACCAAAAGTAACGCCTCACAGATACTGAATGGTCAAAGCTGTTACCATGGGTGCTGTACAATTGTAATTGGTGCTTATGTGATGATGCTATACGTACAACGTGGCACTGTAACACCCCCATCCCTTACCCCATAAAAACCCTGCTCGCTATTGTTTGGGTATTGTTCGGGGCTTCACCTTCTGCCACGACACCAGCTGGCGGGTGAGCCCCTGCTCGAGCTTGTAATAAAGACCCTTTTGTACTTGCATCGGTGTCAGCTCCTTGGGGGTCTCTGGGGACTCGCGAATCAGGCACAACACTTGAAGTTCTCTTGCCTCCTTGTGTACCCTGAAACCCAAGACCCAATGCACAGGAGGGTTGTGCTGGCTCTCTCTACCTTCAAGGCGTGTCCAAAACCTTCCTACCACCGCCTCTGCACTCCTGGTCAAGTTCTGCATCTCCTAACTCGTCTCCTTGCCCCCCTCGTCCTTGCTTTTCATCTGTAGTTCATCTGTAGCCCCAGGGGTGCTGGGAGGCTGGGTTACATGGTGCTACTGCCCATCCCAGTTCCAACAGCTCCCAGGCTCATGCAGAACTGACCCCATGTCTACCATACCATGGCCTACCTTCATTTTCCTTTTCTCATTTCTTCGATGGCCTGGTCTTCCCCCTTGCTAACGTTTTCCTAGGCACACAAGGCTCCTTGCTGTTTCTCTGACCTGTTGACACAGTCCCTGCTAGCAGGGATTTTGCTCTTGCTGGTATCTTTCCTAGAATGCTCCTTCCCCATTCCATGGTGAATCAAACTAGCTCACTAGGATGGACGCAATAGAATGTTCCTTCCCCAGACACCCACACACGTACTCCCTTCCATCCTTCAAAGTCTTTGCTCTGATGTAAGCTGTGTAGGTCTCCTTTGGCCACCTACTTAAAACATACCCCATCCCATTCCCTTTCCCTGCTTGCCCTCCTCTAGGGTGCTTTTCATCCTCTACCATGATACATAATTCACTTATTTGACTGTTGTGCTGATTGACATATCCTCAGTACTATAGGCCTCACATGCAGTGGGTGCTTAATCAAGGTGTCCTAAGTGAGCGAATTAATGGAATTCCTCCCACACAATTTCCCTTATCTAGACAGGAAAGTCCCACTGCCTGGGAAGAAAGGGTACACCCATGGTGGCTTGAGGAAATTCCATTTGAGTTTATCTAAGTCTAGTGGGTGTTGTTTTTGAAGTTCCCTCCTAAGATAAGGTAACATTTTTATTGATATTCAATATGTATGATTTGGAGGCTCTTCTTTGGCTATGTTGATCTCCATTCTTTTAGAACTTAAATATACTCCTTAATGCATAGCAGCAGCGTTCAACAATCAAGTGACCGTTGAGCTGAATCAAGTTGATTGACTTTATTTCCTTTGCTGGAGCCAAGCGAAGCCATCGAGTTTGGATGGTTGTTTTTGAGTCTTGTCTGATAGTCTTTCTCTGCATTTTGTTTTATTTCATTTTATTTTATTCCATGTTCTTTTAAGATCTCAGGACCACTGTTACAAGAATTAAAGGAAAAGAACATGAATATTTTCAAGCAACAACCTCTTTCTTGCTGCTCATATTTATCTTCTGGGTTATTTCAGATGAACGAATGGGAAGACACTCTCTTAGAATATGCGGGAGGAATTGGCTCTGCACTCTCAAGTCCCAGAGGGCAGGGTTTCAAATTCTACAGAAACTAGATCTCAATAACAACAAGGCTCATTCTATATTCCTAGGGAGGAATGGGCCAGAAGCATTTCTCACCCAGTGGTTCTCAAATCTGGCTCTCTGACATGCTCGGAAGGTATAGAGCTCTAGGAGTCATTTCCAAAAGTCCATGTTGGCAGCAATACCAGGGGCCATTGCCACAGAGCCCCTCTCCCTTGTCCCCACCCTCCCAGCTTTGGAAACCTCCCTAGTGAAACTGTGAACCTTTCCTTGGCCTCCATGTCCACAGAGCCCGTGGGAGCCGGGTGGAGGGGCGCTGTCTGTGAGGGGGTGAACATACCAAGAAGGGCACTTCCCAAGGTGGTGTGTACAGAGGTCAGGATGATGGCAATAGTTCCAGCTGGACTTACAAAGATGCCTAAGATTTAATTAGGTAGGTAAAGACAATGGAAAGGGCTCTCCAGATTGAGGCTAACTCCATAAACTATTTCTAAAGTGACTTATAACTTTCCAGTTTTGATTAGTTAGAAAGCCATCTGAACTAACAAAAGTTTAGAATTACAGAAAAAGTTGTAAATGAATTATTTGGTCATTAACAAGTCCTTGCGTTAACAAAGGGCCTCAATCAATGTCTATGGAATTCATTTAATGAACAGATAAAAATGATTTTAAATTTGCAATATGCGTATATGAAAATCATACTTCAACAGGGCATGATGTATATATATTCTACTTCTTTTTGTTAATTTTAGTATTCTAAAAATTTTTTTTATGTTCATTTACTAGAGAGAGAGAAAGAAAGAGCACAGGCAAGTCGGGGAGGGACAGAGTGAGAAGGAGACACAGAATCCGAAAACAGGCTCCAGGCTCTGAGCTGTCAGCACAGAACCAATGTGGGACCCACAAACTGTGAGAACATGACCAGAGCCAGAATCAGACACTTAACCAACTGAGCCACTCAGGCACCCCAATTTCTTCTTCTTCTTTTTTTTTTTTTTTAAAAAGATTTATTTATTTATTTTGAGAGAGAGACAGAGACAGAGAGAGAGAATGCATGCATGGGAGTTGGGGAGGGTCAGAGAGAGAGAGAGGGAAAGAAAATCTCAAGCAGATTCCTTGCTGCCAGTGCAGAGCCCCACTCAGGACTCAACCTCATCAACTGTGAGATCATGACCTGAGCCAAAATCAAGAGTCAAGCTGCCAGCTCAGAGCCTGGAGCCTGTTTCAGTCTGTGACTCCCTCTCTCTCTGACCCTCCCCTGCTCACGCTGTCTCTCTCTCTCTCTCTCTCTCTCTCTCTCACTCCTAGAAATAAAAAAAAAAAAAAGAGTCAAGCGCTTAACCAACTGAGCCACCCAGGCACCCCATTCTACTTCTTAACTGCTTAAGGATTCCCTCTACAATCCTCTTAATATTTTTTTCTTTAGATAGAGAGAGAACGCACCCATTGGGGAGGAGGGTAGCGGGAGACAGAGAGAGAATATTAAGCAGGCTCCATGCTCTGTGCAAAGCCAGTGCAGGGCTCGATCCCACGACCCTGTGACCCTGACCTGAGCTGAAGTCAAAAGTCGGCTGCTCAACTGACTAAGCCACCCAGGCACCCTTGAGCTGCCATTTTCTAATCTGCAAAATTGGAGAAGGAATAGTACATGTTTAGATTTTGTGAGTATTAACCATGACAGTGCAGATAAAATGCAGAGAACTTCTCTAGCCTAATCAGTGTAGCTATAATTTGTTGAGGTTTTATGATTACCAGGAAGATGAGGGGAAGGGAAAGGAGGAGGGTTCTTTTTGGAATACAGGGTTGCTCTGAATTGTCCGCTCGCCCATCTCAGAGGAAGGGCGTTTGAATTTCCCCATCCAGAAGTCTGTCTTCAGGCATATAGTGATTGCACTTTGCACACCCCATTGCCCTCAGCACACCCGGTCTTGCTTTACACTTATTTTATAGATATTTTCTCTCTTACTGAAATTGTAAACCATTTATGTCCAGAGCTTGCTCTAAGCATGTATATATGGGTCTCCATCATTATTGCTTATTCACATCAAGTTCATGAGTTGATCCTTCCGTCCAATAAGGTAGCTAACATCTATACTCCTTTAGCTTCCAGATAAAATTCATGTCACAATTCCAATGTGCAGACACAGTATCCACCTTCTAACACATTCTTTTTGGATATATGTGACAGAGAAAACGGGCCTCCTGCTACTCTACTTCTTCTCAAAGATGAACTTAGGTAGGTTTGTAAAGCATCCGAACGTGCACACATTCATTCTGTGTGTTACACTGTCAGCGCAAACCCAGCAGTGAATTCTGACAACTATTGGAAAATAGGAAAATTCCTTTCTCTTCCCCCTTGTAGGATTGGGGGTGTTTCCTGGCCCTTAGCTGGGAGGACCTTGCAAACGGAGATGGTTGCAGTCTCTGGCAGGAGCAGGCCAGTCCTGTTATTTCAGACTTGCCAGCTTGGGTGATCACACTTGTTGGGAAATGACTGCATGGTAGTTCTTATTTTCAGGGTGGCTGAAAAGTTAGAGGAGGTAAACGTTTTGCAAAAGCTAAGGGGGGTTTCTGGGGAGTTCTTATCACATGTAAGGATTTGGGCAGCTGGGACATGTTCGACCTGGGGAGGTTCTGTGATGTGTGTTTGGGGAGGGAAGCTGGAAGCCTATCAGTTGCTGCAAATGCGTGGGAAGGAGGCTTTTCTATCAAAAGGGTCAGAACGACTGGGAGGGCAAAGCCGGAATGTCACAGAGGGTCTGAGGGTATGGACTTGGTTGGTGTTTCCCATCAATGGCAGAGTGGCAACAGCTGGAAAGACCCAGAAGTGGGGATTTTAAAGAGGAAAATAAACCAAGGCTGAGTAGGGAGAAAGGTACCCGCAGTGTGGCTCAGCCTTGCCTTGCACAGCATCTGTTTTTGACATTGAGTCTTTTTCTTTTTTAAGTGTTTATTTATTTCTCTGAGAGAGAGAGAGAGAGAGAATGAGAATGAGCAGGGGAGGGACAGAGAGAGAGGGAAACACAGAATCCAAAGCAGGTTCCAGGGCCCGGTGGGGGCTTGAACTGGTGAACTGAGAGATCATGACCTGAGCCGAAGTCAGGCGCCCAACCTACTGAACCACCCAGGTGCCCCTCCTCTCCAGTGAATTCTCAGTGCCAAGTTACCTGCCATCCCTCCAAGACCCCTCCCCGGTGTTCTCATTTTCCTCCAGGAACTTATGTCTATAAATTTCCATTCACATCTTTTGCTACAATCATGCAAGACCAGTTTAGTTTGTTCAAAAATTTAAAACACCTATAAACTGCACTTGCTGGATGATGATGATGCACATTTTATTTATTTATTTATTTTTTATTTTTATTTTTTTTTTACAAATAGTTTATTGTCAAATTAGTTTCTACATAACACTCAGTGCTCATCCCCAAAGTGCCCTCCTCCATGCCCATCCCCCCCTCCCCCCCACATCCATCAGTCCTCAGTTTTTGTCAGCATTCAAGAGTCTCTCATGGTTTGCCTCTCTCCCTTTCCCCCACCATTTCCGCCCTTCTTCTCCCCCTTGTTCCTCCGTCAAGTTCCTCCTAATCCTCCTATACGTGCAAACATATGATATTTGTCCTTCTCTGCCTGACTTATTTCGCTCAGCATAACACCCTCAAGGTCCATCCATGTTGCTACACATGGCCAGATTTCATTGTTTCTCATTGCCATGTAGTATTCCATGGTATAGATAAACCACATCTTCTTGATCCATTCATCTGTTGATGGACACTTAGGCTCTTTCCATGTTTTAGCTATTGTGGAGAGTGCTGCTATGAACATTGGGGTACATGTGCTCCTATGCCTCAGCATTTCTGTATCCCTTGGGTAAATTCCTAGCAGTGCTATTGCTGGGTCATAAGGGAGTTCTATTGTTAGTTTCCTGAGGAACCTCCACACTGTTTTCCAGAGGGGCTGTACCAGTTTACATTCCCACCAACAGTGTAGGAGGGTGCCCGTTTCTCCACATCCTCGCCAGCATCTAGAGTTCTCTGATTTGCTCATTTTAGCCACTCTGACTGGCGTGAGGTGGTATCTCAGTGTGGTTTTGATTTGTATTTCCCTGATGAGGAGGGATGCTGAGCATCGTTTCATGTGTCTGTTGGCCATCTGGATGTCCTCTTTGGAGAAGTGTCTGTTCATGTCTTCTGCCCATTTCTTCACTGGGTTGTTTGTTTTTCGGGCGTGTAGTTTGGTGAGTTCCTTATAGATTCTGGATATTAACCCTTTATCTGATATGTCATTTGCAACTATCTTTTCCCATTCCGTTGGTTGCCTATTAATTTTCTGTGTTGTTTCCTTGGCTGGATGATGCACATTTTAAAAATAACTATTAGAGATGTGAATAATGTACAGTAGTACTTTATGACATGTGGGAAAGCTTTGTATGATAGGATTTTGCTCAATCAAACCTCATTTAAATTTCACTTTAAGAGTTTGTACTGGGGTGCCTGGATGGCTACTTGGTTAAGCATCTGACTTTGGCTCAGGTCATGATCTCGCAGTTCATGGGTTCAAGCCCCACATCAGGCTCTATGCTGACAGCTCAGAGCCTGGGGTCTGCTTTGGATTCTGTGTCTCCCTCCCTCTCTGCCCCTCCCCCACTCATGTTCTGTCTCTCTGTCTCTCAGAACTTAATAAATGTTAAATTTTTTTTAAAGTTTGTTATTTAGTTCAAAAGGTGTACAATGTATATTATCACTGTACTAGGACTAGAGCCAATAGTTCTTTAGCATGCAAAACCATCATCAGTCCTATTTAATATAATTTTTAGGCTGGGATATTTGTAATCATTTATAAAGATTATAATGAAATCATGATATAATGATCATAATGAAATTCATTAAAGTGAATGAATTTATATAATGAAATTCATAAAAGTGAATAAAACAAGTACACGGTATAATAATGAATTAGTATAAAATGAATACATATGTAACCACCACTCAGAACATATACAAACATCAGAAACCCCCTATGGTCCATCTTCTTTCCAAAGGTAACAATTATCCCCAATTGCTCTGACGTCTAATGCTATTTAGTTTTTCTCCTTTCGAAACTTTGTATATATCACAACAGATAGTTTACACTTTTTCTGTAACTGGCTTCTTTCACTCCTCATTATGTTAGTAAGATTCGTTAGTGCTGTGTTTATCTGCAGTTCATTCATTTTCTTGACTGAAATAGTATAATGTAAATTCCAAAATTAACTTATCCATTTTACCATTTTGACACTTAAGATTGTTTCCAGTTTAGAGCCCTTACAAAAGTGCTGTCGCATGCATGGGTACATGCACAGAAATGCATGGTACATGCAGAAGGCTGTAACCCGAGGTAATTTCTGAGATGAAGCATTTAATAGTTGGCATGTGACTGTCCCTATTCTCTTTCCTGGAAACCTTGTGTCCCAGGTGGCATAGTTACAAGACACAAGCAGATTGGATTCCAAAAGTCACCATTTGGAAAGGAATCTTGGAGAACCACCAGGTCTGCAGTGTATATTCTGCATGACCAAAAAATAGCTTCTATGTTTCTAGACATTAAGGTTTTGAGTTTATTATCACTGCTGCACAGCCTAGCTAATATCTGACCAGTAGAAACAATATAAACATTTTATTTTCAGAAATATTTCTTATAATCAAAATGACTGATTGATTTTCACATCTGAAAATTTTATCATGCCAATGGGAGCTCTTAATGTCCTCATTCTAGTTATCAACAGGCTGAGGGTGAGTGATAAAAGGATGTCTGAAAGCTGGGGTACTGATGCCAACATCTCAGACCACGTCCATGACCCCTCACCATAAGACTAGCTGATAAAAGAGTCAAGGGGCCTGTGATTACTGACAAGGACCTACTCATGGACCAGCTGATGGTTTGATGCTGTTTATATGATTTCCCCCTTATGCTCCAGTGAAAAATGCCAAGATTTTTTTCCTTGTCAATTTTCCCCTGTGATAGCATACCCAGTGGTAAAAGACAGACTAAGTGTATGGTCAGGGCCCGGTTAGGAAAACAGCTGCTATGGGGTACCGGGGCGAAGAAAGGGAGCTCTTCTGAGTTGGGAGTAAGTAGAGAGCTGCTAGGTGGTGCAGGGTACCAGCTAGGACTTGAGAGAAAACCCAGCAGCCATGCAGGTGTGGTCATGAAAGGGGACCTTGAGAAGTGGAGTGTGGGAGCTCTAGGCTCTGTGGGTAGTGATGGGGGTGGGCTTGGGGCTGCTGTGAGCACGGTGAGGTGGGCATAGAGCGGGAGGAGAGTGAAGAAGTGCTGGGCCCCTCTGTGTGTCTGCCATCATGCTTGGCCATATGATCCTCTTCTACCTTCCTCCCAGCTTCCAAATCCCTGGGGAGCTCCTCTTTATTGGACATCTTCAGCCTGCAACTGCATGGAGAAGAAAGGAAGTTCTGGGAAACACAGTCCCAGCCTCAGATGGAAGCAGCAGTGTCTTGCTGGCAACAGACAGCACAGCTCAGAATCTTCGGTTCACGAGAAGTAATTTTCTAACTGGTGGACTCTTATTAAAAAAAGTTTAATGCTTTATTTATTTCTGAGAGAGAGACAGCTTGAGCAGGGGAGGGTCAGAGAGAGAGGGAGAGATACAGAATCTGAAGCAGGCTCCAGGCCCTGAGCTGTCAGCACAGAACCCAACACGGGGCTCGAACCCACGAACTGTGAGATCATGACCTGAGCTGAAGTTGGACGCTTAACCGACTGAGCCACCCAGGCGCCCTCTGCTTTTTAAATTTTTTTTTAAATATTTATTTTTTAGAGAGAGACAGTACGAACAGAGGAGAGGAGAGAGAGAGGGAGACATAGAATCTGAAGCAGCTCCAGGCTCTGAGCTGTCAGCACAGAGCCAGATGCAGGGCCCCAACTCACAAACCCAACCATGAGATCATGATCTGAGCTGAAGTTGGAAGCTTAACTGACTGAGCCACCCAGGTGCCCCTCTAACTGATGGACTCTTATAGGACATTCAAAAATTAGGGCACTGCTGAAGAAAAGATATGAGAATAATTTGTCCAAGGCAAAGAGTTATGGCTTGAAGAAAGAATAAACACACATAGCTATATGACCTGTTAACATGACAGATGCAGAAACCATGCACTTCTGATCTGGTTACCTGCTGTTATTTAGTTATTGGAGATGGGTAAATAGTGAAATGTTATACAAATAGCAGAAAAAAATAGCTTTGTATTGAATTTGATGATGGAAATTACATCCTGGCAAGAGATGTATTAATTAAAAACTTATGGTAGCTTATTTCTTGAATATGTCAAGAGATAGAAAAGTGAAAGATATGCAGTGAAGATCCCATTAGGATTGTTGTTTTACTATGTGGGTAAACAAGTCTAAATTCACTATAATTAGCAAATTTCAAAGTGAGATAATCTTTGCTAGTGGAAAAGGTAGAAGATCTTTATGGGAAAGAATACTAGAAAATGTGTTGGAGTTAAAGAGTTTGGTGAAGCCAGGACCCTGCCTTTTAGGAGATGAAGAGCCAGGGTCAGGAGGTTATTTCAACAGAAAGCGCTATGGTAGGGCAAGCACAGGTACATCAATGTCAGGGGGTCAGGGAACACTTCCTGGAGGAAGTGACATCTAAGCTGAGACCCGTGTCATAAACAGGAAGTCAGGGAAAGAAGGGGTGCAGGCTCCTGGCCTGGGGTGTGTCAGGCTATGGTGGGACCCTGGAAGAGGGGGAGGAAGGGTTTGGGGTGGGGTGGAAGAACGTTCACACTTGGGCTGGGGGGCCAAATAGGGATGAGATCTTAAGAGTGGAAATCTTGTGGGGCATCTGAGTGGCCCAGTTGGTTGAGCATCTGACTTCAGCTCAGGTCATGATATCATGGTTCGTGAGTTCAAGCCCTGCGTCGGGCTCTGTGATGACAATGCAGAGCCCACTTCAGCTCCTCTGTTCTCCTGTCTCTGCCCCTCCTCCACTGTGCTCAAAAATAAAATAAAAACATAAAAAAAAAAGAATGGGAATCCCACGCCCAGGCAATTACCAGCATTTCCCACATTCCCTACACCCAAGACACAGTGGAAGACATTGAATCAATTGTGCGGTCATGGGGAAATCAAATTGGGACACATGAGGGTGATGAATTCTTAAAAGAGAGCAAAGAAATGATTTTTCCTATTCATTGCTTCAAGACACAGTCCGATTGGATGGTCTAACAGAGGTAACAGAAGTAGCAGTCTGTTATTTGCCCCACGTGATTCCAAATATGGGGTGTTGGGATGAACAAAATAAAATCATTGACCTCATGACTTGTGAGAGTAAACAGAAAATAAATTTAAAAAGTATCATTCGATTTGGACCCACACACTTTGAGGGCAGTGCCTGACCTCAGTGGGCATTCTGGTGCTCCAGACCATCTACTTTTGATCTGGAATGAGATACCACACAGTGCAGCATGGAGCCTGCTTTTCCTGAATCACCAGCATCTGATTCTTATAAATAGTGGGAGAATCAGTTCTGGGTATTTTTGACAAGGCTGCTGCTTATTAAGCTGAATCTAGAAAGATGGGGCAAAATGAGTGGGGATATGACAATATTCAACATAAGAGGGGACAGCATAAAAAAAGTAGTACAACTAAAGAGCTTCTGTACAGCAAAGAAAGCCATCAACCAAATGAAAAAGCAACTTATTGAATGGGAGAAAATACTTGTGAGTCATATATGCAATAAGAGGCTAAGATCCAAAATATATAAAGAATCCATACAAACTCAATATCAAAAAACACTCAAACAATCCGATTTAAAAAATGGGCAGGAGATCTAAATAGACACTTCCCCCAAAACATAAGGATGGCCAATAGGTACATGATAAGGTGCTTAGTATCATTAATCATCAGGGAAATGCAAATCAAAACCACAGTGAGATACCACTTCACACCTGTTAGAATAGTTATAATGGAAAAGACAGGAAATACAAGTGTTGGTAAGGATTTGGAGAAAAAGGAACCCTGGTACATTGTTTGGTGGGAATGTAAATTGGTGCAGCCATTATGGAATTAAAAGAAAATTAAAAATAGAACTACCACACGATCCAGCAATCTTACTTCTGAGAATTTATCCAAGGAAAGTGAAAACACTAGTTCAAAAAGGTATTTGAGCCTCCCGTAGGCATTGCAACATTATTTTTAATTGAGACATGGAAACAACTTAGGCGTCCTTCAATGGATGAATGGATAAAGAAAATGTATTATATAGACATACAATGGAATATTATTCAGCCACAAAAAAGAATGAAATCTTGTCATCTGTGACAACATGGATGGACTTTGAGAAGATTTGATAAGTGAAATAAATCAAACAGAAAAAGGCAAATATTGTACGATCTCACTTACGTGTGGAATCTAAACCAACCAACAAAACAAACAAAAACCAAATAAGCTCACAGAGACAGAGAGCAGATTGGTGGTTGCAAGAGGTGTGGGGAAGAGAAATGGGTGATTTTTTTTCAGTTTAAATAAACTGAACAAAACTTTTATAAAAGGAGTAAAGCAGGAGTTAAAGGCTATAGGATAAAAAATTAACCTATGGCCAGATGTAGGGGGCAGAGCAAAATTTTGTACAGCTTAAAATCTTGTCAAATTTGGGGGCCTTCTTTAAGAGAAAAATAACAATTAGACAATTAGGTACAAAAATCAATATTCAGGAGCACCTGGGTGGCTCGGTTGGTTAAGCATCTTGACAGTTCAGGTCATGATCTCACAGTCTGTGAGTTCAAGCCCCGCATTGGGCTCTGTGCTGACAGCACGGAGCCTGGAGACTGCTTCAGATTCTGTTTCCCTCTCTCTCTACTCCTACCCCACTCAGGGTCTGTCTGTCTGTCTGTCTCTCTCTCCCTGAAAATTAAATCAACATAAATAAATATTCATTTAAAATGAGAAATGCATCACAACAAGCTATAAAACTTAAAAGGCCAACAAATACCATAATCTTCAAAAAAGTCCACAAGAAAACATTTTGATAAACTGCCTGACACACCTCCCCATAATACCATTTTTTCATAATTACGTTTTTTAGCTGCATATCCTTTTCCTCCAATTTTACCGAGGTATATCTGACAATTAAAAAGTGTGTATATTTAAGGTATACAATTTGATAACTTGATACATATAATTGCCAATCAAGGCAATTAACATTATCACCTCACATAGTTACCTTGGTGTGTGTGTGTGTGTGTGTGTGTGTGTGTGTGTGTGGTGAGAAATTTAAGATCTGCCCCCTTGCAAATTTCAAGTATTCAATACAGTGTTGTTAACTATAGTCACATTGTTGTACATTAGATCTCCAGGACTTATTTATCTTGTGTAATTGAAGCTTGGTGCCCCTTGAACAGAATCTCCCCATATCCCCATAGCTGCATACTCTTTATCATGATGAGCACTGAAATTTATAGAATTATTGAATCACTATATTGTACACCTGAAACTAACATTACACTGGATGCTAACTAACTGGAATTTAAATAAAAACTTGGAAGAAAACAAAAGAGAAAAAAAGAACTTAGGCTATGGAGCTAGACTATTTGGGTTTGCTTCTTGGCACTGCCACTTTACAGCTTGTGGAACCTGGGCATTTAAAAAATATCTCTGTGCCTGAGATCTTCTCATCTGTAAAATGGGTATAAATAATGTTAAGATTAAAGAAATTAGTTCAGGCAGAGTACTTACAACGGTGTAGGCACATAAAGGCTCAATATTTATTAGCTGCTGCTGTTATTATTGTTGTGGCTGTTGTAGGGCCATATTCATGTGAATAATATGTGACGCTTCTTAAACCACCTTTGCGTCCTGACTAGAATCAGGCTTCCCTGTTTTCTGAATGGACTGTTGACTAAATGTAGGAGGAAGGCAGAGAGGAAGAAGTTAGAGATAAATGGGATTCCCCCCCCCGCCCCCTTAATGTCGCCAAACAACATTTAAGCAAAAGAAGAAATTGAGTCTATAAATTCATTGGCTGGGTCGTGGCATGCCAAGCGAGCAGTAACACTGGGCCTGACATCATTTTGTTCCCAAATGATATGAGCATAACTTGTTTTTGAAGGAAAAAAAAACACGATGGACTTTAAAAAGTTGCCTTTTAATTCACTCTCCTACAGATGTGTCTCCGAGACACTTCATTTCCCCCTCTGGTGAAGCACTGTGACCTGCAAGAGGCCCCACAGCACAGGCTGCGGCGGGAAGGGGAGGTGGGGAACGAGGGGAACGGCGGGGGGGGGGGGGGGGGGGGGGTGCGCAGGCTTCCCTGCCCGCGTGGGCGCAGTAAGGCGGAACCGCTTCGGTCCCTCGGCCGGGGGTGTCAGTCTCGGCCGCCGGGGTGGGGGTGGGGGTGGGGGTGTGCTGCCCTCGGCTACCCCTCTCCTCCAAACAACGCGCCGCGGTACTGGCGTTCAGCGGTCACCCCCAGAGCCGGCGTCGGCCCCCGCCCCGCCCTCCCTGCGGCGAGCGTTCAGCCCCGAGCCGGCGTCGGCGCTCCTCTCCCGGCCGGCGTAGCACCGCCTCTGGCCCGGGTGCAGGGGCCCAGCGCGCAGGCGGGGGGCGCTGTGGCCTCGGCGCGGGGACAGAGCGGCCGAGCCGGACCCGCCTCTTTCCCCTCCCCTCCCGCCCCCCACGCGTCGTGTCGCCGGGAAGCCGGGAGGAGACAGAGCGCTCGGGCTCCACGGCGCTCGGCCCGCAGTCCTCTGGCCGCGCGGAGCAGAGCCAGGTGGCGCCGCCCGAGCGCAGAGCCGCGACCCACCCCGGCCGCCTTTGTCTGGGAGCGTGTGGCCTGGAGCCGCCGCTCTCGGGGGCCGGGCACGCGCCCACCGCAGTCGGTGACAGCTCGCCCCTGTCGGAGGGCGCCGGGACCGAGGGGCGGTCGGGCCGGGCCCTGCTCGCCCGCGCCTGCACGCCCGAGCGCGTGCACCGATGCCCCCGCAGCAGGGGGACCCCGCATTCCCGGGCCGCTGTGAGGCGCCGCCCGTTCCGCCGCGCCGGGAGCGCGGGGCGCGCGGAGGGCGCGGGCCCGGGGCGCCGGGGGGCCGGGGGCGCGCGGGCGGTGCCGAGGGGCGCGGCGTCAAGTGCGTGCTCGTCGGCGACGGCGCCGTGGGCAAGACCAGCCTGGTGGTGAGCTACACCACCAACGGCTACCCCACCGAGTACATCCCCACCGCCTTCGACAACTTCTCGGGTGAGCGGGGGGCGGGGGCGCGTGGCCGCAGTGTGCGATGCCGACGGCCCCGGTGCGGAGGGGAGGGAGGGCGGCGCGAGGGTCGAGGGGTCCCCCGAGGGGGCTCCGGGGCCGCGCGGGCTCCAGCTGGGAAGCCGACCAGGCGCGGACCGCGTGGCGCTTCCCGAGCCTCGGGAGGGACCGCGGGGGCTACCGGGAACCCTAAACCCGTAGCCCGGCGGAGGGGGCGGGGTACGGGGGACAGTGCCGACGCAAAAAGAAATGGTCTGGCAATTTAGTAACAGACGATCGAGTATCAAACAGGTCGAGTTCAGGTTGCCTGGTCGGTTTGCTGCGTAGGAAAGTTGCGTCAGGTCGACGTTGCTGGCGCCGCTGCCGAGTTCCAGGGGGAAGGTGACGCGCAGGTGCCATACCTGTGGCCCTGGGAGTCGGCCCTTTGCTTTTGGCGTCTCCCCTGACGAGGGGCGTCTCCACTTTAAAGAGCCACAGAGACGGCAAAAATACTTGCTTCTTAGGTTCGGATTAAACCTGGAGACTAAACAGGATTTCTTCCGAGTCCCTCTTCCCTGTCCCAACCGCGCCTACTGCCATCTCCCTCATTGGTTCGGTTTCTGATTCTTAGTATCTTTTCAGGATCTCTAAGCTATTTACAGCCTTTATGTATGGTATGCTGTCTTTTGGTTTGGTGGAAACCAAGATAAAGGGGTTTTCAGGGATTTGAAACTCCCAAAAAAGTTAAAATGCACAGAGACTAGTGTGAAACACTCTTCTCTTGCTCTTCACAGAAAAAAAGAAATGTTTCTTGACCTCTTAGTCCCAGTGGCACGGGCTTGGGTTCCCTAGATAAAACTGGGTTACAGCTAATGACTTTCCCACTTAAACAGCTTTGGTGTTTCCCCCTTCCCTCCTCCCAGCTGACTGGTGTAAACATTAAAAGAACTTAGAAAGTTGTAGGAGACAAACTTGAGCGCTTAATTCCAACAGAAACCTCCAGCTGTGCCCTGATGCAGGGCCCCCCCCCCCCCCCGAACTCCACCCCAGTGGAAAGGTGGGCAGGCTTTCTTTTCTTTTTCAATCCTCTCTTGAAGCTGACATGGTGAGATGAGCAGTGCCCTTTTCTATAAACAGGACAATGCAGGCAGCCTGTGTTTGCTCCTGTTCTCAAAACAAACTACAATTTTATGATAAACCTTGAAGTCTTGGAACGTGTCCGAAGGGAAAACAGAATATTTGTGAGGTTTTCCACTGAATTAAAAGGTTGGTTCCCATTGACCCCCTAGTGTTACTTGTAGGTTTTTTTTTTGAAATGAGTGTGATGGGAAAATAAACCTTCCGGGGCTGGGAGAGGAGTGCAGGCCCTTCTGGGGTGCCATCCACTGGCTCAGGGATTTGCAGCGTGTTGCCTGCCAGCCCAGGAGCATTGTAAACGGAAGTGTCTTCTTGGGGCCTCCTTGTTTCAGACAGGTCTTTAATTCATTAGGGGACCCAGAATAGCTGAAGGGTTTGGAGGGAGAATGGTAGTTGCAGCTAAAACGATTATTTTCCTGAAAGGGGTTAAAAGACACCCCCTTCCCCCCACTGATCATTGTTTTCATCTTGTTTTCAAGCTGTGGTTTCTGTGGACGGGCGGCCTGTGAGACTCCAGCTCTGTGACACTGCCGGACAGGTTAGTGTACCGCTGCTCAGTGCTGGGAAGGGAAAAAGATGGGGTTTCCTGAGCCATGGTGTAACTCTCTAGGGCCACCCTCATCCCTTGAAGCCTATACAGTGGTTGAAACTGTCCTAAGCTGGAGGAATGAATGAACTTGAACTTTCTAAATCATGGGAAGGTTAGGCACTTGGCTTGGTCACTTGGATTAGTAATGGGGATTGGGGTGTTCCTCGACGGGCTCCAGGGACTCATTATCAGCCCCTTCCCTCTCGGCATGGTACTTGTCACCGAGGTCTCCTTGTTCCCTGTGAGAACCCAGGGTGCTGTCTCTTGAGTCTGTCAAAGTGACAGTTAACAAACATGTAGTCTTTCCTGCGCTTGTTAGAGCAAACGCCGAGGAGCACTTTGTAGGCACGTAAAAGTGCCCACTTCACTTTCCGAGGCATCGTCACATGACCTTCTGTGTTTAAGAGGGTGGCTTTTCAGTATTCTCTAGTGCCTCGTCCCAGCCAGGACTTCCAAACTGCTTACCTAGCCTGGAACAGCAAGTTCAAACCTCAAGGTGACACAGGACTGAACAGCTTTGGTCTCCTGGCTCAACGCTGGTTTGGTGGTGGCCACAGTGGCAGGAGTTTTGGCCTGGACTCTCCGGTTCTCTCCTCATCCTTCTTCAGCTGCAGCAAACAGAACCGACTACGATGTGTAGCTTATTGTCAATGGAAAAGAGAACTCAAAGAACACCGCTGTTCCCAGCATTACATCTTTCTGGATGCCCTCCTGGTATTTATAGCTAAAGCTGTATTGCTTTGTATAAAGTAAGAATATTTTTCCTACTATGTGTCTGATTTTCTGACCTTTCAAATGAGGTTAGAAGAGCACATCGATAAATATAGGCATCCCTGCTAAAGCAAGAAGGAGCAGCTTAATAGTTCGAGATGGCACAGTTATTGGGGACCCCTTGGAGAGGGCTAACAGTTCAGTACACATCCCTGCCCACTAAGGGGGGCTCTCCTGCTAGGTGTTGGTTCTTATCACAGACACAGCTTCCCAAGTTGGGGTTCTATGCCTACTGCCTGCCTGGTGCCTGGCACATAATAGGGTTGAGTCGTGGTTTCTAATGGATACATATAATGGAGAAGGTCTTGGGGAAATGCAAACTTAAGTCTTGGGCCCACCCCTCAGAAGGCTTACAGTCTGTAGGGAAGACAAACCAGCTAGGAGAACTCATGAAAGAAACCAGTGACGTTCCATAAGGAGGAAGGCTACGTTGGCATGGGGTACAGGTCAGGTGGGTCTGGGGAGAAAACCACTGAGCTGTTCTGAAAGGGGCAGAGGACTATCTATCATTGGAACAACTATGTGGGAATGATCCTGAATTATTGAGGTAGAGTTTGAAGTTTCCTTGGTATGGTCTGTTTAAAACTTGGGGAAGCACGAGAATAGTGTTGGAGATATTTTCATGAAGACACTTTATAATTGTGAAAGACATTTTATAATTGGAAATAAAAGGGTTTTGGTGCAAGTTGGTAAGTTTTAGTTTATTTGGATTTTTTTTTTTTTTGGTCTCCCAGTGATGTTTTCATTGAGATTGAGTGTATTTCTTAACTGACGTATTGGTTAGTAACGTATACCTTACTTATTATGTAATGGAGGAGGTTACCATCTAAAGATGTGTAGAAAACTAACCTCAAAAACTATTTATGAAAACTACAGCTGGTAAGATAAAATCATTTTCCCCCCTAACCCCCAAGTATCATTTAGGACTTATTTTGACTCATAACAAAGCCAGTCAAAGGGGTAGTTCTTTCCTACCTTTTCCTTAGTCCAGATCTGATAAACTACCTTTCAAGGGACTTGATTTGACACCTGCTGTATTTCCCTAATATTGACTCAGCCAGTGGAACTCCCCCTCCTTCAGGTAGTCCTCACAGAAGACTTATGACTTTTGCGACCTCTGTTTCCCGATCTAGGGAAACGTGAACACAGGTAGCCCTAACCTGGGGCCCAAATGTGGGTTTCAAATGGAAGCTTGGAGTGAGAAGGTGCCTCTACTTGGCTGAATAAGGAACTAGAAATTGCTTTTTGTGCCTTTGTGTTTTCTTGTTGGGGGGTTGGTGAGCATATAAGATGTAAACAGGAGTTCCTAATGCTGGACTCACAGTCTCAGGTAAGTGCAAGTAGATCCGAGACTGAGGACTTGGAGAAGCACACCTTTGGCATAAGAGAAAGGACTGTCACTGAAGTAGGAGTGGTTCACGGTGGCATTGCCAGCAGGAGCTGAAAGTTCTTCAGCCTTTTGACCCATGAGGCACTTGGAAAAATCTCTGTGCTAAAGAAAAAAAAATCAGGTTGGAGCTTGCCCAGCACTACTATTCAGCTGCCTGTCCGCCCCGCCCTGGCCCGCCCCTGACTGAATTCCGTATGCCTTCCTCAGACCTGGCAGGTGCATGCCGGTTGCTGGGCCTCAGCGCACATTTCCTTGAGTGTGCATTGCACTTGGCCTTGTCACCCATATTATTTTGCGTTTATTCCAGCAAATATCTAAGGTTTCTGGTCAGGCAGTGAAGAGGAGAGTTGAATTTCGGTTTGGCTCCCTGAACCCCTTAGCCAGAGTCTCCGAGAGGTGTGGGGACCCTGATTTCCAAAGCCTGTCATGGGACCCAGCCCCTATGCTTGCCTTTCTTTTTATTGGAAATGCAAGCCCAGATTCCAGGCCACGGCCAGTGGTGACTGCTTTCTCACGGCAAGGTGCAGCTGCCCAAGGGAGCTGATTTACCCAGGGCTCCTTTCTTTGAGGCCTCCGAGAACAGAAGAAATGTTTTCTTGCACGATCTTCAGAGTGAGGCGGTAGTCTACCTGGTCAGGTTTCTGTGTTTATTCTTTCACACAGAGTTGGCACTAAGAAAGCGAAGTTCTTTTTAAAGCGTCGCTTATAGAAGACTGAACAAGTGGCAGTGATGTTCCGAAATGCCAGATTTATCCCTGAGCGTTTTAGCTGGTTGACTTCAATATTGTTAGTTGGTGGTTGCCCTACAACTGAAATACGGAGCTTCAAGTGGAGAAGGAAAAACAGATCCGGGTTTCCTTTCCAACCGCAGGAAGGCCGCAAATGCAGAATTATGTGCACGTCAGTAATGGAAACCTGGATGACAGTTCACTTTTTCCTGCCACTAGGAAGTGGTCTGTTATAGTCCACCTGCGGGGGGCTGGCACCCACAGACAGAAATTTTATTTTATCTATTTTTAATTTTTTAAAGTTGATTTATTTATTTCTTTTTAGTAATCTTTACACCCAGAGTGGAGCTCGAACTCAACAACCTCAAGATCAAGAGTCATAATGTGTTCTGAGGCAGCTAGGTGCCCCCAAAGATAGAAATTTTTAAAAAAATTTTTTCTTAATGTTTATTTACTTTTTAGAGAGAGAAAGGGAGTGTGAGCAAGGGAGAGACACAGAGAGGAGGAGACACAGAATCTGAAGCAGGCTCCAGGCTCCGAGCTGTCAGCACAGCGCCCGACACGGGGCTTGAACTCACGGACTGTAAGATCATGACCTGAGCCGAAGTTGGACACTTAACCGACTGAGCCACCCAGGCGCCCTGAGAAATTTTAAATAGGAATGAGATGATGTAAATATTTCCTATGAGAGAGTTGAGTGAAAGCTTTCAGTTAGCTGAATAGGGCACTACAGGGGACTATAAAGAAATGCTGATTTGGAGACAGACATTTCTACAGGGGCCAAGGCCAAGTCTGCCTGTTCCCGGTGAGTCCTCTGACACTGCATAGTGCCCACCGCCTAGCCTGCATCTCTGCGAAGTGGGTGATTGTGGCAGATACTCGGGAGCATGATGCGTGGTTTATATCATGAATTATAATTATTCCATCCAGTTCTCGATACTTTAAGAGTAGGGTGGGTATGCCCTTCCTCTGGTCCTTTATCTCCCCAAAGCACCCTTCACAGAGGCCCTTTGTATTTGCAGGGGGAAAAAAAGGTGAAAGGAAGTAAGAAAAGAAAGAAACGATGGAGAAAAAGAGATAAAGCAAGAAAGAGGTACAACAGGCAAGAATGAGAATGTATTAACCAGTGTTGTAAGTGATTGGCCAGTGAGAGTGGCCCATAAGAGGTCACAGCTCCCATCCTGGGTATGTCCTTGTGTCCAGTTAAAACCCTTCCCTGCACCACGTGTGCCTGGAGTGTGTGCAGCGCAGACAGGTGAGGTGGGCATCACTCATGCTGTCACAGGGACTGGCAAGTCTTGATTTTTTTTTAAAGTTTATTTATTTTGAGGGGCGCCTTTGTAGCTCAGTCAATTAAGCATCCGACTTCTGCTCGGGTCATGATCACATGGTTTGTGGGTTTAAGCCCCGTGTTGGGCTCTGTGCTGACTGCTTAGAGCCTGGAGCCTGCTTCGGATTCTGTGTCTCCCTCTGTCTCTGCCCCTTCCCCACTCACTCTCTGGCTCTCTCTCTCTCTCTCTCAAAAATATTAAAAAAACTTAAAGCTTATTTATTTCAAGAGAGACAGAGGTGTGGGAAGGGCAGAGAGAGAAGGAGAGAGAGAGAATTCTAGCAGGCTTCACTCTGTGAGCACAGAGCCCGATGGGGGGCTTGAATCCACAAAAACATGAGATCATTACCTGAGCTGAAACTGAGTCAGATTGAGCCACCCAGGCACCCTTAGGGCAGGGCTGGATTCTTAAAGAGAAGAGCTGTGTTAGACTGGGGCTCACTGGGGTCAGCTTGAAGACTTGGGGATCCGTGTAGATGCTGTCTAAATTTTGGAAGAGTGGCTAAATACCACAGTTGAAAGAGTAACTCTGGGTTACTCTGGGCTGAAGGCTAGATAAAGTAAATTTTACTTCTCAGATTCACGTAATATAAGTACTTTTCTGTGGTGAGTTACAAGTAGGTCATGAGTATTGATGAAAACACTGAAGGCTTTAGGCAGATTTCATGGGGCTCAGGTAAGCAGCACGATTCCTTTCCGTGGCAGTGGGCTTGCTGTAACTTGCCAGACCTTTTCAGGGAAAAAATCGTTAAAGGGGGTCTGTTGCTAATGAGAATTGATTAAAAAAAATAACTTTGTGGGGCACCTGGGTGGCTCAGTCGGTTGAACGTCCGACTTTGGCTCAGGTCATGATCTCGTGGTTCATAGTTCAAGCCCTGCGTCGGACTCTGTGCTGACAGCTCAGAGCCTGGAGTCTGCTTCGGATTCTGTGACTCCATCTCTCTCTGGCCCTCCCCTGCTCATGTGCTCGCTCACTCTCTCTCAAAAATAAACATGAAAAAACTTTTTAAAAATAACTTTGGGGTGCTTTGATTGGTTGCAGGACGAGTTCGACAAACTCAGGCCGCTCTGCTACACCAACACGGACATCTTTCTTCTTTGCTTCAGTGTTGTGAGCCCCTCATCCTTCCAGAACGTCAGTGAGAAATGGGTGCCAGAGATTCGATGCCACTGTCCCAAAGCCCCCATCATCCTGGTTGGAACTCAGTCAGATCTCAGAGAAGATGTCAAAGTCCTCATTGAGCTGGACAAATGCAAAGAGAAGCCAGTGCCTGAAGAGGCGGCTAAGCTGTGTGCCGAGGAAATCAAAGCCGCCTCCTACATCGAGTGTTCGGCCTTGACTCAGAAAAATCTCAAAGAGGTCTTTGACGCGGCCATCGTCGCCGGCATTCAGTACTCAGACACTCAGCAACAGCCAAAGAAGGCCAAGAGCAGGACTCCAGACAAAATGAAAAACCTCTCCAAGTCCTGGTGGAAGAAATACTGCTGTTTCGTATGATGCTGGTGAAGAAACGTGGAGAGAGTTTTTAGATGAAGTTGAGGTTAGAAGCTATATTAGCTGAAGTGACTCCTTTTCTTGTGTAGAACCTGAGGAGAGAGCGCGCGCATGCGCGTGTGTGTAACAGGTGGAGCTCTCAGTCTATGTATTCTTTCTTGCCTTTGGTGTTCTTGTTTGTTTGAGCTTAGGGATGAGCTAATTATGCAAGATATTTTTGAAGGAAGTTGAGCATTTTTCATAACTCTGGAAATTCAGAGCTCTAGGCCTTTGGATTAATTTATATCTAAGATGAAAGAGACACCCCAGGTGTGGGGGTCAAGGATGAAATTTTGCTACATTATAATGTACAGAAGAACAAAAGACAAAATGGTGTGGTGAACCCTCCCTTTGATTAAGGGCTACTTAATGCAAGTACGTTACGTACACAGGCCAGCTTAGCTTTGAAACTTCATACTTTTAGAAAACTTTTTAAGGGACTGAAATCTGGAAAAAAAAAAAAAAAAAGAGACACCACTGCCCACAGAGCCTCACTCCAGTCACTTTTGCCTGGTTGCTTAAGATCGAGAATCACCCAACAAGGAACTCCCTGCTAATTCTATGACACCGTGTACACCACAAAGGGAAAGCTGTTTATCGGGAGTGTTCATTCTTAGACCCGTTGTGTTGACGTTGTGTAAACAGGGCCACGATGCTACATGAGGTAGAGCAAGTGTTAGTCCAAACCCCTTATGTTTTCTCTAGGGAGTGATTCATGTTGAGATCAGAATGTGGTATTTGCCAGTAGTGTGCACCAAGCTGCCTAAATCCCTGGTAATGAGAACGCTAGGGAGCACCTGTCGGAATTGTGTTTAGACTTCCACACTGACGTCCCATCTGCAGGGAAGGGAGCATTCTGGAAGGGCCTGCAGCATGTTTGTAGGAGAAAAAATGAACCTTTTTCCCCTTAAGTCAGCCAAAATGTACACATACACATATATGCGTGCGCACACACACATACACACACTTACGTGTGTATGGCTATATTTGCTGCTGAGTCAGGCTTTGAAGCAGTTAATGGGAAAAAGAATGACCACGAAAACAGATGTGAAGGAAGCTCAGTTCCCCTTTTTGTTACTTTTTCGAACAGCTCTCTTTTTGATGATACCCTCTCACACAGGATTTTAAGTATATCTTGACGCGTCTTTGAGACCATCTTAAAACAAAACATAAACATCGCTTAAAACCTGTTTTAAAATGAATGTCTCTTGAAACTTGTTAAAACAACCAGTTAAACCCACGGATGCCTTTCTGGGAACTGGCAGCAGAGCCCAGGGCTGTGTGTTGGTGGGCTCGTGGGGTGGGTCCGCTGCGGCCGGCCGGGAGGGGGGGCATGGGGGGGACCTCAGCCCCCCTCTCTCAGCTGCACCCTTGCTGCAGGACGGCCATGCAACACTGTGAAACGTTTGTGTTCTTCAGGGTGGCGGTTTGTAGAGCTTAATCTTCTGGAGAAAACAAGTGTCGTATCAGGGGAATAGGTTTACTTTGAGATGGTCGTGCTTCTGAAGTGACAACAGGTAGTCTCACCCATTAAATTATAATGTCCAGTTGCAGCGGATGAAGCAGCTTTACCAAAACCAGTTCAAAAGACTAGGGAAAATCTCTGGAAAGCCAGCAGAGAGAAGAGTTTCATCTTTCTGTGGGTCCTGTGTTGTCTTTTTTCTATTTAAAAAAACTAATTTGTGGGGCGCCTGGGTGGCTCAGTGGGTTAAGTGCCCGGCTTCAGCCCAGGTCATGATCTTGCAGTTTGTGAGTTTGAGCCCCGCGTCGGGCTCCGTGCTGACAGCTCAGAGCCTGGAGCCTGCTTTGGAGTCTGGGTCTCCCTCTCTGTCTCTCTGCCCCTCCCTCGCTTGCATTCTCTCTCTCTCTCTCAAAAATATATAAACATTTTACAAAATTAAAAAAAAAATCTAATTTCTGTTTTTCTGTAGAAGAAATAAAAGATTGGGATGGGGCTGTTTTCATCTCTGTTAGCAAATCAAATGAACTGATTTCTTTGTTGAAAAATTAAAATACACGGATTGTTTACTACTTATTTTTCAGTGCATTGAAAGTGATAGCATTGTTTCCTGAAGCATTTAGTTATAACCTGAGTGAATAACATTACTTCATTTGAGACAGTGCTCCAGACAGACTTCCCGAAAAGCATTCTAAGCTTGTCCGGCTGGCTCACCTCTCTGTGAAGACAGTTTCCCAGTCTGGGTCTCACCTGCCCTGGTGTGCACACATGGGAGTGGTGGTAGAGTTACATGGGAGAATCATTTTAAACAGTAGTTTTGCATTTAAGCCAATGTCAAGGAGTGCAATGCAAATTAATTTTTAAGTTAGAACACAAAACTTAGAAGAAATGTGATGCATGTGATAGCATGGGGCAGCCCTTGGCCCTCCTCGGAGAGGCCCTCTGCCTTGGGGGGGGGGGCACTGGTTGACAGCTGTTTGTGAAAAGCGCCTGTGTGGCCCAGTTCTGAAAGCTTTACACAAGTGGTTTATTTTTAACCCAATTTGATACAACCTGTACGATTAGCGCTAAAAATCTAGAGGGTTGACATTTAAACACAACCATTTTTAATATGTTGCTGCATTTTATAGACTAGCAAAGGTACGACTGATTGTACTTCACGCTTTTCTCCATTCTTGTTTCTTTGGTGTGATTTGGGCAGAAAAGTTTTTAAAGGTTATGTACTTGAGTTAAATGTAAAGTTGATTCACTTCAAAGCTCAACCATCGTTAAACTTGCAGCTTGGTATTACAGAGGAGATTTTATGAGTTGTGCTTTAAGAAAATGCCACGTTAGCTTAACTCCTACAAGGTAGGCCAGTCATAATTTAAAAATACAATATTCTTTCAAACTGTTTGATCTCTTTTTACCATGTATGTGGAAATGAGCCTTTTGTAACGTCGTTCTCTGTGCTTGACAGACTTAAGAGAAACCACCCAGGTATTACACAAGCCAGAATGAAGGCAGAATTTTCTCCCCAGCTGTTGTAACCTGGTGCCTTACCAAGTTGTGCTTCTCTGTTTTCAAGTGTAAATGATGTCGAGCAGAACGTTGTCCTTGAAAATGCTATAAATGACGTGGTATGAAATAAATTCTGACCTATAGATACAACTGCACTTGCCTTTTCTGCCAAAGAATGTCCTTGAAAGAGAATGAAAGTTCAGCCACGTCGAAAAGCAGGCTGGTTGGGAAGCATCATGGCATGTCCCTAGAGGCATTCTGGGAATCATCCCTAACCAACATTAAATGCTTATTGAAAACGGGGTTTGAGGAATTCTGGGGTGTCACAGCCTGATTTAAGCACTCTCTGATTCTGAGTCTGTAACGGATCATGTGCTGGTGGCCCGTGTGTGTGTCCCCGACACGAATACTGTTCTTGGAGCCAGAAGTCTAGGCTCAGAGAATCACTTAGTGTGTGATGATGGGGAGGTCACTAGAGGTGAGACTCAGTTTCCTTATGTGTGAAAGTATTGCTTTTCTCCCCGGACTGTTGGAATCCTGAATGAGAACACATAGGCACATGTGGGGTAAATGTCCAAGATCTGGGCTAGCCATGAAAGGAATTAGAAGGTGCTGTGAGCCCCACCAGCTTTGCGATGAAGACCAGCAGGGCTCAGGGTTACCCATCTCCGAGGGCTGGGAGGGGCCCATGTGGTGTATGTGAACTTGTGGTCAGCCTTCTCATCATGCCACCAGAATATGGCCCTTACACCAGGGAATGTGGCCCTGAGGATGGGACCATTCTGAGAGGCCAGATGTCATCCTGCTTCCACCCTTCGGCCTCAAGGGTGAAGGGCTCCTGGTCATCTAGTGAAGGACGAGCCTCTCCACTCCATTCCCCACAGTGCCTCTGAGGCCAGGCTTTGACTTTTCATGCACCCCAGACATTGATCATGCACTGGAAGGCTGTGCAGAAAGCAACTAAAATTACTGGTCATCTGCATGTGTCCCCAAGTGCTAAAACCCAGCTTGCTCTCCCTGGCCTCCACAGGTAGCCTGAAGCCAGCTCAGAGGGACCTGGAAGTTTCTCTTCACCCAGCCCCAGTGTGCCTCCCATATCCAGGATATGTCTTCCCAGAATATGTGGACAGAGCACATGGTATGAAATAAATTCTGACCTATGGATATAACTGTACTTGGTTTTTCTACCAAAGAACGTCATTGGAATGACAGTCCCTGCTGGTCCCTTTTTGGTCAGCAAGTGCTTCCTGGAGATGTTTACAAGACCTTAAGGACATGGAAGAATGACAAGTCTCTGGGAGAAAAGTTTGATAAGAGGCACAGCAGATGCAAAGGTTCTGAGGCAGAGCCAATGCCTGGAATGTCTTGGATGCCAGTGTGGACAGAGGAGAAGTAGTGTAGGGAGAGGAGCAGGAGATGGCATAAGGGAGGGGAGGAGGTCAGGGAAAAGACGAGGTCAGCGAGGCCCATGACATCAGGGAGGGGATGGTGCAAAGGGAGGGAAGGGGAAGAGAGGGCTGGGTCCCACAGTCAGCTGTGTGGGCTTGAATCCTGTCCCTGCCACTTAACTGGTTGTGATTTCTTAATCAGCTCATACTTCCTCTGTCTAGACTTTAGAATGTAAAGGGGATAAACATGGCACCTGCCTCAGTGGGCTGGTGGGGTTCTGAATGTAATGTGCTGGTGCACTGTAAGTGTTCCGTAAATGTCCACTTGGATTGGTCTTGTTGGGAAGTAATGTTGGGAAGTTAATTTCTTTCACAGCGGGGTATCCACGTGATTGACTTACGATTGGCCCCTAATGGCTTTCATCTTCATCCCTATTAATTTCTGTGAGGCTTATGCTTTTTATGGATAAGAGCACATCTATTTTTCATTTCCACTCATTTTTATGAAATAAGAACAAAACAATATAAATGATGTCAGCAGTTGCACAGGCCGGCTCTGGAACAGAGATGCCGCTACTTGGGGAGCTGGGCTGCTGGAGGCGGCTGCCCACTGGGCGGATCCTGGTAGCATGCTTGCGTGTTCCACCCCAGGAGGGGAAGACGGAATTTAGCCTGTGAAGGTGCTTTGGCGAGTGGGAGTGAGACTACAACATAAGATTTGTGTGCAAGTTCAGGATCATGCGCCTGGGGTGCCCCTTGATTGCTTTCATGCAAGAAGTTCTTGCTTCAGGCTACACACTCAGCTCTGTGACTCCCCAGAGCCCTGTGTATCTGCCCAGCTGAGCCGACCAGCCTCCCCTGTGCAATCCCAACAGCACAACCGAGTCTTGAAGAGACACAGTCTGCAAATGAAAGAGGCACGTGGTTTGGTACCTGGCGTTCATCTCTAGCCAGATGTGCGTCCTCTAAATTGCGTTCAAGTCCATTGATTGTCCCACTCATTCTGTTAGTTTCCACTCATTACGTTAACAAATTACTACAAACTTAGGGGCTTAAAACAATACACGTTTTCTTACCTTACAGTGCTGGAAGTGAGAAGTCTAAAATGGGTGTCATTGGGCTAAAATCAAGCTGAGGACTGGCCTGTGTTCTTTCCTGGAGGCTATAGGGGGGCCATCTTCTTGCTTCTTGTAGCCCTGGAGCCCTTCTCCGTTCCTTGGCTCACAGTTCTCCCCCACCTTCAAAGCCAGCAACGGCTGGTCAGGTCTTTCTGGGCATCCTGCCGACACAGACTCTTCTACCTCTTCTTTCACACTTAAGGAACCTTATTATTATATGGGGCTCACTCGGAGAGTCCAGGGTCATCTTCCCATGTCAGGGTCCATGGATTAGCAGTTTCAGTTCCATCTGCAGCCTCAATTCCCCTTGTGGACAGATTTGGGGGCCATTTTTCTGCTGACCACACTCATGTCCGGGAGGTCATCTCATTGCTCTCCAGATCAGTAGCACCTCTTTCTTAGGGAATGTTCAGAACACAGCGGTCAGCAGCAGTGTTGGGCAGGCAGGGCAAATGTTGGCAAGGCCCCCTTTGGTTCAGCTGGCTAATGAAGGATGGTCGTCCCCGAGTGAGGTGAGAGCTACTGAGGGTACCAGTCAACGACTGACTATTTCTGGTTCCACTGGCAAAGACACCTCTAATGTGATGTGGTTGAAATCTTGTCTTCCCTCTAATTCATTAAACATCCAAATCTCCTGCTCTCCTTATTCTTCAAGACCCCACAAGTAGCTTTATTATGGTGCTTGTCTTAGAGTTAAACCCTGAACCAACTATCATCCAGAATCTGTCAAAGTGTGACTCATGCACACACCACTCACGATTTGGCATCTCAAGGAGGTCCCCAAGAGAGAGAATGCAGTGATCATACCAAGTACCCGAGTTTCCCTTCCCAAGACAGTGTTTTCTCCTGTGATGTTAGGAGAGTGGTTTCTGATTAGGATTTGGCCTGAACTGGGGAGAAAAGTTACTAAAAATGGCGATGTGAATCTTTGATGTCTTTGCCTGGTTTGGAAGAAACAGGCTCCATCTTCACAGAGCTGTTTCTAACAGTTCCTCCTGATCAAATAGCGCAAGGTATAACGTTGATTTGGCATACAGTGACTGTCACTGTGGAATGCGTTCCCACGAGAGCATGTGTTCTTATAGCCCAAGCGTACTGCTTGGAGTGTTTAAACGTAAAGCACAAATAGAACTTAGACGTTTGAAAATATCCCTTAGCACAGAAGCTTTTGGGAGTGGTGTGTGCATGAGTCACACTTTGATAGATTCTGGATAATAGTTGGTTCAGGGTTTAACTTTAAGAAAAGCACCATATTGTACGTGGCTGGTAGAAGACAGAGTCGTGTGCTTCAGGAGCAAATATTAAAACTGACATTTTACCATGGAAATCAGAGCCTGACTGCTATTACTTGTCATGGATTTAGGATATATCAGACCCAGCTGGCTGGTGCTTAATTCTATTTTGAGTCAGCTCAAGTGTCTGAAGAGACACTTGTTAGGAACTTAGAACTCTGATACCTAAAACATCGTTAGGGGCACTTGGGTGGCTCAGTCGGTTAGGCATCCGACTCTTGATTTTGGCTCAGGTCATGATCTCATGTTTGTGAACTTGAGCACCCAAGTCAGGCTCTGCTGGGCATGGGGCCTACTTAAGATTCTCTCTCTACCTCTGCTCCTCTGCCCCCCCCAAAACAAAACAAAAACCCAAAACTAAAATACCAAAAAACAATCCCCTCCCCCTCCCCCCAAAAAAACTCCTCACATCACTCATAGCTAACGATAGAACTAGTTTGGCTTGCCTTATTTGTTTAGCAAATGTCTTATTGGTAAACATACAGAAAAATCACATATATACAAAGTCACCCAGAACCCCCAAACTTCTCCCTCTGCTTTGATCTCCTTGTCTCTCCCTGATCTTCCAGGGTTTCTGCTTTTTATTCTGGAATGAAATCTCAGGCCAGAGCACAAAGCTAGAAGGGCTGTTCACGGGCTATTATTGTTCATTAATGCTCTAACCCAGGCAGTCAGTGGATTTTCAAAACATTGATTTGATCTACAAAATGTACCTCCTTTGTCACTTTATTTCCGGACCTAAGGGATGAGAATGAGGGTGGGGCCAGTATATGGATTGTTACTGCCTTTGCAACAACCTTGGTTAATCATTAAGATTGGGTCTTGTGTTGTCGAGAGCTCACCCAAAGTTAGATACTCTCTCATGTCCCCAGGCCCTAGGCCCCTAATCGAAACCACCTTATCTTTATCCCCAGAACTGATCAGGTATTACTGAAAGTCAAGTGTTTTTTTTTTTTTTAACTTTTTAAAATGTTTATTTATTTTTGAGAGAGAGAGAGAGAGAGAGAGAGAGAGAGCAAGTAGGGGAGGAACAGAGAGAGAGGGAGACACAGAATCCGAAGCAGGCTCCAGGCTCCGAGCTGTCAATACAGAGCCTGATGTGGGGTTTGAACTCAAGAACTGCAAGATCATGACCTGAGTCAAAGTGGGACTCTTAACCAACTGAGCCACCCAGGCTCCCGGAAAATCAAGTGTTTCTGAATAGAAAAAGGAGAAGGGAATCAATTACTGTTTAGACAAACAATTGTTTAGATAAAACAGTTTAAAAAGTTCCTTACAGAGGAGATCAGGAAACAGCAAGGGTTTCTAAGAGGAGAAAATGTGTTGGGTAAGTATCATAATAGTATAAGTATCACAATAGTATGTTGGTAAGTATCTGAAATTTGGAACCACATTCACTTATTTAGTGTGAAGAATATTTTACCTATTACTATCAACCTGTCTAAATCTTCTCCTGACCAAACAGTGTTATAAATGAACAAATAAATACATCTCTTCTAACCTCATACCTCCCATGGTGGGCATATATTGGATTGGTTGCTATTATCCTTATTTATTAGAGAGACAAACAAAAAGACTCACTTGCTAAGTAATAGACTCTGCATGAGTTAGCGGTAGAACCATTAACCAGTGAGTATATTTTAAGCCTAATTTCCCTTTTCCATTTCTGCTCTTATATAGAAGATATAAAGGGGACTTTAAAACCACCAGTAGGCATATACCAACTCAATGATCTATTTCTGTACAACAAGCCACCCCATCACTTGGCTTAGTGGTTTAAAACAACAGATCTTGTGATCCTGTGGGTTGCCTGGGTTCACGGGGCAGTTCTGCTGAGGTCCCACACAGCAGGGAGCTCAACCTGGGTGGACTGTCTGAAGAAAGCCTGGGTCTCTCCCCTTGTGCCCTCTCATCTTCAGTGTCTAGACTGAGTTTCTTTACAACATGGGGACTGACTTCCAGGAGTGAGTGTGCCAAGAGAGAAGGTTCCAGTGTGTAAGGGCTCATCCAGGTGTTTACACCATGGTTGTTAAGGTCCATGGGTCAAAGCAAGTCCCAGAGACAACGTGGGTGGGTGCAGAAGGAGCTGCACAAGTATGTGAATGTGGGAAGATATGCTTATGTGGGGCCCATGTGGGAAAGGGAGGCTGTGAGGCTGGTGCAGCCCATTGTCGCGTCTGTCCCAGATGAAGAGAGGTGGGTTATATTTATTCTCATGCAGGTGGAGAGAATACAACCAGTCCAATCATCAGGATGTCTGGTAATAAAAGGTGTGTTTGGCACTTATTTATTTCAATTAGGGTCTGACTATTCGGATGGGTGACACAGTATTTTGCCTGAACTCTTCATTGAATCTTTTTTTTTTTTTAAGTTTACTGGAGTGCCTCGTTGGCTCAATTGGTTAAGTGTTTGACTTCGGCTCAGGTCACGATCTCGCTGTTTGTGAGTTCGAGCCCCACGTCGGGCTCTGTGCTGACAGCTTGGAGCCTGGAGTCTGCTTTGGATTCTGTGTCTCCCCCTCTCTCTATCCTTCCCCTGCTCGTGCTCTGTCTCTCAATAATAAATAAAATGTTTAAAAAAACTAAAGTTTATTTATTTATCTTGAGAGAGACAGAGACAGCACGAGTGGGGCAGGGGCAGAGAGAGAGGAAGACAGAAAATCCCAAGCAGGCCCCAAGCTGCGAGCACAGAGCCCAATGCAGGGCCTGAGCCCATGAATCAGACTGTGAGATCATGACCTGAACCAAAACCAAAGTCGGAAGCTTAATCGACTGAGCCACTCAGGCGCCCCACTTTATTGAATCTCTTTTGCCGACAGAGTACACGCTTCAAATGGGTGCACACAGCTGGATGGACGGAGTTTGGGTATTTCTGTTGTTTCCATCTGTCGTTTCCATATTTCTTTTTCCAGCGAAAGGGACAGATTTCAGCTGCAATTGGACAAATGGAATCATATAGAACACAGCGTATATGAAGCACTTTAAAAACCTTATATTAAAACTATCACTGTTGCTCCTGTGATTATGAGTCGTAGTAGTCTACACAGAACTGAAATTCCTCTCAGCCATCTGTTACAGACCCATTTCCCAAAGCAATGGAATCAGTTTACAGAATGGTCGGTTTTATGCTCTGCTCTGCTCCTCTCCTTCCCTAAAGGCATTTTCATAGGGACCTGTGTCCCGGGATACTATATGGGAACAGCTGATTTGGACTGTTACTACTATCTATTCTTCTGCGATGCCCTGTTGACGCTCCCAAGACCTTAGTTTGTCTTTCTCTTGCATGCAGTTTCTAACATGTCCACACTTGGGATTTCAAGGAGAATCCAGATTGCTGTAGGGCAACATGCCCACAGGAAGGGCCGATGGCACAGGGCCAAGAGCAATGCCCCAGGATTGCCTGGTTCCCGGAGTCCTCATCCTGCCTGGGCCCCTGACCAGTTCTAGATACATTCAGAGAAGGAGCTTAATTTACCTGGGCTTTCATTTCTCCCACTCATCATGAGGTGAAGCTATGAAATCTCCATCGCCTCTCTTCTCCATTATTTTAAGATAATCGCGTTTCTTTTCAGCCTTGATCTTCACAGGCTTCAGAGCTTTCATCGTAAGCAGGATCAATATCAAGTTAGGTAGTCAGTAATTCACCCCAAATTCCAAGTCTGGAAAATAATGAATCGAGACCTCTGGCTCATCTGGTCCATGTGCATATGGACAGAGGCCTCCCAGCAGCTTGTGCTCAGAGACATGGAAAGAGCAGGCAGCTGTGGTTCTCAGGAGCATAGCAGGCCGAGTCCTGGGCAAATATAACTTTTGCCGGGAAGACAGAAAAATCTCTCACTTTCTAATGCATTCTGATGCAGTGAGTGGACTCTTCCCTAATCAAAGCCAGTTAAAGGTTAAAGGAAAAGAAGAAAAAGGGAAAGAAAAAAACTAAAGGAAAGGAAAAAGATTCAAAGAAGAGAAGCTAATGAAGTTGGTTAAAATGAGTTATGCCATGAGAGTTTGCTGGCCATTATCTCTATAAAGAGAAGAATTTATTATGCACCTATGTGTACATGCCGTTGTGATACTGAACTCCTAGAATCCTTGTCCTTCAAGAACTTTCCACGCTGGTTATGGAAAGTCATAGGGAGATAAATATGCTCCCTCTTTGATCTGTACTTAGGGAGATTTCCCAAGTTAATTAGTCTCTTTTGGGGAGACAGACTTATCTCTTATTGACTCAAGAACAATTAACTTTTTAACAATTAACCATAACCTTTAACCACGAATGTTCCACGATTTAAGCAACATCATAATAGTGTCAACTGACCAAGATGGGATAGTCCTCAAATGCTTATTAATTGGGGACCTTTATTCCCAAAGCACTGTGATGAGTGCAGGTCTGCCGTCTGCCAGGCCTTGATTTTGATGATTTAATGCATAATGAATATTGGAAAAGTTATTCCTATGCATGTGGCTGCTATGAATAAAGAATGAGTCAGGGGAACTGCATGTGTAGGAAGAAGTTATGTTTGGAAACCACCATTAACCACTGTTTGAGTACTTTTAAGTCATAAAATTAATATCTTCTCAGTATAAGGGTATTGGAAAAACTAGAAAGAAGAAAAACAATCATAGGGCTATCACCACATAGTTTGGTATTTTTATTCCAGTGCTTTCTTTTATGCATTTATGCTTCCCCTTCACTGTCTGTTTCTGTCTTCCAAACCCTGACTGTCATCAGGCATTTTCCATGTGTATTACTCGGCTAGAGCTGGGTCAGTCTGCCCATTAGGACTTGGATAAAGTCAGCTTAAACTCCCTTCCCACATCTCTGAGAAGTCTGAGAAGTTCCTCAGGATTTCTGATGTGGCCTTCTGATTTCTGCTGGAATGTCATTAAAATTTTTTTTAAATGTCTATTTATTTTTGAGGGAATGACAGAGCATGAGTGGGGGAGGGGCAGAAAGAGAGGGAGACACAGAATCCCAGACAGGCTTCAGCTTCTGAGCTGTCAGCACAGAGCCTGACACGGGGCTTGAACCCACAAACCATGAGATCATGATCTGAGCTGAAGTAGGGCACTTAACCAATTGAGCTACCAAGGCATCCATGGAATTTCATTCTTGAGTTTCTGTCTTGTGAATGTTCTTTAATCTTTCATACTAATTGGATCCAAATAAGGACCATAGTCACCCTCTCTTTTGTTTCCCCTGTAGGCAACCTCCTTCTGTGTGTCAGACCCCTTCCAGGATTCCTTACCTAAAGTGCCCCACCAGCAACTGATAGGAAAAGTTCTCCACATCAGCCTGAGCTCCCACTGCCCCGTCTGTCCCAGATAGATAGGTATCAATTGTACCGTCCAAACAATGGACATTTGACATTTAGCAGACCCCGTTCCCATCTTTCCATTCTCAAACAGCATTAAAAGATAATTCAAGTCAGGACTGGCTTCTGCACATACATTAGAAAGCCCATGTTGAACTTTAGGTGGGTGGCTTTCAAGATGGGCAAGGCTGACCTTGCATTTGGCGCCTATCACAGAATCTCTGAGTAGGAGAGAAAACTCAGATGGAGGGTGCACATATTTGGGAACAGCTGTTGTGTTACACTTCCCAACTCCACCCCAAAGGGTTTGTGACCCATTAAGATGTGGTCGTGCTGAAAACAAAACACAGATTCAATTCCACGTGGAGCTGGTAAAATATTCAGGAAGCCATAGTTTTCCAGGAGCCAAAAAAAGTATGCAACTGGCACATGGCTTCACCGTCCAGGTGGGAGCTGTATTAGTGCTCTAGGCAGAGAGAACTGAACAGCGGGAAGTAGAACATTTTGTAATGGGCAGGGGCAGGCAGCTGTGTGGGCAGCGAGCAGAGGATCTTGTCTCTGTGCCACGGTCCACTGAGCAACATGAGCATCAGCAAGGAGCATTTCCATTGGTCTGTTCAACGTGAGACCGTTCTGGCCAAACTTTTCTTTTCAGATATTAAAAAAACATTTTTTTAAATGTTTATTTCTTTTTGAGAGAGAGAGACAGGGTATGAGTGGGGGAGGGACATAGAGAGAGGGAGACACAGAATCCGAGGAAGGCTCCAGGCTCCTGAGGTGTCAGCACAGAGCCTGTATGTGGGTCTTGAACCCATGAGCCACCAGATCATGACCTGAGCCGAAGTCAGATGCTTAACTGACCCAGGTGCCCCCGCAGATATTTTCAAGAGAGACGGGATGGTCAGGAAATCTGTGACTCCATATGTGTACACAATCCAGAGGCAGTGTGCCTATATGATGCATATGCAGGACAATAGGGGATGGCCCAGCTAATGGAGTGAAGGGGGAGACCCTGGCCAAATGACAGGCTAAAGTTTATAATTTTGTTAACATCAAGGGCAAAAATATGTTTTATACTGAACAGTTTTATACTGACAGTTTTATACTGAAAATGCCCACTTCCAAATTGATTTGGGCTTAATTGTAAAGGAGAGAGCGTTTTCCGTACTGGTTTGTGCATTAGCGATTTAGTTAAGGGCCTAAAATGCCTTTAGTAGCAGAGTCTCCCTGAAGGGCGATAGAGTAAGAAGTGGTTAGGGTCAGACAGACCTGTTCTCAAATCCAGGCCCAGCTACTTCCTTACTGTAGAACGTTGCACAAATATTTAACTTCTCTATGCCATGGTTTCCCCATCTGGAGAAAAAGAATTCCTCCATCAAAGGACATCTTCGAGAACAAAGCAAAGCAGAGAACCAGAAGTTCTAGAGAAAAAAGTCTCTCATTTGAGAGACATTTAATGTGGTTTCCAGGCTTCTGAAAACTCCCCAGATACTGGGAATTCAGAGGCCGAGAGCTGGTGGGGGATGGGGCCAAAGGTTTAGCTCAGCTCAGTTTTAGGGTTCTAACGAGGTGTGGGAAGGCAGTCACCAGGTGACGTACTGCTGCCCCCAGAGAGACACTCTTTGCTAATCAGTGAGCCAGATCTCGAACCTGAGGACCCTTGACGGGTAGGTCCAGGAAAAGGGCACCTCCTTTCCTCCATGCGGTTGTCACATGTCTGGTCTTCTCTCTTCCTCTGTGTCGGTTTCGGTCTTCTGGGAAGCAGACAACGAAATGGGGTTAGGGGTGTGAGAGGTGTATTGAGGGAGTGATGTCTGTGGAAGATAACAGGGAGGAAGCAGGCTGCCTTGGGCCACCACAGTTGGCGATGCAGATGGCACAGTGTTGGTCATCTGAGGGGAACCTCTGGAATACCTCCAGACTTCAGAGGTCCCCACTTTGGGGAGGAGTAGCCTTACCCTGGAATCCTGCCTTCTCGTTCATCTGGTGTCTGTCTCCCTCTGTGATCCTCCCAGATGGGCTGCAAGCATTTCTAGAGGGGGCATGGGGGTGGAGGCCAGCGGCTGCCACACCAACCTAGTGAATCTGAGAGGTCCATGTGCTTAAAGCTCAGTCGTGAAAATATTGATATGTGTTGGCCTCTGGCACGTGCTTGACCTTGTTTTAATTAATCATATTTAAGGGGTACCTGGGTGGCTCAGTCAGTTAAGTGTCCGACTTCAGCTCAGGTCATGATCTCCTGGTTCGTGAGTTCAAGCCCCGCGTCTGTCAGGACAGAGCCTGGAGCTTGCTTCCAATTCTGTTTCCTCTCTCTGCCCCTCCTCTACCAGTGCTCTGTATCTCTCTCTCTCAAAAATAAGTAAACATTTAAAAAAGTAAGGAATCATATTTAAGCTTCAAAACAACCCTGAGTTAACTTTTATTTTCTACAAATGAAAGGTGAGAAAACTTAAGCTCAGAGAGCTTAAGTAATTTGTCCAAGTTCAATGGCTAGAAAATGGCAGAGCCAGGGGATTTGAAAACATGAAACAAACTGATCTTTGATGTAGGGTAGAAACTTGTCTTATAGCCTCATAAAAATAGAGGGTGTGCAATTCAGCTTATCCAGAGAATGTAGGAATTTTGCCCTGGTCACAGTGTGTGGTGGGAGGGAGAGAGTGAAGATAGGCTTTTGAACTAATCACATTAACATGTGACAGAGGACACGAGTATCTGGTAGGACCAGCAACCTCATGGCCACCTGCTTCCAGAATATTGGCTAAAGCCCCTGGCTCAGGCTAGGCTAACATTCAAAAAGTAAGTGCAGAAGAACAGTGTATAATTGGGAGGGGCTGGGGTCAAGGCCTTTCAGATTCCCAACTGTCCTTATCAAACCAGAAACCGGAAGGACTGGCCCTACTGCAACCTTTCACAAGGCGAAGAGAGCCCATTTAAGTTTATGGGAAGTCCACTGACAGGTGATGGGAGAGGAGACATGTTTCTCATGACATCCGAGGCGGAATTTTGAAAGATCCTCGGAGAGCAAAAGGTGACTATTAAGTTTTCACTCTGTTTCATTCAGCTCAGCCTCCTAGTCCAATATTGAGAATAGACACCAAGATATCCATGCCGAAGGTTCAAGTGAGGGCAAATGATTGCTTAATTCCCAGTGCGGGTATCTGTCCAAACATCCCTTCTGGGGGAGCCGAGATGGTAAGCACGTGCTCGTGTCTCAGGGCTGAACCAGAGAAGAAGACCATGGCACTAGATGGGCCAACCTGGACTTGAGGGTGATCGAGAGGTGGCCTCCTATCCAGGGTTGCCATGAAATATTTGGACCATACTTATCCTAAACAAATTGTAAAAATTAAATTAAATTAAATTAAAATTTGTCTGAAATTCAAATTTTTTTTTGACTTGGCATTTTGTCTGTATTTCTTTATATTTCAAAATCTTGTGTTTTATCTGGCGGCACTACTCTCTTACAGTCTCCAGAACTGAAGAACAGAATCCAAAGGGGCTGGACAAAAATGTAGATTTTAATAACCAGGCAATGAGCTCCATTAGAGATTACAGATCAAAGCAGGTCCTTCTGAATGGCTGGGATCATAAAAGTTATTGCCTAATTGAAACATACTGTGTGTACTATAACAGTGTTTGATGAAGGCAGGAGAGTCGTTAAAAAGGGGTGTCTAAGAGGTAGGTACTATTATTAGCACCTTGTTATAGCTGAGGAAACAGGCATGAGGAGCGTAGGTGACCTACCCTAGGACACACAAGTGATGGAAAAGGGACTTGAGTCATGGGGGGGGGGGGTGTCTGCCTTTCAGCTCTTTTGTTTGTTTATAAAAATAGGTGCTTAAAGACACTAGAAACCTCCTTCTGATGACAATTCCTCTGTGCATGGATTAGGGATGGGTTAATGGAGAGGAAAATTAGACTTATCAGACTCTCTCTTAATAGTCACTGATTAATAAAAGAAGGACATTGTTCTAGGAAGAAGGAATTTTCAATAATAGTAGTAGTGACGTGTTCCTTGTTTTAAAATCCCAGAGGTCATGAGTGCTCTCCTGCGAGTTATATATAATACCTTGTATTTCCAGAGCACCTCATTTGTCAACTCTTCGTGGATTTGGCATGATGTTTGTGAAGCACATGGTGTGTGCATTTCGTACTGGGCTGAGTTTTCTGTTTGCTCTTTTAGATTTCCTGGCTGCCCTTCTCAATTTTGCTGTGGGGACTGGAAAGTTGACCTCTTCCCTCATCATCACCTGGATCTCTGCTTCCTGTTAGGTTTAGCTGATGGCCAGCACTGGAGGACATGGGAGCTGGGGAGAGGCTGGAAGTTTCTCACCTGACTCCTTCCCTACCAGATGGTGGCTCTATGTGTTTGATGCCTCTTCCCACCCTCACCCCGGAACCCCAGTTCCTTTCTACAGCCAGTGCTCTGAGTTCTGATCAGTGCTCCCCACCCGACCCTTCAGGCCTAGGGATGGGAAGCTTCTGCTAGTTGCTTAGCCCTAGGGCTTCACCATGGCTCATTCATTTCCCCTTAATCCTCTTTGGACTCTTCTAGGTAGTCTGTCAACTTAAGTCTCTTTGGTTACCCCTTTGAGTGTGTCATCTCTTTCCTGCTGGGACACTGATTGATACCAAGCTTCATTATCTCCCCCATGATTACTGCTTTTTGGATTGTCCATAAAATCCGACACGCACAAAAATTGAAGCCAAAGACAAAAACACTGAGGTGATAGAATATACTTGTGAGAAAATAAAACTCAAATGACATGCATGCTGGTTGTGCCTCAAGGATGGAAGAGGCTGCCACTGTTCGTACAAGGGGCGTGTATTGCACTGACTACGGTCTATTGCAAAAGAACTTCTCATAGGTGTTTTATCATTGTAAGTGTCATGGAGCTGAGGAGTCACACCTAGAATAACCATTGCTGAGCTACAGGGTGCATACAATTTCTATCAATATGTATTTTATGTACATGCATGTACACACATCGCATGTAAATAAGACCTCTAGTAACTGACTGGGGTTAGCCAGGAAGAAAAAATCACGCAGGACAAATGACTGCTATGTTTACTAAATACATTTTGCGCTGCTCAAAGAGATATCATAGAGAACAAAAATGGATGTTCTAGGAAAGAAAATTTTACTTCTGTGTGAGGGAAAACTTTAGAACAGCGTGAGATCCAAAAACGAATTTATAGTTTAGCTTTATGTTATTTTTTTCAAAAGGATCACTCGGTTTTGGCTTTTGCTCAGAGAAAATGTCATGGGTTTCATTACATGATGTAAATAATTTATTAAAGAACCTTTTTTAACGTTTATTTATTTTGAGAGAGAGAGACAGAGTATGAGCAGGGGAGGGCAGAGAGAGAAGGAGACTCAGAATCCGAAGCAGGCTCCAGGCTCTGAGCTGTCACTCGACATCATGACCTGAGCTGAAGTTGGACACTTAACCAACTGAGCCACCCAGGCGCTGCCCACCCCCCATCCCCCCCGCAGCCTCTCTTAATGTAGCTTTTGTTTTGTTGTTGTTTTTCTTGTATGCTAAGAGCTGAATTTTAAAGAGCCTGAAAAGAAAATGTATTCTTGGCAGGAGTATCTAAGAGTTAGCAGTCTTTTGCGTTGGGGAGGGGGTGCGGTATGAGAAAAAAATAGCTCACAATATGTTAATGTAGCTGTCAGAGCACTGCCTGGCTCCTAGTAGCTGTTATGGAAGTGCCTGCGAGCGTTATTATTATTTTACTTTGACAGCATCTTTTTACACAATAGTTCAGCGTTCTGTGGGCCCAGCCATTGCTCCTTCAAAAGTGGGCTCTGTTCTGCCTCCTGACAACAGGACCCCCCACCCCCAGGCCCCTCTGCAGTTTGTCTCTGTGGATCTGGTCTCTACTTCTACAGAGAATCTGGAGAGATTGAAAAGGAAGAAAAGGAACTTGCTGTGCAGGCTGCGACCCAGAAGGAGGTTCAGGGGTCTGATGCGCCCAACTCCTGATTTCTCAGGCTTCTCAGCCTGACATTGCCTACTGTCACCTCCCTACTGAAGACCAGCTGCTGAGTCACTGCCCAGGCCATGACATGATGCACAAGGCCACAAAGTGGTCTTACTGTGTCCTTCCACAGCTGAAAATGAGGTGAGGGAAAATTAATATAAGTTTTTAAATAAAAAGAAAGTGTGATTCTTCGTCTGGTAATTACAGTGTATCCTTGAGCTGGCCCAACAGACAAATGGTCATCGATCTCCTGAAACTAGACTGGAATTTTTAAACTTAATTATGCAATAATTAAGTTGAATACCTCTGGTTTGCACTTCTTATTTCCTTAAAATATTTCGAGCCTTCATAAGATTCTGATTACCTTACTTGCTATTTTCACAGAGTATGAGGCTTATTTTGATTGTGGGTTCATGTTAAAAATGTTAACTGTTATAAAACAAGTATTATTAATCCATCATTGCAGTCTTAATTTTTAGATACATAATTCAAAGGTCTGGGAGATTTTATTTTCTTGGAGAGAAGGCCAAGCAGGGGAGAGGAACAGAGGGAGAGAGAGAGAATCTCAAGCAGGCTCTAAGCTCAGTGCAGAGCCAGACTTGGGGCTTGATGCCACAACCTTGGGATCATGACCTGAGCTGAAATCAAGAGTCAGTTGCTTAATCGATTGAGCCACCCAGGAGCCCCAGGTCTGGGAGATTCCTAAACAGAAGAAAACTCAGAAGAAATCATTTTTCCCCCCAACAGTGTACAAACCATGCCTCTTTTTAGAGATGGAGTCATATTTTTGTTAAATGAAAAAGCAAAATCGAATGGAATTATTCCCCATAAGCTGGGTTTTAACAAGGAAGCCCCTTTTTTATTTTAGTCTCATGCAAAAATTCACCAAGTAGCAAGAAACACTGCAAGATAGAACATACAATACTAATTTCTTTGGATTTGAATTCAATTTGAATTCAATATTTTTTGTTCATTCATTATGTACCAGGCATGATTTTAGGCATTGGAAATTCAGAGATGACTAAGATGGTTGTATCCTTAAGAGGTTCACAATCCCTTCGTGAGACAGGAAGCTACGTGACGCATTCTCACACAAGGTGAACAGTTCTGTACATGGGGCCTGGGATATGGAGCCTTGATGGAGCACTCAGGGAGACTGACACTTCCTTCTGAAGAGAGCTTGCTCTGATTTGGTTATGTGTCTGTCCTTTCTGATAGACTACATCCAGTGGAGGGACAATAATGTCTCCTTCGTTGTAGCCCTACTGATAGTACGGGGTTCAACCTCTGTTTTTATAGAAAAATAGAAAGAGATTGGGTGAGGGATAGAGTAGAAGGGCAGGAGGAAGGAGGAAAAAAAGAAATATTAATAAAAGAGGTGATTCTTGAATCAAACTTTAAAGGGTGAATAGGATTTTTCCAAATAAGGAAAAGAAAGAAGGAAAAATTAATTCTGTCTGAAATGGGAAAAGAGTCAGCAAAGATTTCATAAAAGAGGTGACAGTTCAAAGGCCACCAGAATTTGTCACCTGGAGCTTAGCTCCTCAGCCATTGATTTGTGCTGTGCTCAGTGACTTGTTTCCACGAGTATGGAAAAGGCAGGAAAAGCAGCTTCATAGTGAAGTCTGACAAACACCTCAGTGACCAGGTGATGAAGACCAATGTCATCAGTGTAAGTCACATTGGTAGCAGGGAGACTTGATATGATGTGATGAGAAGGACAGTTCACTTCTGTGGTTTTTCTCCCTAAAACCATAGTCTAATATAAGAAAAGCATCAGAGGGGTTCCTGGGTGGCTCAGGCAGTTAGTCATCTGACTTTGGCTCAGGTCATGATCTCATGGTTCGTGGGTTGGAGCCCTGCGTTGGGCTCTGCTGACAGCCCAGAGCCTGGAGCCTGCTTCGGATTCTGTGTCTCCCTTACTCTCTGCCCCTTCTCCACGCATGCTCTCTCTTTCTTTCTCTCTGTCTCTCAAGAATAAATAGACATTAAAAAGAAAAGCATCAGATAAACTCAAATTGAAGTGCATTCTCCAAAACCTATGACTGGAACTCCACAAAAACTATCAAGGTCATCTAAAACAAGGAAAATCTGAGAAACTGTCACAGCATAGAGAGGGCTAAAGAAACATGCCAACCAAATAGGATGTGGGGGGGGAACCCCAAATATGATGTAGTATTGTAGGTGGGACCTGGTAACAAAAAAAAGACATTAGGAGGAATCTTGTGAAATCCAAATAATGTGTGGAATTTAGTTAACAGTAATGCACCAAGGTTGGCTCCTTAGTTATGAGAAATGTGGCACATTAATGTAAGATGTTAACAGTAGAAGGAACGGGGGAGGGCTTTGAAGAAACTCTATGTCTTGTGACTTTTCTGTACATTGAAAAATATTCTAAAGTAAATTGTGTTGAAATTAAACACGAAGAGGCACATGCCATTTCCAATCACAAAATTGATCTAAGCGCTCAGAGCTATTTGATTCTGCCTCTCAGATACTGTCACTCAGTACTAGTGTGAGATTTCTAAGATAAACAAAGTCTTTGTTTCACTTGTAAATAGCTTGTGGTAAGGAGTGACTAAATACCAAATAAATTGATGAACTGTAATTAGAGAGAGAAAAGAAACCAAGTCAAATTGTGTATACTAATGGTCTGTAAAACTAGACAAAACATCAAAGAGAAATAACTCTGTTCAGAGTTGTCACTTCTACCCTCATTTCATTGGCCAGTGCCAGTCATGGCCACACCTATCCTACATGGGGGAGGGGTGGTTATAGTCCCACAGGGGGTCCAGGGTATTTATCTTCTTCCACCCTTTGTTTTTTTTTTTTTAATTTTTTTAATGTTTCATTTAGTTTTGAGAGAGAGATAGAGACAGCATGAGCAGGGGAGGGGCAGAGAGAGAGGGAGACACAGAATCAGAAGCAGGCTTCAGGCTCTGAGCTGTCAGCACAGAGCCCGATGTGGGGCTTGAACCCACAAACTGTGAGATCATGACCTGAGCCGAAGTCAGACGCTTAACCGACTGAGCCACCCAGGTGCCCCTTCTACCCTTTGGATCTGAAGCTGAGTGCTACTTCCCAGGCTCCTATGGCTTTGGGCTCCTTGTTGGCTAGGATTTGGAATTTTTCTCTGCCTATCCTGAGTGAACATCCCCCTTGGTCCAGGCTGGTCTCGAGAACACAAAGTCTCTTTGCCCTTGTAGCTTTCCTGCCAAGTCTGCCTGACCCAGGAGCACATGGACACAGATAATAATATCTATGTTGCAACATGAGAGGTCATCGGAATTCAGCAGAATTGAGGCTGGGGAGGAGAGCGGACTTGAACAAACCAGGACCACGCGTGGTCTGCAGGGCTGCAGTGAGGGACCTGGGGCGGCAGGGCAGGAAGGCTTTGTTGAAGCAGTGGGGGTAAGGTCGAGGGGGCTGTAGTGTTGGATGGTGAAGGGCTCTGTGTGCTCAGCAGAGAAGCTTGCACTTGGTGAGCAGAGAGAATCACCGAAGGAATGGTGAATGGAAGTTGCCTTGCTCCAGCTCCAGGAAGATGAATCTGAATGGCACTCAGGAAGAATAGTGGTAGACCGTCTGGTTAGAGATCATAATCTGGGAGATATTAACCAGATATCCATGGTCATTTAAATTACCATGAGCCTTTTGAAATAGAAAACAATAAAAGGAAATTCAAAGGTATAAGACAGAAGTGGTCAGTTTTAACTCCATTAAGTATTCATCTATTGCCTACTATTCTATTCTTAAGATAGGCGAGAAAACGATTTCCCAGAGGTGTGCATTGAGATGCTTGCTTATGATAAACTGCTCTGGAGAAGCTATTTTCTCTCTTTCCCACCTGATTTTTCCTGAAGCACTGTGTCGTCCTTATTTCCGCCTCTCCTTCTCTCAAAGTAACCTCAACTTTGGGTGGATTACAGGGTCACTTCTGCCTCTGATGAATTAGCTGTTGGGCTAAGCGCCAAGATCAAGGCAATTGCATGTTTACAAATGGCCTTGTTGCATCTGCTGGGCTAAATCACAGTTTGTGGGGCCAGCCGGCCGCAGCGCGCTCTTGCTCTCCCCTAGAGAGTTGTGTGTTTACTATTGTGACCTCCCTCATCTGTGTCAAGCTGCCACTGGCTGGGATTTCTGTTTCGTGAAAGCAAGCCATGGGGCTGGTTTCTTTGCCATAAGTGTGCAATCGACTTCGATGGGAAATGTTATAAAAGGCAAGGAGAAATTAGGCGATAAAGGGACGAGTGCTTGAGGGAGGGGCAGTGATTGCCCTGGGTCTTCCTCTCAGGTGTGGCACATGGCATCTGGGAACTGGGCTCTGCCAGCTGTCTCCTCTCCACAGAAAAAACTGGCTGCTGTTTTCATGAACTGCTGTTTTGGTACTAACCATATCACTCTTCTAGGTACTTTACTCCTTTACAGAGATTTTTATAGCATATGGGGGGGGGGGTCCCTCTGCTAAGGGTGAATAGGATTATGTACAATGGTCAAGCACAGTGCATAACGCAGGGGAGAAAAGAAAGGAAATATTGGCACTTGCCATCAAGTTTCCATATAGCTCTTGTTTCTTTCAGCTGTGGCTTAAATTTCGCTTTGTTTCAGAAAACGCTAGCATATAAAATTCAGTTTGGCTTTTCTCCTTCCTTGATTAGAAGTTAATGAATTTCTGTGGTATTCGATCCGGCCACAGGCTATTTCATTAGCTAAATAAAAGTTTCATTAATTCTAGTGATCTCGTAATTATACCTGTACGGTATGGTAGACTCTGGTGTAAGCAGGTAGTTACACTGTTTCCATTCAGTTTAATCTTTTATGTTTCCCCTAGACAGCAGGGCTCTGGTAATTTACAGATATGCATAAATATAGATTAAAAAACCAGCTCTTAAGGTTAGATATTGTCATTGTTCTCCTCTCTGTTCTTAGGGTAATCAGAGGATGCTTCTCTGGGGGGAGGGTCTGCCTTCAGAAGGAGAGCCCTCTCGGGGACCTGAAGGAATGGTGGCAAGAAGCCACTCAGACAAAACCCATTAGGCACCTGGAGAATTTGACAGTCTGTGATGAAATAGACACATCGTGGCTCCCTTGCCATTTCTTTTTCATAAAGGAAAGAATTTTAGATCCATTATGTGAATATGTGTAAAATACAAATAATTCTTTGCTCCTGCTGGGTAGCTTTTGAGACAAGTAGAAGAAATGATGGCTTTAAATGGCATTTGAATTGTGCAGCTGAAACCAAATTTAACTATTGCTTTGCAGTTTAAAAACATTCGGAATGACAGGTGTACACAACAGTATGGATCTCACATGTGGATCTCACAAATATAATGCTGAGGAAACAAAATCTAGACCCAGAAGATTACATATGATTTATTCATATAATAACTATTTATATAAAAAATAGACTAGAGAGTAGTGTCAGAAGACCAGAGAATGGTTATCACTGAGGTTCATGATGGGAAGAGGGAGTGAAGGGAGCCTCTAGGATGCTGGTTACAAGTGCTTATTCACTTTGAATTAGGTCACTGCAAGTTGTGTACATTGTTGTAAACAGTTCGCACTCCAAAAGTTGGTTTTGTTTTTTTTTTTAATATTTAGGGGCACCTGGGTGGCTCAGTCGGTTAAGCGACCAGCTTTGGCTCAGGTCGTGATCTTGCGTTCTGAGAGTTCAAGCCTTGTGCAGGGCCCTGTGCTGACAGCTCAGAGCCTGGAGCCTGCTACAGATTCTGTGGCTCCCTCTCTCTCTGCCCCTCCCCTGCTCATGCTCTGTCTCTCTCTCTCTCTCTCAAAAATAAACATTAAATTTTTTTTGATGTTTATTTATTTATTTTGAGATAGAGAATGTGCACAAGTGGGGGAGGGGCAGCGAGAGGAGAGAGAGGATTCTAAGCAGGCTCCATGCTGTCAGCACACAGCTCAACAAGGGGATTGATCCCCGAACTGTGAGATCACACCCTGAACCAAAATCAAGATTTGAACATTTGAGGGGCACCTGGGTGGCTGAGTCGGTTAAGCGTCTGACTTCTGCTCAGGTCATGATCTCACAGTTCATGGGTTCCAGCCTCACGTCGGGCTCTGTGCTGACAGCCAGCTCAGAGCCTGGAGCCTGTTTCAGATTCTGTGTCTCCCTCTCTCTCTGACCCTCCCCTGCTCACGCTGTCTCTCTCTCTCTTTCTCAGAAATAAATAAAAAATATTAAAAAAAAAAAGAGTTGAAAATTTGACCAGCTGAGCCAACCAGGTGCCTCTTTGCACTTCCAACAAGTTTAATAAAGGAAATAAGCTCTCACTGAGAAAGAGAAAGAGAGAGAGAGAGAGCGAGCATAGTCATATAAATTATTTCATTTAACTTCTTGACAACAAGCTGTACAGGGAGGCATGTGGGTAGGTTCCCTCCCACCCCTCTAGAGGTGCTGTGGGTCTTGGAGAATTGCTTTTTGCTCCTGATTTGAGAAAGACCGGGCCCACTCATCCTCTGAGGGGGGTTTAAGACATTTCCTTTCCTGGACCCGACCTGCTAGTATGGCTCACTGATTAGAATGTTCTAGCAGAGTCAAGAGAAGTGAGAGGAAGCAGAGAAGCCCTTTTGACACTGAGTATGTTATAGAAGAGAAGAGGAAAAGGCACATGCAATTCCACTCTTTGATTAATAAGAAAACTGAGACATGAAGTATGCAGTTTCAAAGCCAATTGGACCCACTATTAATCTGCTCTGCGAGTGTATATGACCTTTGTCTCTCTTTCTAACCTAGACTTGGAAGCTGTCATAGCCGAAGGTGTTCACAAGTGTGTCAGGAGAAGATCCGAGAGAACAGATCATTTCCAGGAGATTGTTTCTACTCTGGGTTACATCTGTGACAGATTTTTTCCCCCTTTGGGATAAGCTTATTACATCTCTTATCACTCCCTGGCAATGAGTGTCTTTTCTGACTGTCCACTTGGGGGGTGACTCTTCTCCTCCTCACTAGGACCATGTATCTTAGGACTATCCCTGTTTATCCTCCACTCAGAACTGGCTAGCCACAAATGAGGATAGCAACACAGGTCTGCTCTGAGGACCGAGGATTCTCACAGTGACCTTTGAAATACAAGGACAAGTTAAGGTAAAAAAAAAGTTTTTTTTCTTTATTTGCAGTTCCATCAAATGAAGGGATTGAACTAGACCTCTTCCACCTGAGTGTTATATTTTTGACTCTTAAACTTCTACAAGGCTTCTAGTTAAACTTCCAGAGGATTGAACCAAGGCTCCATTCCTAAACCTCACTAAAATGACTGTAAATGAGTGAATGAATGAATGAATGAATGATATGAATCCACAAGGGCAAGGAGAATAGTAGTGGTGGTGAGCATAGAAGACAAGAGATAACAGCACAGTTTTGGCAGATAAAAGCAGATCAATGATTGGTAACTGATCAACAGGGCAGAGAAAGCAGGGATTTGCATGTCTGCAGAGAAGAAATGCAAACAAGAAGTCATTCAATGCTACAGTAGAGCCCAGAAGGGCTGGAGGTCCCCAGCACCTCAGAAAGTGGGATGACTGACTGGTGCAGTACAAAACAAGACTGACTGAAAATGTGTACAAAGGACAGATAGATACATCCTTCCCCATTCCCTGCTCTGCTTCCTCCTTAACCCACACAACCAAGAAAAGAATTTATTCTGCCGAGAAATCAAACCAGAGAGACTTTGGACTTAGTGATATGAGCAGAATTAAGGGTGAGGTGCCCTACTAAAAAGAGGGAAAATAAGTAAAATCCTACACTCTGAGCAAGTGCAACCCGAGAGAGATATCGAGGTAGGAGCACATGAAGTTTTCCCAAGGAAAGAGAGTCAGGATGATCCACCACTCCAGGTGGTGAGCCCACCAGATACTAAGTGCAATCAACTTTTTAGTGTCTCATTTCTAGCAAAAAGAGAATGTCACCAGACACCTCAAGAAAATTTTTTACCATGACAGGCAAGAACAAAAACAGATGAAAAGAAAGGAATGTTAATAAACTTAAAATGGATAAAGGACCTGAACGTGAGACGGGAAACCATCAAAACCCTAGAGGAGAAAGCAAGAAACAACCTCCTTGACCTCCACCACAGCAACTTCTTATTTGACACATCCCCAAAAGCAAGGGAATCAAGAGCAAAAACAAATGATTGGGACCTCATCAAGATTAAAACCTTCTGCACGGCAAAGGAAACAACTCACAAAACTAATAGGCAACCAATGGAATGGGAAAAGATAGTTGCAAATGACATATCAGATAAAGGGTTAATATCCAAAATCTATAAGGAACTCACCAAACTCCACACCCAAAAAACAAACAACCCAGTGAAGAAATGGGCAAAAGCTATGAACAGACACTTCTCCAAAGAGAACATCCAGATGGCCAACAGACACATGAAACGATGCTCAGCATCCCTCCTCATCAGGGAAATACAAATCAAAACCACACTGAGATACCACCTCACGCCAGTCAGAGTGGCTAAAATGAGCAAATCAGAGAACTCTAGATGCTGGCGAGGATGTGGAGAAACGGGCACCCTCCTACACTGTTGGTGGGAATGTAAACTGGTACAGCCCCTCTGGAAAACAGTGTGGAGGTTCCTCAGGAAACTAACAATAGAACTCCCCTATGACCCAGCAATAGCACTGCTAGGAATTTACCCAAGGGATACAGAAATGCTGAGGCATAGGAGCACATGTACCCCAATGTTCATAGCAGCACTCTCCACAATAGCTAAAACATGGAAAGAGCCTAAGTGTCCATCAACGGACGAATGGATCAAGAAGATGTGGTTTATCTATACCATGGAATACTACATGGCAATGAGAAACAATGACATCTGGCCATGTGTAGCAACATGGATGGACCTTGAGGGTGTTATGCTGAGCGAAATAAGTCAGGCAGAGAAGGACAAATATCATATGTTTGCACATATAGGAGGATTAGGAGGAACTTAACTGAGGACCATGGGGGAGAAGAAGGGCGGAAATGGTGGGGGAAAGGGAGAGAGGCAAACCATGAGAGACTCTTGAATGCTGAGAAACAAACTGAGGACTGATGGATGTGGGGGGGAGGGGGTAGATGGGCATGGAGGAGGGCACTTGTGGGGATGAGCACTGGGTGTTATATGGAAACTAATTTGACAATAAACTATTTGTAAAAAAAAAAAAGAAAAGAAAAGAAAAGAAAGGAATGTTGTAGGAAATAAGAGGCAATGCTGGAAGAAAAAAACATCAAGAGGTAAGATTTTGTATCCATGAAACAAGAACAGTATGCCAGTAAAGAAACAAAACAAAACAAAAACAAAAACAAAATAAAAAACACTTTAGAGAAAATGAAAGAAAACTCTTGAAATTTAAAAAAAAATATAGTAGCAGAAATACAAATTAAAAAACTGTTTTTCCTGTTATCAGAATGAAGGTGTGAAAACCATCGCTAAGCCCAAACCCAAATAGGAAAAGGACATACATCAGCCTCCAAATCCTTGTACCCAGAGATTGAGAAAAGCTAATCTCTGCTGGCTGCTGATCTCAAATGTAGTGGTATCAGCAAGAAAGTGGGGAGGCCACTGATATGCACAAGGCTTCTTTGAACACAACTAGGTCATAAACAAAGTAAAGACTAAGTAGGAACACAAATCCCCACTGATGTCTCCTTGTGGAAGTTTGAAACCAGCAAGTACAATGTGACCACCATTGATAACTACTATATGAGTTTCCTCTTGCGGCTGTAACAACTACAAACTTAGGGACCAAAAACAGCACAAAGGCATTATTTTAAATGAGTTCCATAATGGGTCTCCATGAGCTAAAATCAAGGTATCAACAGGGTTGCTTTATTTTCTGGAGGCTTGAGGAGGAATTCCATTTCCAGAATTCAGTTCTGTTTGATTGTAGCACTCAGGTTCCCATCTCCTTGCTGGCTGTCAGCTGAAGGTCAATCCCAGCATTGAGAAGCTGCATGTCCTGGCTCATGGGCCCCCACCTCCATCTTCAAGCCAGTAATGTTGAGCTAAGTTCCTCTCAGCCTTCCAATCTCTCCTGCCTCTTTTCCCATCTTCCCACCTCTCTGACATTACTGGGTTCTCTACTTTTAATGTAACATAGTCACAGGGCCATGGATTAGGACATGGACATCTTTGGGAGTCATTATTTGGCCTACCACACTTTAGAATGCTTTATCAGAAATATGATCATATCTACATCTCAGGTTGACTCTCGTGATTGTTGCTGTGATGTTGATGAACTTGTAGCTGGTGATGTGAAGGGAGAATAAGCAGGTGAGATATGAGGAAGTGACTCAGGAAGTCAGATATACATGACAAATATTGTTACATCCCAGATACACTAGTTTTTATGTTACTCCCAGGTGACAACATATGGGAGCCAGGCACTAATGGGGATGGGGTGTCACTGTGAGAATGGCCACCAGGACACCTGTCTAGAAAACTAAAAGAACATTCAATCCCATACCTGACCCCAAGTCCCACAGTGGTGAAAGAACTGACTTAATGCCATGAGTCCTAATGGACAATTTGAGTCATGTTTGTTCAAGAGGAAAAGATTGGCTGATGAAATCAATGCATCACAGAAGCTTGAAAAGGAAAAGAATGTTCTGTGGACTTGTTTGTGGCAATTTTAAGTTTTTGGGTTTTAAAATTGATATTTAAAAATGGAATTGACTTGGGGCACGATGCATGGCTCAGTCAGTTAAGCCGCTGACATCCGCTCAGGTCATGATCTCGCGGTTAGTGAGTTCAAGCCCCGCGTCGGGCTTTGTGCTGACAGCTCAGAGCCTGGAGCCTGCTTTGGATTCTGTGTCTCCTTCTCTCTCTGCCCCTTCCCTCCTCACACTCTGTCTTTTTGTCTCTCAAAAATAAGTAAACATTAAAAAAGGTGGAAATCTCTTGACCAAAAATAGGTCTCAGAATAATAAGACAGTTAAAATGAAATTTAATGTGCGAAAATAATCACAGGGAATATGGTAAGATAAAGGCGAGGAAAGCTCCTGGGAGCTAAAATAAAAATACAAAAAGAAAAAAAAATGGGAGTGAAAAAGACAGGAAAAGTAAATGATCCATCTAAAAGACCCACCTAACATCATACTAAAAGGAATTCCACTTGAGGATGAGGAAGTGTTGTCAAAGCATCATTTATTTTATTTTTAAAGTTTATTTATTCATTTTGAGAAAGAGAGAAAGAGAGAGAGAGATAGAGAGACAGAGAGAGAGAGAGGAAAGGGGCAGAGAGAGAGAATACCAAGCAGGCCTGCACCATCAGCATGGAGCCCGGTGTGGAGCTCGAACCCACAATCCACGAGATCATGACCTGGGCCAAAATGGAGAGTCAGAAGCTTAACCAGCTGAGTCACCCAGGTGCCCCTGTCAAAGTGTCATTTCAATAAAAATTTCAGAAATGGAAGACATGAGACAGCAAGTCCACCACATGCCCAGAGCACAATGAGTGAAAAACAGCTTTGCCGAGGCATGTCAGCATGTATTTTCAGGGGTAAGGATAAAGAGAAGATCCTAAAACTGCAGTGAAAACAAACAAGCAACTCCATTATAGAGAATGAGAGTTTGGATGCTATTGGATTTTTCAACTGTCCCACTGGTGTTTAGAAAACAGAGGAGCAAGTCTTTGAAATTCTTGGGGAAGATGATTTCTATCCTAGAATCCTATGTACAGTCCAGCAGGTATAGGTAGATGACATAAGTAGGCCATGGGGTAGCACCGGTTGCCCTTCCGGAGGGATATTGCCAAGAAAAGCAAAAAGCAGAAAACAGATGCATTATCTGATGTTTATATTGAGAGGAGTTTTGTAATTTTGCCTAGAGAATTTAAGAATCAGCGAGGTAGGTGGACAACAATGTAAACAAAAAGAGCATACTTGCTACCTCCAGAGAAACAATACGTTGCAATACAAATGAATTGTTATCATAGCATACTATACGCTTCAGTCTTGAGCCATATTCACATGGTTGTTAATCATGGAATGATTAATTGGGCCCCAAATGGTTAATATAAGTACATTAAGCGGATGGGAGCAAGGGAGTAGAAGGGAAAGGGGGGGATGTTGGCAGAAGGCAGCTAGATTCCAAAGCCATGAGATAAGAAGCCAGTAGATGATGTTGAAAACTGCAAAATTTTAAGGAAGCCTTTAAAGATACAGAGGTAAATTTCAGAAAAAAGCCCTGAAAGGGCTGCCTCTGACTGGGGGGCTCAGTGGTGAGGAAAATGTATCAGAAGACCACTCTTTTTCATTGTAGGAGTTGTGGTACATCTGAATCTAAAAATTGTGTATACCTATTGGTGTGATAAAGATACAAATTAAAAAATATTAAAAACATTAGGGGCGCCTGGGTGGCTCAGTTGGTTAAGTGACTCTTGGTTTTGGCTCAGGTCACGATCTCACAGTTTTGTGAGTTCAAGCCCCACGTCAGGCTCTGTGCTGACAGCATGGAGCCTGCTTGCGATTCTCTCTCTCTCTCTCCCCCCCCCCCGCCCTTCCTCCATTCGCAGTGTCTCTGTCTCTCTCAAAATAAATAAAAAAATTTAGAAGTCCATCTATAAATAACAGTAGACGTCTCTGCCGTTGTAGCAGCTGTATGTACCAGCATCATAGATAGGTGAGTCTTGTGTAACGTGGACCTGCTGATCACATCACACAGCAGAGACACAAACCCCCTGGGCTGGCCTTGTGTAAGGCACATGAGAAGCTGGCTCACACTGGCCTTAGCAGGCTCCCCTGGGATTTCCTTGAGGCCACTTCTTTCTTCTCCCAGAATCATTGCATTCCTGGGAAAGAGTTGCTTAGATGTATTGATAGTCGAAAGTGACATATACTGAGGTCAGGAAATAAGAAGGTAGGGTGATTTTCTGGATAATTGTGAATAATTCAGGCAAAAAACATGCAATATTTTAATGGGGGGGCATATTTTTTTTTTAATGTTTTTATTTATTTCTAGGAGAGAGAGAGAGACAGTGTGAGCAGGGGAGGGTCAGAGAGAGAGGGAGACACAGACTCTGAAACAGGCTCCAGGCTCTGAGCTGGCAGTCAGCACAGAGCCCGACGCGGGGCCCGAACCCACGAACCGCGAGATCATGACCTAAGCGAAAGTCGGACGCTCAACTGACTAAGCCACCCAGGCGCCCCTGGGGGGGCATATTTTGAATTGAATTTCCTGATTCTGGTATTTACCCTGATCAAATTTGCTAAACTTCTGCTGATAGATGCTTCTGGCTGCTGGGTAGCCCAGTGGAGGAGCCTCATGATAGCTCTTCCCTTGTCCCAGCCTGAATCTAGCCCTGAATGAACATGAATAAGGTTCATGTAGATGAGCCTGAGTCCCTTTTGTTGATCTCAGAACTCCTACTATTTTTGCTCAGGGGTGTTAAGTACAAATAAGGGTTTTTCTTGAGGCCATCCTTCGTTTTCCTGTGGCTCCTCTGCTTTAAGTTCTGTGCTAAGGGCTGTCTGTGTCAGGTTAGCAATTAGAATTCTATATATTCAGACACCAGGGGCTGGCCTGGCTAGGCTTCCACACCTGGTTTGTATGTTTGTGGGGGGGCTGGGCAGCGGCCACCAGGCACGGAGCCTGGTAGGCTGATGAACAAGGTCCTTGCCCTTGAGACCAGTCTCCTGCCAGCCCGTCTCTGAGATAGCTGGGCTTGGGTGCCCTGGAGTGACACAGAGGTGTTACTTCTGGCTTCTCTGCCTATGTGGATAATGTAGGCCTGGCATTGATGTGGTTAGATCTGGACTCGGGGGGCGCCTGGGTGGCTCAGTCGGTTAAGCGTCTGACTTCAGCTCAGGTCATGATCTCGCTGTTCATGGGTTTGAGCCCTGCATCGGGCTCTGTGCTGACAGCTCAGAGCCTGGAGCCTGCTTCAGATTCTGTGTCTCCCTCTCTCTCTGGCCCTCCCCTGCTCACGCTGTCTCTCTCTCTCTCCCAGAAATAAATAAAACATTAAAAAAATTAAAAGTATAGGACTGGACTCAGAAATTCAGCTGTAAATCTGTGAGCTCTGAGGGAAAGCTTTCTGTTGTTTCACAAATGTCAAGTAGTATGGAAGATTGGGGGTTCCTGAGTGGCTCAGTTGGTTAAGTGACTCTTGTTTGCAGCTCAGGTCATGATCTCGTGGTTTGTGGGTTCGAGCCCTAGTCAGGCTCTGTGCTGGCAGCACGGAGCCTGCTGGGGATTCTTGCTCTTCCTTTCTGTCTGCCCCTCCTCTGCTCACGTTCTCTCTCTCTCCCTTTAAAAAAAAAACTTAATAAAAAAGGAAGATTGGAAGATTGGATCAATGACTTGTCTAGAATCAGTTCGAAAGATTGTTCTTCATTTGAAACATCTAGAATAATGAGAGAAAAGAATGCTATGTTCATGATATGAATTAGTCCCTTGATTCTTGGTATTATATTGTATGTGGATGCAGAGCTGGGCTGCTCATGTGGGTCTGCTCTAAATGCTTGGCCTGTCTTGGAAAACTTCATGGTGATCCTGACAATCGAATTTCACAGTGAGCTGGGGGAGTCAATCTAGATTTGGCTCCACACAAGAGAGAGGTGTGAATTATAATCAGTCCATGAGCAGGCCCAGCTGTGAGTGGGTAAGTCACAAGTGGGCACAGCTGTTCTGGTGCCTGGGGTACTGAGCTGATTTGAATAACACTGATTATGCACTGTGGTATGCTATCGCATTCACTCATGTCACAGGTGTGTTACTATCCCGGTTAACCATGAAGAAACTGAGGCAATGAAGGTTTATGTGACTCATCCAAGCTCGTAACCAGCGAAGCCTGGATTTGAACCCTGGTTTCTGAGTTACAAGCCCAAACTCTTAACCACTCTTACTTCCTTCCCTCTGCTGGAAGCTAGGAGACCTGGTCTGTTCCTACGAGGATATGTGACTGCAGGTAAGTCATTTCTTTTTCTGAACTTCTGAGGCTTTCTCTGCATAAAATGAGAAATTTTCACAAGAGAAACTCTGGGCCATTTTGTGCTCTAAAACGCATGCCCTGAATGTGGCAGAAGCTTGCACATAGTAGGCACTTTCTATGTGTTGGGCTGAATGAGTGAATGATATATGAGGACATGATTCTTTCTCAGCAGCAGAAACTCACTTACTTATGTAGGCAACGAGCTCCTGTTTGGAAGCTAGAAACTGGAGTTGAGAGGCTAAAGCACAAAAGGGTCCCAGAGTTTCTCTTGTCAAAACTGCTGAGGAATTATCAGGAACTACTTTGTATTGCAATCATGTCAATTTTTCATGTTGCTAAGATTGTGAGTTTTCTAGGGGTGCCTGGGTGGTTCAGTCGGTTAAGTGATCAACTTAAGCTCAGGTCATGATCTCGTGGTCTATGAGTTTGAGCCCCACATCGGGCTCTGTGCTGATAGCTCAGAGCCTGGAGTCTGCTTTGGATTCTGTGTCTCCCTCTCTCTGCCCCTTCCATGCTCACGCCTCTGTCTCTCTGTCTTCCTTTTAAAAAAAGTAAATAAACATTAAAAAGTTAAAAAAAATTGTAAGTTTCCTGAGGCCTGTCCTCACTGCGTTTTACCCTGTGTGTTCTCAAACTTCAGTGTGTATAAGACACACCTAGGGAGGTTGTAAAAATGCAGATTCCTTGGTTTCACCCCCAAAGGGTCCTGACTCAGGAAATACGAGATGTGGCTTAGGAATCTGCATATTTCACACTCAAGGACACCCTGGTGTTTTGTTCTTTGCTTGTCATTATGGAACATTCTATGCTGGATGAGCCCCGGAAAAATGGATTAGTACATTAAATTATGTGTTTCAAAAGACCCCCGTCCCACCCCACCTCTGTGGGTGGAGGTTCAGGGTGGAGTCCAGTTCAGGAGTGGCTGGTGAGTCCCCAGGGGCTCAGGTCCAGGTTGCATGGCCCACTTTAAGTAGTAAGACAAAAAGTAGGAACCCAAAGCGCACAGAACTAGGCAAAATGAATGGTGAAGAATAGAAGATGATCAGAAAGGAAGCCAGTCTATTTCTAGCGTTGCATGAGCATGTCAAGTGCATAGATGCTTAAAAAGTGACACAGACAACTGACCTTGAATATCTGATGGCCACAGCTCAGAACATCCTGGGAATAGGGGGCAGGGTGGAGAGAAGGGCTGCTGGACCACGGCCTGTGCCTGCGTGAGGCTGGACCCCGATCCTGTGTCTCATGTCCCCATTGTGAGGCCCACAACAGCTGTCTCCTTAATTGGGAAGGTCATAGGCAACGGCCGTGAGTCTGATGCTGTATTTCAAAATGGGGAGGGATTCTCCAAGGCAAATAAATAAGGTTGTTGTTAAAATTGACAAGATGGTCCTGAGCAAAAGTCGGCTCCTCTCAAAATCCATGTGTAGAATTAAGCAAAAATATTAACCAAATTAGAATCAAATCATGAGAACAATAAGGCCCTTTGTCTCAACAGAAAGCCTACTGAATATCTCAGAAATCTCCCTTCTCTTTGGTGTAAAACAACCTGATCAGTTGAGGATGTCCGAGCTCCAGCGAGTTACCACCCCCAGTAGAAAATGCTTAAGTAGATGAGATGAAATAGAGCAAGAACCTTGTGAGAACCACTGTCTGGTTCTAAGCGTGCTCTGTGTTGTGATTTGAGTGGCACAGACTGAAAGGAAGGGGGTTAGGTACATTTTATTGTTTCCTTGCCATCTTTTATTCTGATAGGATGTATCCCATTTGCCCTCAAGGCTGCTTATTCCCTGCAGGTTGAATGGGTGGGGGTGGGGGGATTTAGCACATCTAAATGTTCTGTGTTACAGATGATGGAAGGGGCCATTTATTTTAGTAGTAGGTACAGCTCATCTGACAAGTGCCTAAAGACTCAGTGTCTCTGGGAGGAGGACAACTAGGGGCTGATCAGAAATCCTGAACCCAGCTTGGGTTTCAGAGATAGAAGTCAGTTCCTCCCAGAGACAAGGAGACTTCTTATTCCCCTTAAAATCACTCCCAGAATTCTTTACGGGCCTGTGTGTGTGTGCGTGCGTGTGTGCGTGTAATGTGGGGGGAGACAGAGACAAAAAGACATTTGGAAAGGTTACCTCCATAGGAATGATGGCTGTATTCTCATTTATTAATTTAGTTATTTCAGAACTCCAAAGCTCAGCAAATTAGCATTCAGCACCTTGGACTTTTGACTGTCCTAGAACCCAGATGAGTCATCCAGGAAAGAACTCCCTAACGGCTTCCAAGTTTCTGGGTCCCTGGAGGCTCTACTTCCTAAGAGGTGAGGGAGCTCACTGAGGCCTGTTCCGTAAATGAAGGGTGAGGATGGAAGAGAAGAAAGAATTACCCGTTCTTGTGCCCCTTTTAGTGAAAGGGGAGGTACAGAAAGGTGAGCTCCCCAGCCTAGTGGTTTAGGTTTCTCCTCCTCTCTCATGCACTGTCCTGGTGATCACCAATCTGTATCACCTCCCCTGCACACATTTGGAGCCTGGGAGTACCTCAGTCAGGAATGCATTCTCTGGCATCAGAGCAGGTGGGTTCAAAGTCCAACTCCGCTACTTTTGAATTGGAGAAGTTACTAAACTCTTCATCTTTTAAATGGGTTTGATTATACCTCTACTGACTTCCCAGCATGGGTTTGAGGGGCACGTGCATAAGGTTTTAGGTGGTGGACGGCATGTCATAGCAACCCCCGCCTGTCCAACTGCCTTCAGACATTCCATTCAACCAAATCAGATATTGACTGAGGCCGTCACATGTGGACCAGGTGCTGGGCACTGAGGGGGCCAAAGGCAAGTCAGTCAAGTCTTGGATATCTGTCAGTTTCCAGTCTAGTGGAGAGACAAAGAGTCGCAAAGCTTCATTAGGCTCCATCTCCACTTGGACTTCACACTCACTGCACACTCAGTGCATCCCAAGTTGAGGACAGTATAACCTCCCAAGCCCACTTTCCTGGACACTTCCCCACCCCCATCCTGACCTTGAAGGCCTTTTCTCTCTGCTCCAGTGTAGACGGGGCTCTGGCACTGGCATTTTGCAAACACCACTAACACAAGGTCAGTAAGTATAGCTAGCTCTTTGTAAGATGGTGGAAGGAACCGCTCAGCTTCCAAGCCAGCATGGGGCATGTCTGCTCCTGGAGTTTCCTGGCCGAGGGCCACACCCAGCTGTCCATTATTCCAAAGTTTCCACACCTTTGCTGTCCTGGAGCCCACACCTCCCTATCTTACTCTTCCTACCACAGAAAGGGAAATTCCTCTGTCTGAGACCATTGAAAAACAAACAAACAAAAAAACCCCCCAAAACAAAGCCAAACAGTCTCGAGAACTTCAGGATTTGATTAAGCAGAGCAATTTTATCTCCCTTTGGCTTCTCACATCTCTAGTCTTTTCCCTTTTACATAAAATGCCATGAAGGTGTGTCCCCAAAGAAAGACAGTGCTCCACCCCAGAGAAATTCTATTGTTATCCCAGTAAACAACTCTTTCCCCCAATCCATCTGCATAAACAGGAATGTCATCAGTGGTTGAAAATATTAGGTAGAACCATAAGAAACTATTTTGTAGGTCAGAGTGGTCACATACCAACAACTTTATATTGCCCAACCTTTCTGAAAACATATAAAATGCTGAGATCATGACTTAATTCAAATTACTCCTGGGAATTGATTTTTATTCCTATGACCAAACACAAAGAATTTTAGCAACAAGTTTGAAAATAATTTCGATTGCTGTCAGTATAAACCATAGGGACAAGAAAGAGTTTCATTACTGAAGAAGACAGGAATAATGATGGAGCCAGGAGACGGAGCAGTCTGATTCGATGTCACTGACAGCATCTCTGTTCTAGCAAATCATCCTGGAGGGGAAAGCTGCTATCAGATTTCTCCTCTCACCAGGGTTCAGACATAGGTCGGAAAGACAGGCAGGACTGAACTGAAACTGCATTTGGGGGGCGGGGTACAGAAAAGCTGACCCCTGGGTCAGTGAGGGAGAATGAGAGGCCCACAGACACAGCACTTCCTCTGAGCCCCGACCCTAGGCTCTGCTCTAAGAGCTCTGCATATATTAATACCCAAGAGAAAACCGGAAACAGGCCAGTTGGGGGCAGGGAGCGGGGAGCTAGGGGGGGGCCCCACAGCAAGGAAGCTGTGGAGCCGGTTTAGCTCCAGGATCCAGGCACTTGGACACTTAAACTGTTTGCTCTGCCCTTTGCCGCCCACACAGACACTGGCTCCCAGGGCTGAGGGGGGCAGAGGGAAGGTTGTAGAAGGAAATGGAATCAGCGTCAGGGAAAGGAACAGTTTTCAGAGCCACCCCCACCCTGACTCTCACAGTCAGATGGACACCCAGGCTGATGGGCTGGGCCGGACCTCAAATTCTCCACAGAGATGTGGGAAACCTGCGTGCCGCACAGCTTTGTCTGGGTCCACAGGCAACCCCTCTGTGGGACCCCGGATCTAGGCTACCCTGAACGTTTCCAGAGAATTATGCAGCCTCACTTTTGCTCTGGCTGTTTTATTGTGAGGTGTAGGTAATCTTATTTCCTGTTAGAGACTGCCCTCCTCCTGTCCCATTCTCCTGGTACACTGCTTCACCATCAGGGGACATTTAGAAAAGGGTTGTATTTGGGGGAAAAGGAGTTTTGATTTGTAGTCACATCCCTCCCTGGCTCCCCCTCCAATATTCCTGGCTCGGTCAAATAAACTGAGGTCATCTTAGACCACTCCTTTTTGCCTGCTCCTCCCAGATGCTCTTTACTTCCGAATTATTCTTTATTTTTAAAAATTTTTATTTGTTTTTTATTTTAATGTTTTTATTTATTTTTTAGAGAGAGAGAGAGAGAGAGAGAGAGACAGCATGAGCAAGGGGAGGGTCAGAGAGAGAGGGAGACACAAAATCCGAAGACAGGCTCCAGGCTCTGAGCTAGGACGGAGCTTGATGCAGGGCTCGAACCCATAAACCGTGAGATCATGACCTGAGCCGAAGTTGGACATTTAACTGGGTGACTGAGCCACCCAGGCGTCCCTCCAAATTATTCTTCAACCAAGTCTTCCTCCCTCCCTCTCTCTCTCTCCCTCTCTCCCCTCTCTTGCTTTCTCTGCCACCCTCCTCCCTGTCGTGGACCAGACTCTCATCATCTCTCACTGTCTGTTATAATAGACTTCCAACTGGTCTACCTCACGTTCTACTCCCTTCAAACCCATTTTCCAATTATCTGCATGATGGTTGTAACTGAAGTAGAACCTGTCAGGTTACTCCCTTGTTTAAAGCCTTAAAATTGTTCCTCAGCAAATGTTTTATTACCGTGGCGTCCAAGGCTATCCTGCCTGGCTCTGACTCTCCGTCTGTGCTTCATGACAGGAGCTGCTGATGCCCCTTGCTGGTCCCCTTCCTCTGGACTTTGTGTCCCTTGAACCATCCTCTCAGGCCTTCCTTGTCTGTTGGCCTCTCTGGTGCTTTGGGTTGGTTTCTTGAGTCCCCTTATCCAAGGAGGTTTCTCCCTCATCTACTCTTAGGTCCCTTTCTCACAGCCCTTTCTGCCTAATGTCCAAAAGATCTACTTACATGTCTGTCTTCCAGACTGAGTGACAAATATCACCAGGGCAGGGGACCTTGTGTATTCATTCAGGCAAGTTTCCCAGAACCTCGGGTGCTTGGGGACCCTCCCTCCATGGTGTTGCTACCAAAGTGTTGCCAGATGGACCTGTTGTTCTTACCTAACAGGAGGGGTAACAATATTATATAGTGTGCTGGGGCACCTGGGTGGCTCAGTTGGTTGGGCGTCTGACTTTGGCTCAGATCATCATCTCATGGTTCTTGAATTCCAGCCCCATGTCGGGCTCTGCGCTGACAGCTCAGAGCCTGGAGCCTGCTCCAGATTCTGCATCTCCCTCTCTCTCTGCCCCTCCTCCACTCACATTCTATCTCTCTTTATCAAAAAATAAATAAACATTAAAAAACTTAAAAAATACTATATCATGCTAGTAAACATTATGCACATGTAAGATGGAATCACCACTTTCAGCCTCTGGAGTGCCTTTTCTCTTCCCAGTTCTCCACCTTCTCTCTGGGCTTCTTTTAAAACTCAGTGAGGTGAGTCCAACCCTTCCCCCCGCCCCCCGCCCTGCCAACTCCTGGAACAAAGATTGCACAGTATTCTGAAAGGGGAGAGACTCCCACTGCATTGGCTCCCTGGGAGGTTCTCCTTCACCCCTGCTAAGCAGGTATCAATTTCACAGGCGGGTGTGTGGGGAAGTGAGAATGGAGAAGTGCATTCCCTTCCTTTGGAGCTCTTAATCTGGTTGGAGAGATGATGAATACTTGTTTACTGAATATACATATATAAAAAAGCTCTTTATAAAGCCACATAAGGCCACAATTAAATATGTGCATACATGGGAAATAAATACCTACTGAGGAGAGGAAAGATGTCTTCAGTGCTCTGGATTTAATCTACTTCATTTTCCTTTTGGCTCTATCCACTCCCCTTTCCATCTGTGGACTTCTTATATTTTGTCCATTTGCCTTGTGATGAACACAACTGTCCTTTCCTTGAGTTAGTCACATCACCTGACTGGACCTTAGTGTCTGCAACTATAAATTAAAGGGGTAGCCTAGGTGAGAACTGAGAATTTCCTGGCTCTGATGTTCTGAAAGCCACACACAGTTTCTATTGACCCTTTGTTAGTTTCTCTGGCTTTAATCGCTGATGTCAGCCCTGAAATTATTCCTTCACTTGACCTCTTGTGCTCCCAGGACAAGCTAGGCAAACTTCTCTATCTGAGAGTAGGTGGTTAGGGATTGCAATGCACTAAGTGTTATGTCCTCCCCAAATTCAAATATCGAAGTCTAAACTCCAAAGGTAAGAATATGAGAAGGTTGCACATTTGAGAGGTGATGAGATCATGGGAGCAGACCCCTCACAAATGGACTAGTGCTTTTAGAAAAGAGACCTAAGAAAGCTTCCTTGCTTCTTTCAACATGTGAGGTTATAGAGAAAAGAAAACCGTCTATGAGGAAGTGGCTCTCATAGAGTGCAGGTGCCTTGATCTTGGACTTCTCAGCCTCCAGAACGGTGAGAAATAATTTTCTATTATATATAAGTCACCCAGTTTATGGCATTTGGTCATAGCAGCCTGAGCAGACTAAGACAGGGAGGTGTGGAGTCATTGAACCTGTCCTACAATAGCATGTTTTCTTCCTTTCTGTTCTTAGTTATCACCTTGGCTTACAGCCTATTCATTCATTTAACACATATTGAAGCGCCCACAATGTGCCAGGTTCCAAGCTAGGTACTAAGCATATGGAAGTGTATAAGAAGCTATCACTGTATTTGAGAAGCCCACTGTTTAGCGGCCTATATGGATGTGGAAACAAGTATCCCAAAAGAGTGTGGTAAGTGATGGAGGAGGTAAGTGCTAAGCACCACAGGAGTGCAGAAAGCAGGGACTGACCAGAAACCACTCGGGAAGGACAGGAGAAAAGAAGAGGTGTTGGAGTGGAGTCCTGAAAGATGAGCCAGAATTTGCAGGTTGAAATGGTAAGGGAGTATGTAGCCTCCAAGGTGTAAAGTAGCACGGGCTGTGGAGGGCTGGCCAGTTGCCAGGTGGGGCTGGATTTAAGGTAGCAAGGGGATTGGCCATGGACTAGGCTGAGTAGGGGTGAGGGTTAGCATGTGGGAAGGGCTTTGGGAATCGTACCAAGGAGTTCGCATTTCATCCTAGAAGCCACAGGAGGACCACTAGTGGTTTTTATGCAGATCTGAATTTGGGCTGGCATGGTGGAAGTATCTGATGTGGGAAGAGGCTGGATGAACAGAGGGAGTTTCCCCAGGAGGTCTGCGAAGTCTTCCGAGCTGGAGACAGGGGGAGAAGATGGGAATGGGGCAAAAGAATCCAGGGGAGATGTTCAGGAGCTCCCTTCCCCAAAACCTACTAACTGGCATGGACGAAGGCGGGGTAAGGAACAGGAATAATTCTGAGGTTTCTAGTCTGAACAGTTGAGTGAAAGGCAAAAGGAAGTGTAGGAGAAGCAGATGTTATCCAAAGTGACATCTTAAAGTGCCACATGAGAAGAATCGGAGTCTTTGTTTCTGACAATATTTCCATGTGTTGCCTTCCTTCTGGAAACCCCACCCTGCTGGCATATTTTGGTGTCTTGGTCATGGGTCTCATGCCTAGTTTCTGTGTTGCTGCTGAGCCTTTTTGAAGAGAAGTTTCATGTGAACTTCCTCATGAACATTGGCATTGGATGTCCTTGACTGTGAGGCCTCCAGCTCCCACCTGCCCCGTCTTACTTTTCCCCTGTTTTCTGCTTTGGCTTCCTGAATCCTAACCCAGGGGCCCAGCTTGTCCAGATTAATATGCAGAGGAAGATGAGAAGAAAATCATTCTTGACATGTTGGGCTGCAAATGTCTGTGGGGTATCTGTGCAGATTTCCACTGGGCAGGTGGGAAAGAGTTCAGGGGAGGTAGGGAACAATATTTGGGAGCCAACAACATAGGCCATGGCCAGAATTGCTCAGAAAAGAGAGTACATGGGGGGAAAAACAAGGAGGGAACCTGAAGATTGACCTCTAAGCAATGCTTGAGTGAGGTGGATAGTGCATGAAAGCCAGGAAAGGAGAATGAGGAAAGAGTCATCCAAGTCTCAGTGGACCAATGGAAGATTGTGCACCAGAACCCAGGTGGCATTGGGAAGAAAGAGGCTATGACACCAGTATAAAATTGTTGCATAGAAGTAATTTTATTTAGATATGAACTAGCCTTCTACTCAGTGAATAACACTATGCCAGGAACTGAGAGGTTCCCCTGCCCATAAGGATCTTATGGTTTAGTAAAAGAGAGGCCATATATAGGTAAGTGGACCAAATTGTAGAATGCACTGAGAACTCAGAACCTTATACTGAACCAGTGGAGCAGATTGCTAAGTCTTCAGAAAGATGACTTTCGAGGTGAGGTAGGCACTCTGTGCACATCTCCTCCAGGTGGCAAACGAGGAAGCAGTTGTCATAATTCTGGAGGCCAGAAGTCCAAAGTCAAGGTGTCGGCAGGATCGTGCACCCTCCAGAGGCTCTAGGAAAGGATCCTTGCTTGCCTCTTCCAGCTTCTGGTGGAAGGATCTTTACCTTAATTACATCTGCAAAGATCATTTTTCCATATAAGGTCACAGTCACAGTTCCAGGGATTAGAACCTGTATGTCTCTCTTTGGGGCCATTATTTAACCTATTGCAGTGAGGAAGATAAAATGGTAGGGCTGGCAGTTAGGTATAGTGTCCTGGAAGTGGAGGACAGAATGGATCAGAGAGTCAGGGATGTCTGTCACCGTGGAAATTACTTAAGAAGTACAGGTAAGAGTAACCAAAGCCTGAACTATGAGAGCAGTAGCCACCATCACAGTGGGAAATGTCGGCTGTGTTGGGTAGTTCTTGATATCTTTAGATTCTGGGGACTAAAGCCCAACCACATGGCTTCACAGTGACAGAAGGTTGTACTACTTTTCTTTTTTCTTTTTTTAAAGTTTATTTATTTTGAGAGAGAGTGAGAGTGAACACAAACGGGGGGTTGCACAGGGGGAGGGAGAGAGAGAGAATCTGAAACAGGCTCTGCACTGTCAGTGTGGACACTGATGTGGGGCTTGAACTCACGAACCGTGAGATCATGACCTGAGCCCAAACCAAGAGTCAGACACTCAACCAACTGAGCCACCCCGGTGCCCTGAAATGTCACTACTCTTTAATCATCTACTGAACACTGAGTTAGGTGTCAAGGGCAGTGATGAGTCTTTGTGTGTCTGGTAATGTGACTTGAAGCTCAGAATATGGTGTCAGAAAGAACAAAGAGGTAGAGAAACAGATTCTTGAACTCTTGAACCTCTTTGGAAAAATCAGCTCAATGTTGAAATATTTTGTCTCTATCTCACTGCAACTGGAAACTGTCAAGTAGGTAGAAGATAAGAAGATAAGAATCCTTTGGAATTTTGAGCCTTAAAAAAAAATCCCATCTAAGAATTTGTTTAGAAACTGGCATTGAAATAGGCAATCTGGATTCCAAATAGTTTGTTGCAAGGTGGAAACGGGAGGAAACAATCTGCAAGCCCTGCTTTTTTCTGTGTTCAGGTGAGGGACTCACAGGCCCCTAAACCGTCAGTTTTACCCAAGCCAATGCCACAGGCCTGGAATGAGCTGCCGGGACCCCCACCCCTCAAGACTCCCTAAGGATCCAGCCATCCCTGGACAATGCAGGAGTAAGAATCCTGGACTTGTAGCTTCAAGGGGCCTGATGAAGGATATAGGAACAGGATAGCTGAGCTTCTACAGGCTTATTGGCTTCTAGATGCTGGGGGAGGGGACATATGAAAGATACGAGTTCTGGAATAATCTGATCCAGATTGTTCTGGCTGTAGACTGGCAGACCCACTCCATAAGGCTGTTATCCTCCTGGGTGATACCTGTTTCAGGCCCTTGGGGCACCACGGGTGGCATAGGGATTGGGGCCTCATTCCATGTCATCTGACACCAGGGCCACACTGGTGGAACTTGGTGCCTCCACTCTCTGCCTGCAGCCCTTTTCCCCTTGAGGCTCAGATCTAAGCCTAGGGCACAGGCCAGGAGGACTAGGGTGTGGGACAGACATCAAGGTTCCTCCCCATCATTCCCCAACTGTTGTTAGGGGTGACAGACTCCTCCTCCCTCCCTCCTCCACTCCCTGCTTCCTTTACCAGGAAAAAGCCTCATGCAGATTGGTTCCCATCAGAACTCCCTTGGCGTGAGTTGATTCTGAGGCCAACAGTATTCATTCCACAGCCTAAGAATTTGTAACGAGCTCTTCTGGTTTGTCAGGCATTGTACTAGGTGCTGGGCACACGTTGCTTGATGAGAAAAGCTGGAAGCATAAGATATAGGCCCTGGATGGTCCAATAAGCACTTGTATTGAGGAATTTGTATTTTCACAGGCATGAGCACTGCTATGCTAGTTACAGGAGATGTTCTTTGTGCATGAGCTTCTGTTAATATATGAGCTGTTGGACATTAAAAATAATTCTAGAAACGAATAATTCTAATTTGTCCCTGTGCTTGATTCAGACCTTGGCTTTCTGAACCTCCATCTGTTCTTTTTTTTTTAAATTTTTAAATGTTTTTATTTATTTCTGAGAGAGAGAGAGAGACAGCATGAGCAGGGGAGGGTCGCAGAGAGAGGGAGATACAGTATCTGAAGCAGGCTACAAGCTCTGAGCTAGTTGTCATCACAGAACCCAATGCGAGGCTCGAGCCCACAAACCGTGAGATCATGACCTGAGCTGAAGTTGGATGCTCAACTGACTGAGCCACCCAGGCACCCCTCCATCTGTTCTTTTTGAAGGTAGGAAAGGGCACCTAGTCTGTCATCAGTCAGGAAGGGCTTGGCTGCAATATCATTTTTATTATAAAATATAAAAGGTTGGGGCACCTGGGTGGCCCAGCTGGTTAAGTGTCCGACTTCAGCTCAGGTCATGATCTCGTGGTTGGTCGGTTTGAGCTGCGCATCAGGCTCAGGGCTGACAGCTAGGAGCCCGGAGCCTGCTTTGGATTCTGTGTGTATCTCTCTCTCTGCCCCTCCCCCGCTCACTCTCTGTCTCTGTCTCAAAAATAAACACACACACAAAATTTGAATATAAAAGTTACACGCTTGTGAGCATTTCATAATGTATATAATTGTCAAATTGCTGTTGTACACCTGAAACTAATGTAATATTATGTATCAGCTATACTTCAATTAAAAATTATGTAAATTATAAGTAAGTTTTAAGGTCTCTTTTCGTCGTAAATACATACACAGAAACATGTTAAAAATATCAGTCACAAACCTGTATTGTGGGCAGTTAGAGCTGAGCTGGCCACTGACACCGCCAGGCTCAATCCCAGTGACAATCACCTGTCACCATTGGACAGATGAGCCAGTGGGGCGGTGTGCACATGGGGCAGCATAACGGCAGGCACCTACGTGAGTCTGTACACAGGGACACGCATGTTGTGCACAGCACACGTGTGCCCTCTGTGCACAGGATTTACATACACAGGTACATAAAGTTGCCACTATGCTAGCAGGAAGCGGCTCATTTTGTAAAACTATAGCTTTGTAGCCACAGCTCCAAGAAGAGGGAAATCCAGAAATTAAAAATGCTCCATGTGGGCTTACGGCAGCAGAGGACATGTGAGAAAAACCAGACGAGCCCTGGAACGGGAAGAGACACCAGATAAGGTTAACTCTATGAGAAAGGGGAACAAGGTGGAAAATCAAAAGGACATTGTGCAGCTGCCGTCTGTGAACAGAAACTGAGAACAGGGCAGAGAGAGAGCTCACAGGGGACACTGATAGGCTTTTCATTTCCCTGAGAGCCAGCAGGGATCAAGGTGAGACGTTAATTTCCACGGCAGGAACAAGGAAAGTCAAATCAAAATGAAAAGTGTGTTATGGGAAGGCGCCGAGTACAGGCGGGAGGGGAGCCTTGCTGGGCTCCAGAACGAAGACTTGGGCCTCGGATTTGAGGGCTGAACAAGTGAGTTGCCTGTTACCAGTCAGAACCGACCAGCCTGCCGTCTCAGGGAAGGCCCACAGAAGTATCCCCTCGTTCTCTGACATCAGGAGGCAAAAGCCTGGGAGTCTCGACTGTCTCAGCTGAGATGATTGAAGAATGACTCACACTTATCTTTAAAAGAGAAACCCGTGGAAGGCTTTTGGAGATGTCAGGGGTGATTGTCCAGTCTACCACGTTGCACTGATTTCTGAGATTCTGTTTTACTGTGAGATTGTGCTGGTCTGTCTGTTTGTTTTGTAAACATTTGGCCCTACATAAGCCAAAGACACCAACTCTCTATGGTCAATGTTGACTTAGTGGCCATCATTTAGGAATTTGAGGGCATTCATGTCCTTAAACTGTGCATGTGGTACCCACATCTGCCATTTAACCCTTCTGACCTGTATCTGAAACATACTTTGAGTACACTGCTTAAAAGACAAGGTCTATTTAGGGTTGGTAAACTTTTTCTGTAAAGGGCCAGATCGTTAATATTTTTAGGCTTTGCAGGCCATGTGACTTCTGTCTTAACTCCTCAGCCCTGCTGCTGTAGGGCAAAAGCAGCCATAGACAATAGGTAAATGAATGAGTGTGGCAGTTTTCCAACAAAACTTCACTTAAGGCCACTGAAATGTTTATTTTGTGTATTTTGCACATGTCTCAATATATCATTTTTCCTTTGACTTCTTTTCCAACCATTAAAGATGTAAAAACCATTTTTAGCTGATGGGCCACACAAAAGCAGAAGGCACATGGGCTGTGGCCCATGCACCATAGTTTCCCAAATCCCACTCTGTTTGATCACAGTGTGCGGAATCCCAAGGTGATAAACTTCATCTGGGTCAGGAAAGTTTTAGGTACATGACAAAGTGATCCCACTCAGCTTAATAGGCACTTTGGAATTCTCTTCGTCATTTTTTTCTGATTCCTTCTTTTTCTTCCTCTCACTTCTTCCCTCCTTCCCTTTCATTTCTTTTTTTTTTTAAGATTAAAAAAATTTTTTTAAGTAATCTCTACCTCCAGTGTGGGGCTCGAATTTATAGTCCCAAGATCAAGAGTCACATGCTCCTCTGACTGAGCCAGCTAGGCAGCCCTCTCCTCCCTTCCTTTTCTCCTTAATCTTCCAAACTTATTCTGTAACCTTCTTCTGGAATCCTTTTTCTTATTTTATCTTTCACGCTGGTCTGGCTAATTTCCACAAGATCTTCCTTGAGCTGAGGAAGTCTCCTCTTCATTCTTCTCAGCAGTTTCCCACGCAGCTCTGTCACCTCTCCCTTTCTCCTTCATCTGCTGTTCTGTTTGCTGTTGGTGAGCTCTGGGCTCATTCTGAACTTCATTTGAACATCTCCATTTTGTTGATGGCATCTTCCTATGGTTTATTATCTTTTTGATTTTGGAGAATTAGATTGGGGAGCTCAAAGAAGGAAGGCATAGGGAGTAATGATATTACAGAAGAACAGGGCCTGTCCAGCCACAACTGGACACCAAAAATAATGCCCAGGGGTCCCAGGAAAAGAGAAAAATTCCAGTGTTTTGTCACGTTCCCTGCCTAATAACCTTGTCGTCTCTCATGTGGTTCAGTACATGACACCATCATCTACCTAGCTGTTCAAGCCAGAACCCTGGGGTAGAGTTATAGCCAATTCTTGTTAATTGCACTAGTTATGTTCTATAAAGTTTCCATGAATGCTGAATTAGTGAATACTGAATCATTGCTCCTAGTGAAAACAGAGAATTAAATTCTCTGGTCGCAAAATTTTGGCCAAAAGATTGATACATAACTTTGCTTTGTATTTGTTTCTGTTTAAAGTACCTTATTTAATACATATTACAGAATCATTAGCTTTGAACAGCGCTACAACAGCTCGGTAACTCAAGCCTGAATGAAGCTCATCTGGCACACGAATTTTCTCTGTAAAGCATATCACAACCTTCTTCACTTGGGAACACTTTACAGCACTTTTAGCATGACCGTTGGAGACCGTTTGAAATAGAGAAATCACCAACAAAAGCACACACATGCCAAAAGTGTGGGACTAGATAGATTATGAAAAGGACACTTGTTTATAGTATGAGAGTTGGAACAGAAAGGCAGTGTACCTCGGGGTGCTGGGGGTGCCTCAGTCGGTTAAGTGCCCAACTCTTGATTTCAGCTCAGGTCATGATCTCACGGTTTATGATTTTGAGACCGGAGTTGGGCTCTGTGCTGCCAGGATTCTCTCTCGTCACCCTTTCTCTCTGTACTTTCCCTATTAAAAATCAATCAATAAACATTAAAAAAGAAAGAAGGAAAGAGAAAGAAAGAAGAAAGAGAGAGAGAGAGAGAGAGAAAGAAAGAAAGAAAGAAAGAAAGAAAGAAAGAAAGAAAGAAAGAAAGAAAGAGAGAGAGAAAGAAAGGCAGCACACCTTTTTGTTCAGCCTCAGCTGGGAATGTGGGCATCTGCAGATTCAAATTTTCTTCCCACACCATGCTCTCTGTGCATTACCACAGTGAGTGTTGATTTGGGGATTACAAATAAATGTCAGCAAGGAGGCGAATTCACAAATACAGAATCCATAAATAATGATCAACCGCATACTCCACCCCATTCACAATCACCAGCTGAAGTTTTATGTCCTTTGTATCTCTAACCTCTGCCCACTTCCTTTGATCTCCACCTTCCTCGCCTTGGTCTAGCCTGCTAAACAGCCTCCTCTGGCTTGACCAGTGCAACCTTCTGAACCAGTGGACCCACAGGAAGTCTTGACCTCTTCGGTCTATTTTTCATTGGCTGGGGACGTGGGCTCTGGAAAGATATGGGCAGTTGTTGGTAGGGGGACAGTCTGCTACTCTTTTGACAAGCACGTGAGTGTGTGTGATTTCTGTGGCAGCCTGTTGAGACTGTAACAAGGAGAAGAAAGAGGAGAAGACACCCAGTATTATTTGGGTCATGTGTGCATTGTCATTTCAGGTTAACTATCCCCATGGCCCTATATGTAGATACCATTATTACCTATCTTTTCAATGAAGAAACTTAGACTTGGGGCGCCTAGGTGGCTCAGTTGGTTGAATGTCCAACTCTTGATTTCGGCTCAGGTCATGATTCCAGGGTGGTGGGGATGAGGGCTGCATCATGCTCCGTGCTAAGCATGGAGCCTGCTTAATATTCTCTCCCTCTTCCCCTCTTCCCCACTTGTGCTCTCTCTCTCTCTCTCTAAAGTAAAATTTTAGAAAATGTAATTTTTGAAAGGAAAAAAAGAGAAACTTAGATTCCAAGTGTTCAGTAACTTGCTCAAAGTCACATCCAAGCAAAAAGGAAGGGGTGGACCTCAAACTCACGTTGTGAAGTCCTGTACCCCAGGCCTCTTCTTGGCGCACAGCTAATGAAGACTTCTGATTTGACCTAAACCTCCATGATTATTTTCTACAAAACCTCAAAGTACTCGAACATCATGGAAATGGAATATTCCGGAGAATAGAGCTCTCTGTGGTCTTTGGGGGCTATACAGGACCCTAACTTTTCACCAATTCTAGAGCTCCATTTGAAATTGTGTCAAATCCAGGGACGCCTGGGTGGCTTAGTCGGTTAAGCGTCCAACTTTCGCTTAGGTCATGATCTCGCGGTTTGTGGGTTCGAGCCCCGCATCGGGCTCTGTGCTGACTGCCAGCTCTGAGCCTGGAGCCTATTTCAGTCTGTGACTCCCTCTCTCTCTGACCCTCCCCTGCTCATGCTGTCTCTCTCTCTCTCTCTCTCCTAGAAATAAATAAAACATTAAAAAAAATTTTTTAAAAAATGAAATTGTGTCAAATCCAGAAAAAAAGCATTCAACTGGAACTCAGTGTGATATGTTGGGCTGATGTCCTTAGACATTGAGGCCTCGTGGATTTGTCGTCTTACAGCCCATAAAGGAGACCTTCAAACTTTATCCCTCAGAGAGGATTTTGTGACTCTGGCTTTGAAATGGAGTAAACACCTTCTCCCATGACACACAGAAACAGTCAGCCAAGGATCAGACCTCGACTGCTCTGAGGAATTAAAGTAGATTGAGAAATTCAGCTCTGTTTCTTGCTGAGAGAATACCGTTAAGAAACTACTTTGAAGCCCTTTTCTCTATCAGCATGGGGCGACTTTGGCACATGAGGTTATCATCACAGCGGCAGCCAGGCAGCCTCCTTCACCCCTACCTCTCTTGTCCACACGGTGAAGAACACTTTGAACTGTGTTTGTTGCACGTCTGCTCATATCCAGATCCTCAAGGATTCCCTGATTTTGGACCTGGGCCACCTTCTGATAAGGGAGTAGGACCACAGCCTGCTCCCACCAAACAGTCTTCTATTGCTGAATGGGAGTGGACGCATGGCGATTAACAACTTGATGCAAGCTACTGGGAAGAATTAAAGAGATGAGCAGATGACTTTGTGGACAAGCAAAACCATTCGTGTTTTTTAAAAAGATATTTAAAAAATTATTTATTTTTGAGAGAGAGAGAGAGAGAGAGAGAGAATGATCAGTGGAGGGAAAGAGAGAGAGAGGGAGACACAGAATTGGAAGCAGGCTCCAGGCTCTGAGCTGTCAGCATAGAGCCCGATGTGGGGCTCAAACTCATAAGCCATGAGATCGTGACCTGAGAGGAAGTCAGATGCTTACCAACTAAGCCACCCAGGCGACCCCAAACCGTTCATGTTTTTATACTACATCTCCTCCACCCTCCAGTTTGCCTCCTTGGTTCTCCACAAATCGTTGCTAATGCCTGTGTATCGGCTGAGCGCCGTGCCTGGGTGAAGAGATGTCATGCCCCAACCACATGGTCCTGGCTGCCTGTCTAACCGACCCGTCCTGTCGCAGTGGCTGGTCCTCCCTCTTTGTGGTTTGCTTGAAGCTGCTGGAGCTGGAGTCAGGAGATGATCATTGACCCACCACATCCTTCCCAAATTGTCTTCAGGTCTTCAGAACTTGGGTTCTTTCCAAGAGCAGACCAGTGCCTTCTGACACAGGAAAACGCAACGGTCCTTTGTAACCAAGAAGCAGGTGGTTTTATCAGTCTCCTCCTCTTCCAGCTTATGGAAGCTGTCCCTGTGATGTCAAGTGTTTACTTGTGAGCTGGGGGAGGCATCTGCCCCACGCTCGCTCCGACATTTAATATGAACATAAACTGAAATAAAGCTGATCACCCTTCTTTGAGGTCTAAAGGGGCATTGCCACTGGGATTTAGGGGATGGGAGGGAAGTGGGGGGAAGAAAGGTGTGGATGACAGCCAGATGCTTCTCCCACACCCAAGGCTGTAGAAAGTGCCTTCTCCCCTTGCTCCTCAGGTAGGTCCTACCCCAGCCAGCTGCAAAGCATCCCGTGTTGATGCTGCCCCCCTCCCATTCCTCCCTCTCCATCTCCATCTCCCATTCCTCATCCTGCTGTAGATGCCCAAGTTCTGTCTGTGTTCCCCCTTGCCCCCAGTGGTCCTGAATAAATGCCACCCCAAGTCATGTGAGCCAGACCCGCTGCAGAGGTTAATTCTTCCTGGTCTTGGGTGGGAGGCAGAACGGTCCCCGGCAAGGAGCTGAATGATGGATGTCATTACATAAATGTGCGCTGGTCTTCAGGCTAATCTTTGTTTTTCTGCCTTTGCCTGCCCTGGTGAGCTAAGAGTCTTAACCACAGATTCTTGGGGTCAGCCACAAGAGATTTCCTTGGATTCTGAACTTCTATGCCTCAGTTTCTCTGCTTGTAAATGAGGAGAATGAGCCTGTTTGGAAATCTCTTATGACAGTCTGGTGTCTGCATGAAGGCTCAAAGGAGGTCATAGTCATGAAATTGGTGCCCCAAACCAATAACACTGCTTCCTGGATGGTGCAGCACAAGCCATTAAAATGCTCAATGGCCAGTAAGACATCAATATCCCCTTAGTCTTGTTTATGCTTTTTACTGGAACGCTCAGGCATGAAGTGTTCCCTGAAACAATAATAAATAATTTACCCAGCCTGCTTCATCTCTCTGTCTTGACTCCTGGGCTTTTTCATGATGCTGTCCATTCCCAGAACTCTGGGAGACCTTTTTCCTACTGCAGGTTACATTTTCTTGGCTGACTGCCTCTCTTTTACTCGCTGGTTCCTTTTCCCTCTGGTGATCAACTTTGAGCATCATTGCACTGTCTGTAACTAAATAAGCAAAGCCTCTGGGTCCTGTATTATACTTAGAAATTTCCCAATAAATACAAATGCATTGTGTGTGCAGATTGGTCAGAGTCAAAATTTCATTTCAAAGCTCAAGGAAACCTTGACTTTTACTTTCAAGTCAGTTGCAAGCCAGGCATTTATCAGTGGTTGTCTGTGTGAACCAGGCATGCTAGCAAAGGAGCAAAAAAGTGGCCAAGAGCAGAGGGGAGATAATTAAGAGTTGTTCTGGAGGCATAATAAATAGATGTTGTTTATTAATGAGGGCTCACCTGAGATGAATGGTAATGAATTTATGGAGGCTCAGCACCAGTTTACATTTGGATCTATTTGACTTAAGGAAGTGGGGCATGTGACCAGAGGTCCAACCAAGGCAGGGTTGGCATTTGGTTCAGAGGCTCTGTGATGTCAGGCTTGGCATCTGCATTGTTCTCTCAACCTTTCCTCAGATGCCAGCCTCACATCTGTTTTCAAGACGGGAAGGGGTGGAGTCAGGCAAGGGCCTAGGAACAAAGCGCCGGGTTAGCCCATGCCCACCAGCCACGATGCTCCTGGAGGCTGTGTGAGTTCTCAGGCCAAGCACTGAGAAGGCCAGTGTATTCAATACTGAAGGGCAAGAGGGCTTCAAGGTGGAGATGTTTGCATGGGCTGGCTGAAGAGACAGGCTTTGGAATCCAAGCTAGTTAGAAAGAGAGAGGAAGATAGGAGGAGATTAGGGGAAGGGGAGAGGCAGAATGGTCAAAGGCAGGAGTACATTGTGGCACATTCAGGGGCTTCTGAGCTTGGGAAGTAGAGCTGTTTCATGTGGCCATGAGGCTGTGTTGTATGGGTGGGTACCTGTGGTGAAGGTGAGGGAAAGCATTTTGAGGGTGAGAAGTTCAAGAATCCGGGTGGGCCACTCACACATGACAAAGTCACTTACGATGATAACAGCAGGAATGGGGAGACTGGGGACGGGGTTAAGGATGAGGATGAGGTGAGTCAGGTCGAAGTCTTCGAGAAGGGCATGGTGGGATGGGGACCAAAAGAGCCACCGAGAGCAGTAACGAGGGGCCTTGGAGGACAGGAGTGTCCAAAAGCATCCACCACAAAGGAGCAGCGGTTTACAGAACAGTGTACACAGGAGGGGAGATGAGATGCCCAGTGAGTCCCAAACAGCAGTGCCCTATGTGATGGGGACAGGGAAGCTGCAGGGATTTGGGGTAGAGACACTAGGCTTCTCAGAAGTAGGAGTTAAAAAAAAAAAAGTATGAGTCTGTAGTCCAGGCCAAGATGTCATTTTCCACTGGTAAATTTAGAAATTCCAAAATTCTGGGGTGCCTGGGTGGCTTAGTCGATTAAGCGTCCGACTTTCGATTAGGTCATGATCTCACGGTTCATGGGTTTGAGCCCCACGTCGGGCTCTGTGCTGACTGCCAGCTCAGAGCCTGGAGCCTGTTTCAGTCTGTGACTCCCTCTCTCTCTGACCCTCCCCTGCTCACGCTGTCTCTCTCTTAGAAATAAATAAAACATTAAAAAAATTAAAAAAAAAAAAAGAAATTCCAAAATTCTGGAGGTTCCTTTTTCTGGGGATGGGTATTCCCTCTGGGCAGCCCTGATCTTGCCCTTGTCCACCTAGAAGGAGAGGGTGTCTGTTTCCTTTCCACTCTGCCTCCTCAGTGGCTGTGCTCTGAGGTGGTGCTCCACACAGTCCTTGCTCACCTTCACCTCATTGTGCTCTGACCTTCTCTCAGACAAAGACAAGTACTGTATGATTTCATTTATATGTGGAATCTAAAAAGCAGAACAAATAAACAAACAAATAAACAGAAAGTCTCATAAATACAGAGAGCAAACTGGTGGTTGCCAGAAGGAAAGGGGATGGAAGATGGGTAAAATAGGCAAAGTCAATTAGGAGGCACGAACTTTTACTTACAATGTATATGTATATACACACACACACACATACATATATATATACACACACTCACACATATATTATGTGTATAATATAAATATATTATACATATATTATATGTATATATTTTTTCCTCCATTCACTCTCTGTTTGTTCTCTGTATTTAAGAGTCTCTTAAGGTTTCCCTTCCCCCATGTTCTTCTGTTAAGTTTTTCAAGATCCACATATGAGTGAAACATGATATCTGTCCTCCTCTGACTGACTTATTTCACTTAACGTAATACCCTCCAGTTCCATCCACATTGCTGCAAATGGCCAGATTTCATTCTTTCTCATTGCCAAGTAGTATTCCATTGTATAGATAAACCACATCTTCTTGATCCATTCATCAGGTGATGGTCATTTAGGTTCTTTCCGTGATGTGGCTATTGTTGAGAGTGCTGCTATGAACACTGGGGTACATGTGCCCCTATGCATCAGCACTCCTGTATCCCTTGGGTAAATTCCTAGCAGTGCTATTGCTGGGTCATAGGGTAGTTCTATTGTTAACTTTTTGAGGAACCTCCACACTGTTTTCCAGAGGGGCTGCACCAGTTTACATTCCTACCAACAGTGCAGGAGGGTTCCCATTTCTCTGCATCCTTACCAGCATCTATAGTCTCTTGATTTGTTCATTTTAACCACTCTGACCAGTGTGAGGTGGTATGTCAGTGTGGCTTTGATTTGTATTTTCCTGATGATGAGTGACGCTGAGCATCTTTTCATGTGTCTGTTGGCCACCTGGATGTCTTCTTTGGAAAAGTGCCTATTCATGTCTTCTGCCCATTTCTTTATGGGATTATTTGTTTTTTGGGTATGGAGTTTGGTAAGTTCTTTGTATTTTTTAATTAATTAATTAAGTTTGAGGGAGGGAGCTTGTGTGTAGGGAAGGGCAGAGAGAGAGAGGGAGGGAGAGAGACAATTCCAAACAGGCTCTGCACAGACAGTACAGAGCCTGAAGCGGAGCTCAAACTCACGAACAGTGAGGTTATGACGTGAGCTGAAACCAACAGTCAGATGTTTAACCAACTGAGCCACCCAGGCCCCCAAGTCTCCAGTTATAAAATAAAGAAGTACAACATAGGGAATATAGTCAATGATATTGTGAAGAAACTGTTTTTTGTTTTTCCTGCTCTCCTAAGGAACTCTTGGCCAAAAATTTCACTCCTCTCTCTAAACTCTGTAAATCAAAGCCAACAGTACTTTTTATCTCTCTGTGCCTCAGAAGAGTATTCACGATTAATGAAGTTGTTGTCAGTTCCCTGGATAAAAGCTGCCAGCTTGTAACTGGCTCCTTCGAGAGGTGTTAGACATCACACTAGATGGAAGGATAATTTATGGGCAACTACCAGTGAAACCCCCACAGTCACCCGTGTCCTAGGGAGTCCTTTTCCCACCCAGCCTGAACAGGAAGGGTAAAGAAGAAAGAAAGAAAAGATAGTCTCTGGACGAAAGAAGTCTGAGGAGGTGGGATGGGTGGTGTCTGAAGGTCACTGAGGATTCCAGAGTGAGATGAGATATTTATGGCAGGAGTGGGCCACAGCTGGTCCAGGTGATGCCTGAGACACAGCAGAATGTGGCCCAGTCAGTTCGGGGTTAGGGGAATGGAGGAACCTCTACTCTGGGCAACTGGAGTAGTTGCAAGGCTGGGGTATTCAACAAATGGCCCATTCTGTGGACAGTAGAGGCTGGGGTGTGGGGACTTCACTTGTCTACTGTAGAAGTGATTTCCTATAAACAGCTTCTTGGAGGATGAATATTTTCTTCTTTTCATTTGCATATGCCATTGTTTAAAAGCCTTTATTTTTAAAAATTATTTTAATGTTTATTTATTTTTGAGAGAGTGAGAACATGAGCAGGGGAGGGACAGGGAGAGAGGGAGTCAGAATTTGAAGCAGGCTCCAGACTCTGAGCTGTCAGCACAGAGGCTGTGATGTGGGGCGGGACTCACAAACCATGAGATCATAACCTGAGCTGAAGCTGGATGCTTAACTGACTGAGCCACCCAGGCGCCCCACTTAAAAGCCTTGATTAAGTGTTTATGTCAACCTATTGCTAGGTTAACTTATCTGTTTATTATTATTATAGCAAAGAAGTAAAACAGAATATTAGGGAGTCTGGAAAAGAAAAAAAATCACCCACAAAATACTACCCTATTACAACTTGATAGATGATTGATTTATTTGAAAGAGAGAAAATCTTTTCTTTTTTCTCATGTATATTTTTCTTTGGTATTTAAACATCTTAGATTTGAACAGTGACACAGTTAGGTCACTGAATTTTCAAGTCCATCCAGTCCTTAGATATTTCTACATTTGGCCAGTGCTATTCTGTTACTTCATTACTCTTTTGGGTAGTGTCACTTAAAACTCTTTTTGCTATCCAGGGCCAGGGATGGCTTCCCACGGGAATTCTATCAAACATTTAAAGAAGAGTTAATACCTATTTTTCTCAAACTGTTCCCAAAAATAGAAATGGGAGGAAAATTTCTAAGCTCATTCTACAAGACCAGCAGTACCTTGATTCCCAAACCAGACAAAGACACTACTAAAAAGGAGAACTGTAGGTCAATATCCCTGAAGAACATGAATGTAAAAATTCTCAACAAGATACCAGCAGATAGAACCTAACAGTACATTAAAAGAGTTATTCACTAGGATCAAGTGGGATTTATTCCTGGGCTGCAAGGTGGTTCAACAGTCACAAATCAGTCAACATGATATACCACATTAATAAAAGAAAGGATAAAAACCATATGATCCTCTCAATAGATGCAGAAAAAGCATTTGACAAAATATAGCATCCATTCTTGATAAAAATCCTCAACAAAATAGGGATAGAGGATACCTACCTCAACATCATAAAGGCCATATTAGAAAGACCCACAGCTAATATCATCCTCAATGGGAAAAACTGAGAGCTTTTCCTCTAAGGTCAGGAACAAGAGAGAGATGTCAATTCTCACCATTATTTAACAGAGTACTGGAAGTCCTAGCCACAGCAATCAGATAACATAAAGGAATAAAAGACATCTAAATAGGAAAAGAAGAAGTCAAACTTTTTTTATCTGCAGATGACATGATACTCTATGTAGAAAACCCAAAGGACTCAACCAAAAATTGCTAGAACCAATGTATGAATTGAGCAAATTCTCAGGATGTAAAATCAACATACAGAAATTTGTTGCATTTCTATACATCAATAGTGAAGCAGCAGAAAGAGAAATCAAGAAATCAATCCCATTTACAATTGTACCAAAAAATATAAGATACGTAGGAATAAATAAACCTAATGAATGACATAAAGGATCTGTACTCTGAAAACTTAAGAAAGAAATTGAAGATACCATAAAGAAATGGAAAAACATTCCATGCTCATGGATTAGAAGAACAACTATTGTTAACATGTCTATACTACCCAAAGCAGTCTACACATTTAATGCAATCCCTATCAAAATACCACCAGCATTTTTCACAGAGCTAGAACAAATAATCCTAAAATGTGTATGGAACTACAAAGACCCAAAGACCTTCTTGAAAAAGAAAAGCAAAGCTGGAGGCATCATAATTACAGTCTTCAACCCATATCATGAAGCTATAGTCATCAAGACAATATGGTACAGTCCGTTGACTAATGAATAGATAAAGAAGTTGTGGTATATATATATATATATAGTCAGATGCTCAACTGACTAAGCCACACAGGTGCCCTGGAACTTTTAAATTTTTTGTTACTTTTGAAAGTTTGTATCCTAAATTCCATATTCTTTTAAAATGTGCTGTCCCACTAACATGACAGTCATGGACATTTCAGACCACAGGTATTTCAGAACCCAAAGTCGACCATGGAACAGCCATAATGGAGCTGACTTACATATGCCCATGGCTAGGATGGCTCTGAAGGCTTCTCCACACTCTGTGCTCGGGGAACTTTCTGGATAAAGGACAGCACTTAGTCATTCCCACTCATCTTTAAACAAAAACATTGAGTTAATTGTCCATAATATTGACCTGAACTATCTGGAACTAAACACACCCCTTTTCTGGCAAAAGGCTCCTGGGAAGTTTCATGCCTAATGACTGAAGCTGTTAAAACTAGATCATAGGATGAGAGACAGCAGGCCACAAAACCCAGGCTCCTCCCTGAGGCTGGGAGTATCTTTGTCCTCTGCAATCCTCTGTTGGGGTGTGGGGCCACTTAGGGGCCGTGTTGTTATCAGCATCTGAAATTTCCAATTGTATAAAGAACACTTTTGATGCCATTAGGCAGGGATGTTAAATCATCAGTCTTCTGCATGAGCTAATGGTAATTTTCCCACATTAATCTGATCTTTACATTTGTTTGTAGGTAGAGCTTTGCCCCCTGAAATGGAGTTCAATTTCACCTTCTTTCTGCTTCCTTTCCTCCAGGCCCTCTTCAATCATTTATACTGTCTCACTGGGAATCTGAGCAGCCAAATGAGCTCAATGGAGTGGCATTTTGTAACTGTCCTGTTCAAACAGCAGCGCCAGACGGGTAGGTAAAGACTCTCAAAGTGTGAGCCCTGCCCCTGGACATAGGTCACACCAAGATGCTTCAGGCTGTAAAAGTACTGGAACAAAAATACCAACCAAATTAATCTAAAAGAACACTTTAGAATTTTAAACTCTTATACATATGAGTTTAATTGAAACAGCCGATTTATATTCTACATTATGCATATATAAGAATCATCCTTAGCTTTCAAGAAGCTATTGGTTTACTGAAGATTGTCATCTATGGTGGGAGTCAGTCCAGTCCTGAAATGAGCACTATTCCCCCCCCCCCAGTTTTATTGAGATATGATTGACATCTAGCAATAAGTTTAAGTCATACAGCATAAGTTTAAGGCATAGAGCATAATGATTTGACTTAGGTATACTGTAAAATGATTACCACAAAATGTTTAGTTAGTAGTCATTATCTCATATAGATACCAAAAAAAAAGAAAAAATGATTTTTTTTCCTTGTGATGAGAACCCTTGAGATCTATTCTCTTAGCAACTTTCAAACATACCATAAACTGGTTTTAACCGCCTCCATCGGGTTGTAAATTACATCCTTGGCACTTTCTCTTACAACTGAAAGTTTGTAGCTTTTGGCCACCTTCTTCCACCACCACCCCAAACCCCCGCCTCTAGTAACCAAAAATTTAATCTCTTTTCTTCTGAGTTTGGTTGTGTCTTTTCTATTTGTTTGTTTTAGATTCTTGCATAAGTGAGATCATTTTATATAGTACTTGAATTTATATAGTATTTCTCTGTGTGACTTATTTCACTTAACACAATGCCCTCAAAGTGCATCCATGACATTGAGAATGGCAAAATTTTCTTTTTTAATGGCTAAATAATATTCCACTGTGTATGTGTGTGTGTGTGTGTGTGTGTGTGTGTGTGTGTGTGTATAAGCTGTGATATATGTGCATATATATGTCTGTGTATATATACATATACACACAGACACACACCACAGTTTTTTATCCATTCGTGTTGATGGACATTTAGGTTGTTTCTTTGTCTTAGCTATTGTAAATAATGCCGCTATGGACATGGGGGTTGCACATATCTCCTTGACATAGTGTTTTCATTTCCCATGAAATACAGATCCAGAAGTGGAATTGCTAGATCTCTAATAGGTAGTTCTATTTTTAATTTTTTGAGGAAACTCCATACTGTCCTCCACAGCAGCTGCCTAATTTACATTCCTACCAACAGTTCTTGAGGGTTTCTTTTTCTCCATATCCTGGCCAGCATTTGTGATCTCTTGTCTTTTTGATGACAGATATCCTGACAAGTGTGAGTTGATATCTTATTGTGATTTTTGATTTGCATGTACCTGGTGATTAGTGATGTTGAGCACCTTTTCATTCGCCTGTTGGTCATTTGTATATTTTCTTTGGAAAAATGTCCCTTTAGCTCTTTTGCCCATTTTAAAATTGGATTGTTAGTTAGGTTTTGTTTTGTTTTGTTTTGTTTTGTTTTGTTTTTTAGTGGTGTGAATTCTTCACATTTTTGGATATTAACCCCTTATCAGATACATGGTTTGCAAATATGTTTTTTTCCATTTTTTAGTTTGTCTTTTCATTTTGTTAATGATTTCTTTTGTTGTGTTGCTTTTTAGTGATATACTCTCACTTTTAAGTGATATACTTTCACTTTTTAGTGATATACTCTCACTTCCTTTTGCTTTGCTTTTGCTTTATGTGCTCTATCTGAAAAAGCATTGTTAAGACCCATATCAAAGAGAATTTTTTCCTATATTTTCTTCTAGGGGTTTTTATGATTTCCAATCTTACATTTTAATATGTAATCTATCTCAAGTTTATTTTTGGGAGTGGTGTAGGTGTAAGATAGGGGTCTAGGTTCATTCTTCTATATGTGGATATTCAATTATCCCAGCACCATTTACTGAAGAGACTGCTATTTCTCCATCAAGTATTATTGGCTCTCTTGTCAATATTAGTTAACTGTATACATACATATGTATATATATACACACATAATACACACATATATGTATATATATACACACTACTAAAATGTGTGCTTGGACTTGTGCAGACCTATTCCTTGGATATATTAAGGGTATTTCAGAACCCTAGGCAGTGGCTGAAATGAAGGTCCCGACATGGTCTGGAACACTAATGTTAAGCTCTGAATTGAAGTGGGTATAATTTGCCCCTGGTCTTTATTATGCTCTCCTGCATGCTTTCACTCAAAAAAAAATCAGTCTAGTTTTAATTTTGTTTAAGTTTATTTATTTATTTTGAGAGAAAGAGCACAAGCAGAAAAGAGGCAGAGTGAGAGAGAAGGAGAGAGAGAATCCCAAGCAGACTCTGTGCTGACGGTGCACAAGCCTGACATGGGGCTCAATCCCATGAACTGAGAGATCATTCATTAATTTCACCTAAACTGAAATTAAGAGTCTGATGCTTAACTGACTGAGCCACCCGGGTGCCCCACTCTAGTTTTGTTTTGGTGACCACTTGGGGTGATATCTGGCTAGTCAGCAGTGAAAGTGAAAAGCTTTGGTAAACGCTCTGACCTAATGCTATTGGTCAAACAAAAACCTATTACGTTGTTGCTCTCCACGGTGATAGAGACTAGGAGCAAAAAGATAGAGAATATGTGTTCTTGATGACTCAGAACCTGGAGGAGTAGAGAGCTGCGCAATGAGGAAGGTGTGACAGTGGTGATGTGTCCTGCAGAAACGTGGGGAGAGAGTGATGAGCTCTTGGCCAGGGTGGTGGAGGAAGCTTCACAGACATGTTGACATTAGTGTGAATCCTAATAGGTCAGAAGAATTCGCAGGTGGGAAAGGGCACTCCTGGCCAAAGAAACAGCAGATACAGAGAAACGAAGGGATGGACGGATGAGGAGCTTCACTAGGAAGTGTGAGCAGTGTAGTATGATAAGAATGTATGATGCTGTACCCAGAGAGGAATCGAAAAGTAGCCAGTGGCCAGAGCAAGAAAAGCCCTGTTGTTATTCAGGTCCCCCCGCCCCATACTTGCTAATGAACAACTTACTGTGGCTCTATAGACAACAGAGGCAAAGGTAACAAAACTTTGTAGCATTGATGTAGAAAATCCAAGTGAATTCTCCTAGGCTTCTCCTAAGCAGCGATGTTCCTACCTTGAGTTCTCTTAAGAGTTAAACATTAAAAAGAAAAGAGAAAGAGGGGCGCCCGGGTGGCTTAGTCGGTTAAGCGTCCGACTTTCGCTCAGGTCATGATCTCGCGGTTCGTGGGTTCGAGCCCCGCGTCGGACTCTGCGCTGACTGCCAGCTCAGAGCCTGGAGCCTGTTTCAGTCTGTGACTCCCTCTCTCTCTGACCCTCCCCTGCTCACGCTGTCTCTCTCTCTCTCTCTCTCCTAGAAATAAATAAAAAACATTAAAAAAATTTTAAAAAAAAGAAAAGAGAAAGAAAAATACGATGAAAAGGAAGACAAACACATTCATTAAGATCTTAGCTGAACTGGAGAAACAATGAGACCAGGAGGTCGAGGGAGCTAGTTCCAGATGGCAGAAACGGTGTCTATTAATTAGTCATCACCATAGTTAATTAAACATTTGGATGAACATAATGAAAGAACATTTGAGGCTCTCAGCTGAAAGGGTTAGTTAAAGCTAACCTCAGCTGAACGAGCTGGCTTTGTTCCATGTAAGGAGTTACAGTGAGAGAAAGTGATAGTCTACTTTACACTTTTCAGTATGATTGATTGCTATTTTTGGGAAAACAACAAAGAGAAATAACTTTAGCAGACAAAGCTACTGCTTTGCTTTGTTTCTCAATTATAAACATCTCTGTTCTGGAAATTCATAAAGGAAAAATTACCATGAGGGTACCTGGGTGGCTCCATTGGTTAAACATCTGACTCTTGATTTCATCTCAGGTCATGATCTCACTGTTCATGAATTTGAGCCCCACATCAAGCTCTGCACTATTGGTGTGCTCTCTCTCTCAGAATAAATAAATTAAAAAAAAAAAACTTAAAAAGAAAGAATTATAATTAGTAAACAAATATGTGAAGAGATGCTCAGCCCCACTTTTAACCAAAGTCATGCAAACTGAAATATCAGGAAAGAATAACTTTATGCTCATTAACTTTGCCAAAAACATGGTAAAAGTGAGTAAGATTGGTAGTGGCAACTATTAGAAAGTATTCATTCAACAAAGTTTTGATGGCCAAACTCTGTATTTGAGACACTAAGAAAGGTACTAATATATAGAATAATAGAAACTTTTATTTCCTTTTACCCAGTAGTATTGTTTCCAGGAATTTCCTGGAAATAGTCTTTATCTCTGCACTACTCTAAAGAAAATCCTGCACTGAGTACATACATAAACAGAGATAGTCATTGTAGCATTATTAATTATAAATAACTGAAAACTTGGAAGCCACACAATTCCCCAATGGTATAGAAATGTGTATAAATTATTACGTTACACATTAAAAAACTTTTTTAATGTTTATTTTTGGGGGAGAGATCAATAGCACGAGTGGGGGAGGGGCAGAGAGAGAAAGGGACAGAGGATCTGATGTGGACTCTGTACTGACAACAGAGAGCTCGATATGGGGCCTGAACTCACAAAGCATGAGATCATGTACTGAGCCGAAGTCAGATGCTCAACCGACTAAGCCACCCAGGCATCCCATACATTCCCATATGTTCATCTACTACATTTGTCAGATAAAACAGGTTATAGTCCCAGTAACAAATATATTCCAGAAATTGCAGTCACTTGACACGCCAAAGATTTGTCTCTTGCCAATGTAATGCCCAGTATAACTTGAGCAACTCGCCAGACAATGTCTTCTCATGCAGTGAATCAGGGTCCCAGGCAAAGTGGTGATGCTACCATCTCAACACATGGCTTTCCAGGAGAGGGAAAAGAGAAAACATGCAAAACTCACACCACTTGTTAACTGTCTGCCTGGAAGTGACGTATCACTTCTGCTCAGAGCCATTTGGGCAAAACCAGTCACATGGTTTCCACCTAGCTACTCATTATATGTTGTGCCCATTATCTAACTGGATTGTTTTCTGCTGTGGAGTTTTAAGAGTATATATATACATATATATTCCAGATACTAGTCCTTTGTCAGGTAGATGGTTTGAAAATATTTTCTCCCACTCCATAGCTTGGCTTTTCATCCTCTTAACAGTGTCTTTTTCAGAGCAAACATTTTAAATTTTGATGAAGTCCATTTTACCAGTTGTTTCTTTTATGGATCATGCCTTTCGATGTCAAATATTTCCCTTGCTTGTCTATGTATTGGCTAGACTTTTTAGGGCTATATCAAATACAAGCAGTGGGAGAGTGTATCTTTGCCTTATTACTAGTCTTGGGGAAAAGCATTCATTCTTTTATTATTAAACATAAAGTTAGCTGTAGATGATTTGTAGATACTCTTTATCAAGTTGAGGAGATTCTTTCTTCCTATTTTTCTAAGAGTATTTATCTTGGAGCCGAGTCAAATTTTGTCAAATTCTTTTTCTGCATCAATTGATCTGAGTACATGCAACACTGCAATGCAGTTTGAATGCTAATTACCCGGAGAGTGTGGAGACTTCACGGGTATAGGGCATGGTCTCCAACCAGACTGCCCTCACTTTATTTATTTATTTATTTATTTATTTTAATAAATAGTTTATTGTCAAGTTGGTTTCCATATAACACCCAGTGCTCATCCCCACAAGTGTCCTCCTCCATGCCCATCTCCCTCCTCCCCCCCAACACCCATCAGCCCTCAGTTTGTTCTCAGCATTCAAGAGTCTCTCATGGTTTGCCTCCCTCCCTCTCCCCCACTATTTTTCCCCTTCTTCTCCCCCATGGTCCTCCGTTAAGTTCCTCCTAATCCTCCTATACGTGCAAACATATGGTAACTGTCCTTCTCTGCCTGACTTATTTCACTCAGCGTAACACCCTCAAGTTCCATCCATGTTGCCACACATCAGACTGCCCTCACTTTAAATGTCAGCCACTTCTCAGGTTTCTCAGGTCACCTGAATTTCTGACCAACTGGCTATGAATTTGGGGGTTCCCACTATCACCTCAGGTTTAATAACTCACTAGAATAATGCATAGAACTTGGGAAAGCAGTATGAGAGTTTTATTAGAAAAGATATAAATCAGGAATAGCCATAGGAAGAGACCCAAGGGGCAAAGTCTGAGAGGATTTTCAGTGCAGAGCTGCTGTGTCCTTTCCCCGGGGAATCAGGATATCTCACCCCCTGGGCACATTGATATGTTCACCAACTGGGAAGCCCAACCAAGCTTTGGTACCATAGGTTTTTGTTTTGGTTTGGTTTGATTTGGGTTTGTTTTTTTTTTGGATTTTAATACAAAGGCATGATGGATTGAATCATTGACCACATGGCTGAGTTCAGTCTCCAGCTCCCTCCCTTCCCTGGCTATAGGAAGTTTGGACTAAGATCATGTCCTTCAAAGCCCCAGTTCTCTAGGGATATGATTGGTTTTCCTGGTATAGCTAGCCCCCCTCTTGAAACCAGGGACCCATCAGGAGTTATTATTGAGTTAGCATAACTCAGGCGTGGTCCCAGGGGCCACAATAGATAACAAAGACACTTATCACTGGGAAATTCTGAGGATTGAGATGCTCAGTCCCCGAAATCAGGGACAAAGACCAGGCCTTGACTTACAATGGGGTTACCTCCTCGTAAACCCAAATATGTTAAGTCGAAAATGCATTTAATACACCTAATTTAGCCTAGCCGATCTTAAATGTGCTCAAAACACTTGCATTAGCCTATAGTTGGGCAAATTTTCTCACACAAAGCCTGTTTTATAATGACATGTTGAACAGCTCATGTAATCTACTGAACACTGTGCTGAGAGTGAGAGCCAGAGAGGCCGCTTGGGTACAAATGGTGAGAAGCGTGTTGGTTGCTGGCCCTCGTGATCTCATGGCTGCCTGGAAGCTGCAGCCGCCTCCCAGCATCACAAGAGAGGGTCTTACCATGTACTGCAAGCCCAGAAAAGATCCAAATTCAAATTTGCAGTACAGTTTCTGCTGAATGCATATCACTTTCACACCACTGTAAAGTTGAAAATTTGTAAGACAAGGACTTCCTGTACTGCCAGGTGAGGATGAGCTCCACTGTCCTCAATGTGGTCTCCACTGGCTCTGTGGGGGAAGAGGCCTCATGCCCGGTGGTGGAGGTGAGATACCCAGTCCTTACTTGTATTCTCTGACACTACTCCTGAAGGGGTGTTGGGCACCTTCTCATAACATGGCGAGGGTAGACATCTAGGCTCCCTACTCAGCCTTTGCTTGTGTGGGTGGGAATGAGACCACAGTTTTTTCTGAGGTATTTGGTTGGAGTAGAGTGCTCATTGTCTAAGGGTTTTCTGTCTCACTGGGATGCCCCTTAATGGCCCTTTGGCTGGAGAGAGAAGCTTCTGTGGGACTATTTTGGTTTGAGCCCACTGTCATTTCTGAGTTGCTGGCCTCTTCAGCTCCAGTGATGGGTTGTACAAGGCAAACAAACCAAAGCCAATAAAAAAAGCTGGAGAACTTACCACCATGTCATTTGTTGGGTCCCAAGGCCCCTAACCCATCTACCTCCTTCTCTTTACCCTTTGGTGCATTCTGAGGTTTGCTTTATACATACTCTCTGGGGCTTTCGGTTGTATTTAACAGGAATAAGAGAGCAATGCAGGTCTATTTCACCTCCCTGGGATGTCAGCTTACTTTTAACTTTCTGCTCTGCCTAGCTTCAGATTTCGAGAAATTTCTTGAAGGACAACCTGGCAGTGTGACAGGTCTAGTTTTCTGCCTTTTCTTTCTCATTGCAATAATTGGCCTCTTAAGCGTGCATAAAAAAAACTCTCAAAGCTCTGCTGATCCTCTGTCCCCAGCAGCAGCCTCTGCCCAAGTAGAGCCCAGATTCTTAGCCCTCATCCCATCCTCAGAATCAGCAGCTGCCCCAAGGGTGAATGTAGTTGCACAAGGTCAGCTCACTCTTCATGGTTTTTCCCTCTTTGGAATCTTTGGCTCTCTGGTCCTCTTGGCTTCAATGGCTCTCTGATGCATGGAAAATGATTTAAATTTTATTTAATGCAGCTTTTTTGGATCATTTTTGGCAGCACCATGAATGTGTCCCAAGGTACTCAATGATGAACGAAAGTGGAAGTCTGGTTCTCAGAATTCCTGTGATAATATTGTATGTGAGTGGCTTTCTGTCAAAAGCTCCTTTTCCATTGGCTAATGCATTTCGAATAGCAAAGGGATAGTGTCACAGAGAGTGGCTAAAAGTGTGGGCTCCTAAGTTGGGGGGGTGCTGACTTTGAACGTTGGCTCTGCCACTTACTAACCTCGGGTAATTTTTTAGACTATATAAGCTTTGATCTTTTTCATCTGAAAATGAAGTTGATAATATATCCATCTTAAATAGTTGTTATAAAGATAAAATGAGACAATGCGAGGAAAGAACTCAGTGTGCTCCCTAACATGTGATAAACGAAGACAAAATTGTTAGCTATTATTTAACATCAGTGTTCTAAATGATGATTTTTATCAGTCAGTAAAATTTTATTTGTTCAACAAATGCATGCTCTGATTAGTTATTTACTTATCTGTAACTCATATCTGTGATTTTGATTTAAACAGGAAAATACTCCAGATATCAGACCCACCTCTCTCTTTATCCTAGAACTGGGAGACCATCCATCTTTTGGTCAGCATAAACAGATATAGAATAGGATAGGATTCTGTCTTGCAGATAGGATGAGGTAGATAGGACAAAGTGGACCAAATGTCACTTGTTATTATGTGAATCAAGTATAATATTGTGTGGAAAGTTAGAGCTACTTGAAAAAAAATTAAATAGAGGGGTGCCTGAGTGACTCGGTTGAATGTCCAACTTTTGATTTCGACTCAGGTTGTGATCCCAGGATCATGGGATTGAGCCCTGTGTTGGGCTCCACTGAGCATGGAGCATGTTAAGATTCTCTCTCTCAGGGCACCTGGGTGGCTCAGTTGGTTAAGCATCTGACTTCAGCTCGGGTCATGATATCATGGTTCATGGATTTGAGCCCCATGTCGGGCTCTGTGCTGACAGCTCAGAGCCTGGAGTCTGTCTTTGGATTCTGTGTCTCCCTCTCTCTCTCACCTTCCCCTGCTCATGCTGTCTCTCTCTCTCTCTCTAAAAACAAACAAACAAACAAACCATTAAAAAAATGTAAGATTCTCTTTCTCTCTCTCTCTCTCCCCCCCTCCAAAGGAAAAAAATCCCACAGACATAAAAAAAAAAAATTAAAAAATTAAATAGAACTGAGAAGAGAGAAGAAACTCTATGGGTTAGGCAATCCAAAAAACTACTGCTGTGATTGTAATCGTCAATATTTAGACAAGAACAACAAGAGTGGGGAAGAGAGGGGAACTTTCATCTGAAAGTTCTTGTAGTTCTCTGGGTCATATTTGTGACACAGCTATGTTCATAGAAAAAAGATGAATGATGAAGAGTAGGACACTGCTTGGGCAAGAACTATAACATTAGCAAAAAGCAGAGTCTCTCAATTTCTGTTTTGCTTCTATCTTCTTGATCTGTGATAATGGCCCTGAAAACATGAAAGTGTTGAAGGATGATTAAAAGCAAATTAAATCCCAGGCTAGGCAGAGATCCACCCAGGCAACACTAACTCGAGTGCCTAAATCTAGGATTGACCAAGTAGACTGCAAGAATTTGCACTTTCCAAATCAGTGTTTGGAAATTAAAAAAAAAAAAAAAACAAAACAAAACAAAAAAAACACCTGATCGTAGGGAAGGAGGGAAGAATGATGGTTAGGAGCTCAGTTTTGGTATTGGACGGGCCTGGAAGTCCTAGCTCTGTCACTTATTAGCTGCCTAACATTGGAATAGGAAACTTTCTCTGGACTTTATTTCTTTTTCTCTAAAATGGAGAAAATCTGTGACTTCATAATGATCATCGAGAGAGGGAGACAAAGAGAGAGAGAGGCTTTATATTTACTATTTGTTGAAGCAAAGAGTAAACTTACCTGAGGGCCATTAAAGCATAATAATTATTCATTTTGCTTTGCATGCTGACCAAATAGCTTCAGTTGATAAAGGAATGCCAGGCAATAACTGTAGAAGGGATGATAGAATGAGAAAGTCATTGATTTGAAATTTCTAATGAAATTTTTATTGTATTAAAAGGGGAGAAGTTGGAAATGGATAAATCAGTTTTCTTGACATTGAGTCCTTTTCTTAAAGTTTATTTATTTATCTTGAGAGAGAGAGCATGAGTACATGTGTTGGGGAGGGGAACAGGGAGAGAGAAAGAGAGAGAGAGAGAAAGAGAGAGAGAGAGAGAGAGAGAGAGAGAGAGAGAGAGTCTTAAGCAGGCCCCTTGCCCAGCAAGGAGCTCAACATGGGGCTCAATATCATGACCGTGAGGCCATGACTTGAGCCAAAATCAAGAGTCAGATGCTTAATCCACTGAGCCACCCAGGCGCCCCAGCATTAATTTCTTTCTAAACTTCAAACTGTGCCTTAAGAACAGAGTTCTTAATTTTAAGACATGGTGTTAAATCAAAGCATCTATAGCAGGTAAACAAAAGTGGTAACAATTCTATACGAGAAATGGTTGCCAAAGGTGGAGCCAGGTTGGGGAAAAGAAGGTTCTGGAGAGAATATCTTCAGTCCTACAAGGATTCCTCATGCAACACACAGAGTATGTTTACTGGTGGCTTCAGAAGGCAGAACAAGAGCCTGATGAAGCATGTCTCAGGGGGTCAGAAAGGAAAATTCCAGTTAGTGTTGGACAAGAGGGAACTGGAGGTGGGGAGAGGCACGGACTGAGTGAAAACAGGAGACAAGTCATGAACACTGAGGCCTCAGGACTGTATCCTCAACACTAGGAGGTCAGGGCTCGACAGAGCCAGGCCAGGCCAGGCCACCGGGCTGTGGTTCTGTAGATCTTGACTAGACGGTTTCCCAAATGGCTGTCTCAGGACCCTTTGGCTGGCTATTCACACCCTGGCCTGTAGATTGTGCATGGGTTGCTGGCCTGTTCTCCACTGAGCCGGGTGGTTAGTCTCTGTCCTGCTGTTGTGAAGTCACATGGGCTTATTGGCCAGGATGGTGGGGCTCTGGGCCGACATCAGACGCAATTTCTCCATCTCTGATTGCTTCCTAGGGAGCATGGTTTGGTGTTGGGAACAGGAAACCTGCCAGTCAGGTGGCAGAGTAAATGCAGACTGAAGCCAAAGAGCTCTACAGTTTCTTTGTGGTTTTGAAAACTGAGAAGGCAGAGATACATGATGAGCAATCGTCTCTTCTGAGGTCAGAAGCCTTGGCATGGAATCGGCTGACCTTGTACCGAGAGGAGGAGTATGGGAGATAGCACTCGGAGAGGCCTGTGGGCTGGCGGCCCCTCACCACTTGTCCCGCTTCACTGACTGACAGACGGTGCTGAACCAGGCAATGTGTGCACATGCATATGTGTGTGTGCACACGGGCATAAAGGGTGTGCTATTAGTAAGACCTGTGTTTTTATCTCAGCATTTGCTCCAGTTTTCTGAACAGAGAAACTTGAACAAATTTGTAGGATCCCCGGGGTTGGGGCTGGGAACTGCCGAACTTTCCGGCACCCTGAGCTACCTTGTTATTTTAATTACTCTCCATCTTCATTCCATTTGGAGAATCCATTTCAGCACGATGCATTCCTGCTTTGGAATTAGGCAAAGGAGGCAGAAGTAGACTGAGAGCTGCATCCAGACCATGGAAGAGCCTCCAAACAGATGAGAATGTTCTGGATCACAACTTCTTGGGCAACGTCTGCCAAGGTGGTCCTGACCATGGGGCTATCCAGGGTGAGACCCAGAAGTCAAGCGGGACTCCCAGAGCTGCCGCGGAAGCCACGGCCAGCCTTAGGGAGCTCAAAGGTCCTCAGTGGCGGGGGGGGGGGGGGGGGGGGCTCATGAACTCTGCTTCCCTTCTGAGGCCTTGTGCTTCAGTCTGGGGGATTTTCGTATGAGTCATTTTCAGCTCAGAACACCCGGGCTGCGGTTAATGACTTGAAGTTTTATTGAGTGAAAGAATATTGAGCCCCTTGGACTCTTTCTTCAGCCTTTTTATTATAGATCAGCTGACCCACCATGTGCTCCCTCAAGTGGTCCCGTTTGAGGACATCAGAAAGGAAACTTTAACACAAGTGACTTTAACCTTTGATATCTTCAGGACCCATTTTTATCTTTATCCCTCTTCCTGACTATAATCTTACTGGGCCATTAAGACTTGTTTTTGTTCTTTTAAATAAACTTTTTATTTCAGAATAGTTTTTAGATTTTCAGAAAAGAATAGCATACCATGCTCAATATATTTTTATACTTTTTATACTTTAAATGTTCATAGTATTTTTTATAGTATATTTTTTGTACAGAACCCTCCCTGTACCTCTGGCAGTTTTATTTTTATTTTCATCTTTTTCAAATGTTTATTTATTTTTGAGAGAGAGAGAGAGATAGAGAGAGATAGAACATAAGCAGGGGAGGGGCAGAGAGAGAGAGGGAGACACAGAATCTGAAGTAGGCTCCAGGCTCCAGGCTGTTAGCACAGAGCCCCACATGGGGCTCCAACCCACACACTGTGAGATCATGACCTGAGCTAAAGTTGGATACTTAACTGACTGAGCCACCCAGGTGCTCCCCCAGGACAGTTTTATGTTATTAACATTTTACATAGTAAAGTAATTATTATTATTAACAAAAGTCCATACCCTATTCAGATTTCCCAAGTTTTTGTCTAATGTCCTAATTACGTGCCAGTATACTGTCCAGAATGCCACATTATATCTACTTGCCTTGTTTCCTAGGCTCCTGTTGGCTTTTCTTGTTTTTGATGACCTTCACTCTCTCTCTCTCTCTGTTTATTGTGATAAAAAACAATCATTATGACCATTATAAAGTTTGGTGCTGAAATGGCTAAAATGGCCCAAAACATTGCCAACTACTGTGAGTTTTTAGGAGCAATGGTGTGTGTGTGTGTATGTGTGTGTGTGTGTGTGTGTGGATCTGAATCCTTCTTTTGAGAGAGAGCTCTGCCTACTATAAGTTTTGTGTATAAGGTTACTTCAAACTGAGATCTGCCCCATTAGCCAGAGGAAAAGAAGTAGATGTGCACCATTCAGCCTGTACAATGTTCATCTGTTGAAAATGTCTCTCCTTAGGCAAATCATGAGAGACTCTTGAATGCTGAGAACAAACTGAGGACTGATGGGTGTCGGGGGGAGGGAGGGAGATGGGCATGGAGGGGGGCACTTGTGGGGATGAGCACTGGGTGTTATATGGTAACCAACTTGACAATAAACTATTTAAAAAAATAATAATTAAATAAAAAGAAAATATCTCTCCTTTTTTTTGGTGCTAATTCAAATATTTATTTCACCATGGTTCACCTTGATGAGCCCACTGGAGAGGGGTTGTGGTGCCTAGGCATTTTCCTCCTATTCGGAGTTCCTACAGAATCTATAACAGTTTGTACCACACAGTCTCATGTAATTCAGCAGCTCAAATTGTCCTTAGACTGTATCAGTTTGGCTGCCCAACCAGACTGAAAGGCCCATGATGTCAAAGACCAGCTTTCTGACTTCTGCCCTACCTTTACAATAGTTTTATTATTTTATAGATGGGGCAAATGGGGAGGAAAGATAAAGTGGCTTGGTGAAGGCTGCACAGAAGATCCACCCAAACTGAACATGGCAATAATGGGTAACATTCATCTCCAGTTTGTAGGAGCTGGAGCTGCAGAGGCAAGGGAAGCTTCCCATGTGGTATTTAAGAGAGCACCAAAGAACTGAGTAATATTTAATGCAGCATTTAGAAATTGACACAAAAATAATCCACAATGAACAAATGTTGTTGCTGGTCTTATGACCCAGTGTTTTTGCACAACAAAACAGTGGTTTCCAGTCAAATCCAGGGATCCCGGGCCTGTTCAGCACTCCCTCCCCCACCAGACAACATACAAGGGTTGACAATGGCAACACTGGCTTTAGATGGAATTGTGTTTTTTGATTGTAGCAGTTTAATTAACTTTTTGTCCTTGGTTCAAAACATGAGAGGATATTTTGATAGGTGCATATAGTGGCGCCATTTTCTTTTTCCTCAAGGCATCTATGAGTCTTCATGGCACTGCAATTTGCAAAAAGCTTTAGCATATATCATTTCATTTAATGCTTCAAAAAAGTCCTGAGAGGATGCTGTTATCCTCATTTTAGAGAAAAAGAAGCAAGGTCTCAGATTAAGTTTCTAACCCAGCAACACTGGGCTGGCCAGTGGTGGAGCTGGGATTCAGATGTTTCCAGACCTAGATCCTGACTTGAGCTGCCCTACAAATTGCCTTCCTACCTCCATCCCAATCTTCTGCTTTTCCTTATCAGCTGTGTGCACTTGTGTCTGTTTCTGCCATTTCCCCAGGGGGGTGTGCATGTGCTCGTATGAGTATGTGTGTACATGGATATGTGTGTTGGCTTTTATGAGCATGTGAGCACACATATGTGTGCACGCCCATGTGTGTACTTTCAGAGTATGAGAGGACACGACCCAGAGGGCTTATGTCCAAAGAGGGCTTAAGATGCTGTGGCCACACAGAGTTCCTGTCTACTGACTTTGCCTCGTGGATCACATTTGGAGAGCTGGTCCTATCCCTGAGAGCTCAGAGAGGGCTTTGCATCTTTCTCCATCCACAGGAACCACTGCTCGGACCCATTGCAAGGACCGGCTCCTCCTGACCTGCCTCCCTTCTCAGGCTTTAGGGAGAAGGCTCGGGATCTTGGAGGTGATATAGAAGTTGCCAACCAATCCTATGACTGTAGGGAAAAAATGTGTTATGGGGGGAATCCCAATAACTCACCCCAAGAACTCACTTCTTTTCCAAAGTGAGTGCCTGAAATCACTCACAAACATGTAGCCTGGCTTCTGGGGTGTGATTGCAGAAATGGGGTTTTTCTTGGGATGCATCAGGAATTGTTCCATGTAAGATGAACATTCTCTGAAATGCCATCTCCTTCCAAACCCAAGCCCACCATAATAACCTGAGAAATCATTATTACCCAGTCCCTCAGTTCTATTCCAATAAAGGGAGGACCACACACTAGCAGCTTTCAGCAGTTTTCCCTGGCCAAATATTGTTCTACCCTGTGTTAGTTTTGACAGGATTAGTCATGGAGTCCTACTATAAAAGTCCCGGGATCTCTGTTGGCTGGACAGCCTGTTAAAATATTGTTTTACTTTCATGCAGTTTGCAAGCCCATGGAGCCCTGAGAGACATTTTTAGGTATATTGCTTCTTGGCCAGCCTGTTTCAGAGCACAGCAGCCCAGCCACTGCCTCGACCAAGACACTCTTGAGTGTTTGAGGGCACAGTTACAAAGGCAGATAAGAGGGTTCCTCACCATGCAGACAGGCTAGGCACAATCCATGGGCAGGAGTCGGCCCTGGGGCCTTGGTCTGGGGGTGTTTGTGTGCATGGGGAACAGTGGGCAAGCCAGAAGGTAGTATACTGTGCAAAGTGAGGCTATAAGAAGCCAGCTCTGGAGAGCTTGGGGAAGGTAGTCCAGCAGTTAATACGGTGTCATGAAATGTGGACCACGTGGTTATTCTGATTGCTCAAAGCCAGGCTCCAAACACAATAGTTGACTTCTCTATCAGCCAGGACTTGCCGTCTTTGTTTACTTTGGTCTTTACCCAGTTATGGGAACCAGAAGGAGGAATTGGTAGGTGGCTGTGCAGCTTGTAGGATCTCTGACCATTTGGGTGGCATATTACTTGATTTGAACTCTATGGTGTCCAGGTTGTTGATATAGAGATTTTGTTGACTTTGATGAAAAATATTGGCTTTAGTCAACCAATATTAACTAATATCCACCTCACCATCTCTGTTTTTTTTTTTTAATTGTTTGGTTTGGTTTGGTTTGGTTTGAAGTAGGCTCCATATGTCCAGCATGGAGCCTGAACTCACAATCCTGAGATCAAGACCTGAGCTGGTATCAAAAGTTGGATGCTTAACTGACTGAGCCACCCAGGTGCCCTGTCACCATCACTGTTTTTATTGCAGCATAGGCTTACTTATCACTTTTTAGGCTGGATTTAAAGATCACAAGATAATGAGGCCAACATTCTACAACTTTTGTGTCATTTATTCTTTTTTCTAAATAAAACTCTCCATGTTTTGTATGTTTTCACTTCCAGCCTCTATAACTCTATAGCATTCCTTTGCGTTGCCTCAAAATTCTCTTCTTCAAATGCTGCTCCAGTGGTGTCATGACTCACTTTCTAACAGCCTGTCATGGCTAGCCAGGCTGCTCAAGGTGAAGGAGTACATAAGTCTGCCATAACAGGCCGCAGTACTTGTGTGCTAACAGACTGATGTGTGAATGGGCACCGCGGGTACTCATAGGTAAGTGCCCCCATGGGGCTCATCCTTATCTACTTCTCTTCCCTCCACTCTGCTCCAAAGAAGCCTACTTACAGTTTCCCACACTGGGATGTCTATACCTGATAGTCACCCTGGAGAACATACTTTTACTGACCAGAATGTGTGGAATCTGACAATCTATGATCTTAAGATCCATGATGGATTTATTACCCCACGTTTTCTCTGAGTCACCTGGTCTATGATGTTGGCTGATCCCATAACCCCCGGGATTGGGCGTATCATTCACCCTAGTGAGTTTACATTTCTTTATGTATGTCCTTACGTATTATCTTTTTATGTGCATTTTGCCTTCTTTTCCTTGGAAGGAAGACTACTCCAGGCAGGAATGCAGTCCTCTGTATCTCCCCATGGCTTCTAAGAGTGTTCTGCGGCCCAAAGTTCCCTGATAAACAGAGTGACTAAAAGCATTTTAATGAACCAGAGTAGAGATCAAGGCTGTGTAAGCAAAGGGTAAGAATACTCTTAGTATAAGACTGGCATTCATTCCTCAGGTTTCTGTATGTTTATAGAGCAAGAAGGATCCTGGCAGTTTGGGTAGCTCTGTTCCAGTTACCCGACATCCAGCAGGTCCAGGCGCTGACAGCCATCACTCTGCCATGTCAGATAGCAGTGACGGGACCAATGGAAACATATGGTGTTTTATGTGGTGGTGGTGGGGCTGTTTCTGTTTTTATTTGTTTTTAACTGGAGTGTGTGTGTGTTTCAGGACCACACAGCAGTGGTGAGAAGCTTCCACCTGCTTGGAACAAAAACTGATGAGCCTGTGTTTCTAAGCCCTTTGTTTATATAATTGGCTGTGTAGTGTCAATAGGGGAAAGGAAAAAGTGGTAAAGTTTAATACAGACACCCTCTAATTTAACCCTCCAGAGACTGCTCTCTAAATTTCTTGGTTTCATGTTTTCATTTGCTTTCCTGAATTAAAATGGTTTTGGAGCCTGTGAATACCTGATGCTACATGAGCCCTCTGGGTAAGAGACAAAAGTCTGCATTTCTGAGTTACATGTCATTTTGGAATGTCTTACTCATGGTGTCAAGCATATATGTTAAAAGGTAGGAATTCCCATAATGCCTCTCATTAAAAATAAGCAAACAACAGGGGGCACCTGGGTGGCTCAATCAGTTGAGCATCGGACTTCGGCTCAGGTCGTGATCTCATGGTTCGTGGGTTTGGGCCACACATTGGGCTCTGTGCTGACAGCTTAGAGACTGGAACATGTGTTGGACTCTGTATCCCTCTCTCTCTGTCCCTCCCCCACTCACAAAAATAAGTAAACATTTTAAAAAATTTAAAAAAAAAGCAAACAGCAAAAAGTCTTAATGAACATAAACCCACTTTCTATGCTGCTCACCAGACCAAGGCCAAACTTGATGTTTTATTCAATTGTCCCACAGGGAGTTTGTTGGGACTCATGGAGAGTCTATTTTGTGATTCCTCCTCAAAACACCTTTCTACTGGGCTTTCCAAGACCTTCACAGGGCAGCCCTGAAGATGAATGCTAGAGGTGCTCCCTCAGTCAGGGGAAACTGGGGTCCATGGTTTTCCTCCTGTAGGGCAGTAAGGGTCTAGGGGCTCAGCAGCAGGCCAGACCCCACCCCAGTTCCCTCAGAGAGCACCTCCTCCTGTGGCCGTCTCTTGTGTACTGTGGGGTCAGGGCCAACCCCACCACCTGACACATGAGAGACTGGAGGGCCTAAGTAGTTAGGGGGAGAGCTGGGGCTAGGGCTCTGGCCTTCTGCCTCTGGGTCTGGTGGCTTTTGTTGTAGTCCATCAGGGGACTCTGGACTGCCCCAGATAGGGCATTCCCCCTGGGTGTGGAGGCAGCAGCGACAACCAGGCAGTGCAGGGGCCACGACTCCAGCCAGTTAATCTTTCATGAGAGGTCAGGACAGACTCTTCTGGTCTCCTGGGAGCTTGAAAGCAGCTCAGATGCTCCAGTTACAGAACTAACTTGAACAATTAGAGAGTTGAATGCAGGGAGGTTGGTCCTGGTACAGTTCTAACTTCTGTTTTGAGTTGTGTTCAAGGAATAAGCACAGAGAAGGTTATCACACGGTGGGAGAGATGAGCAGATGGAAAAGCCAGTGGTAGCCCCAGAGCTCCATGTCTGGGGCCACAAGGAGGGGCATCACATAGGTATCCTCCGTTTACCTACTCACAACTAGCCAGTTGGTCATTCCTTTTGCAAACTGCCGAGCCATGGTGACTACATCACACACAGTGCAAAGGCCTTAGGCCAATTACTGTGCTGGGCCTGGATGGCAGCCAGTGGCTCTGCAAGGGCCACGTGGATGGGTTCCAGAAACAACTAGAGGATGTAGCTGCTTGCTGGGTGCTTTCAGCTTTTGTTGTTTCTTTTCCCCTTTATTTCTTACCTGAACCTATGAATCAGTCCTCTGTTTACTTTGAGTTGGAACCAAAATTACCTCAGAGGTCGATGACTCATGCTGTTGGCCCCCATGAACAGCACCGAGTGACCCTTACGTAAGGCATTTCCACCATCTGAGGAAGGGATGATCTGGGTTACTCTTTAGTTACAAGCACTCTGTGTGGTTTTGTTGGCAATATAAAAATAGGTGTGTCCTGTGGGGCTCAGTGCTCTAGAATCCTGGGTAGGAAGAAAACCAGTTGCTTTCATTCATTAGGTTAAAAGATTTCCTGAGTGGTAACTAAGCCCTAACTGGACAGAAAGCTATAATTGCCCCCACCACCCAACACAGGGGGCCACACTCAAGGAGTGCCCCAGACCTGTGTCCTGGACCCCAGACACAGGGGTCCCATTACTTATTTGCTCCCATTGTCTTATTTGTTTTAAGCCACTCGCACTGCTGTGGTCTGAATGTTTGTGTCACCTTCAAATTCATGTTAGAATCCTAACCCCTAAAGACAAAGGTATTTGGAGATGAGGCCTTTAGGAGGCACCTAAATCATGAGGGTGGAAACTTCATGAATGGGGTTAGGGTTAGTATTTTATAAAAGAAACTCCACAGAGCTCCCTTGCCCTTCTTCCAGGTGAGAACAGTGAGAAGATGCTGTCTGTGACCCAGGTAGAGACTGCTCACCCAACCACACTGGTGCCTGATCTTGGACTTCCTAGTACATTTCTGGTGTTTATAAGCTCCCCAGTTGTGGTATTTTGGTATAGCAGCCCATGTGGACTAAGACATACACTTACAGGGGTCACACAAGCATTTCCCAAGGAAAGAAGGACCTTATAATAAGGGTGATCTCAGCCTGTGTCTCACTTTCTTCTGGGACTCAACCTGGGCATTGTTAAATGCTCTGTCCTCAGCCCAGACAGTTGGGTGAGGCAGGCAGGCTCCTGTGGGTGCTATTGCAGTCTCCCAGTCTCTTACCCCGACCACCTCTTACTCCTGGGATCTCATATGTGCATCCTGATTTGTTCCTACCTCTCAACAATCAGGTCCAGTAGACAATATTATCAGTCCTAGTTCCAGAGGAGGAAACTGAGGCTCAGGGAGGTAAAGTCACTTAATCAAGATTATGATTCTGTGGGGCACCTGGGTGGCTCAGTCAGTTAAGCATCCATCTCTTACTTTTGGGTCAGGTCATGATCTCACAGTTGTGAGACAGAGCCCCAAGTTGGGCTAGAGGATGTAGCTAGATGTAGTGCTGAGTGTGGAGCCTGCCTGGGATTCTCCGTCCCTTGCTCTCCGCCCCTCCCCCGCTCTCACACACGCTCTCTCCTTTGCGCTCCCGCTCTTTCTCTCTCAAAACAGTAAATAAACATGAAAAAAAAAAAGGAGTATGATTCTGTCAAACAGCTGGTCTGAGACTTCGATCTTCTTGCTCCAAAGTGCGTTACCTCCCACAGAGGCCCACCATATCTGCTGTTTATTGTTCTAACGGTCAGGGACTTAGCGAGGCTGGGGGGAGCAGTGTCGCTGTGGGAGACAGCCTGCTCTTTACAGAGGGCTCAGGGGCAAGAAAGGAGGCCGAGCCCACCCTGTTTAGAGGAACAACCTTAGATGAGAGTGATCTAGTGCCTAGAATCAGCAGAGGCTGTGTAAGGAGGCCTCTGACCACCACAGAGGGGCAGGGGATTAAAGAAAGAACACGAGGGAGAAAAGGCATCCTAACCAAGCAGTTTGTCACGTGTCCCATGACTGGGAGAGGAGGGGCCAAATTACAGATGGTAACTACTTGATCCAAAGCATGGGGCTGCTATTGAAGAGGCCCCCAGACCCTTACTTTGTGTGGATATAGAGGCTTGGATACACACACACACACACACACACACCATTTTGTTTCGTTTGCTGTGTTTTGCTTTTGCTGCCAACAGGAATCTATTCTTCCACTAAATAAGGCTATATATAGCATGCTGAATTGTCTACCTACAGCTGCAATTCTGCCCAAGATGCTAATTTTTACGAATTGTTTTTCTTATACCCAAACTGAGAAGACTCTGAAAACTTCTCTCAAGAAAAATACTTTTAAAGCTTTTAAGAATAATTTCATGTTCATCCTGGACTTCATTATCCTTAATAATCCTTATCACAATTGGAGGGAATTAGTCATGTAATTATTTGTTTGATGTCTGTGTCTTCCATAGACTGTAAGCTTCATAAAGACTGGGACCAAGCCTGTCATTCCTTCATTTAACAGATACTTATCCAGAGCCTGCGTGCATCAGATACCATTCTGCATGTTGGAGATGCAAGAATGAACTAAACAGCAGGGAGTCCTGAACCTTCTCAGTTCATTCTGAGTCTCCAGGATCCGGGAATCCCTGGCATACGGCGGGCACTTAATGAATACTTACTGGATAAGAGATAAACACGCTTCTGGTGTCTTCTCCCCATCTGGCATCTTCCTTTAATAAGAGACTTGGGTCCTCCCTCTGCCCTCTTGGGCAAGCCTCCACTAGCCAGTGACCCTTGCACTGTCCTCTGGGCACAGAGGTCTATGCCTGTAGGCTGGGCTCAGGATCACCCTGCCTGCCCTAAGCATTGGCTGAGGACAGACAGGGAAAAGGGACACGGCTGTTCCATCAGGATGAGGGGAGGGCTAGCTCACTTTTCTTGTCTGTGAAGCTCCCAACTGTGCCGAGGGCTTTGCAGAGGTGGGAGGGAAGGGCATCCTGGCTTGCTGCCTTGACCCCTGCTCTGTGCTGCATTATTTGTAGGACAGTGACGTGTATCATTGGGGTGGGTGAGTCATCAAACAAAGCTGCTGTGAGCTGGCTGAAGAAAGAGGTGCCAGAGAGAGTCAAAGTCCCATGGGCTCAGCCTCGGGGACTGAGGTCAGTGTGTTCATTGCTCTGGAAAACAAAAGGCTGTGGCACACACTAGTCTCCTCCTCCCTCCTCCTGGGGCTCTGGGTGGGTCCGTCACCCCTCTTCCCCCTCTCCACCCCACCCTTGTAGGGGTAGTGAAGAGAACTCGCGCATTAACGAGGGAGAGATGTGTGTGCCAACATGGAAGCCGCCACTGCCCCAACAAATGTGATATCTTGAGCGGTGTCTCCAATCCCGCAAACCTCCAGTTTTCTTATCTGGAAAGAGGTGTGATTATATCTATCTCCAAGAAGTTGTGGAGAGATTAGAACTGTTGCTTGTACAGTATGGGCACTTGATAAATGGTGGGCGTTTTTTCCCAGGGTTCCTAATTGGAACCTGATCGTGATCATTGCATATCACGAATCACAATCTCTGTCCCTCCCTCCCTGCACGTCACGACTGGGAAGACAGAGAATCAAGCCACCTAGACTCTCCCTGTCTGGGGGGAAGGAGGTGCACTGTGTTTTATCTGGTCTTGCCAGTGTTAGGGTGAGAATCACAACCTGCAGATCGACTTGAGCGTGAAATCTGTCTCCTGAGCCCAGCCAGTCCCTCCGTGGCCTATGTCCATTCTTGTCCTTTCTCCATGTTCCTTGCTCTTCAACTGAATTCCCTGAATTTCCATTGCTGCCCTTGGAAAAGTCTCCAAATCTTTCCTCATGTTCCTCTTGGGTGCTCCCCTTCCTCCCTCTGGGCTCAGGGGAAGGAAGGGGTCCCATTTTCACACTAAAGCCCTCTTTTCCCCCACCTTCTCCGGCTGCCTCCCCACCAGCTCTCCAGCCTCCTTTTCATCAGCAGCTCTGCCCTCCGGGGACCTTGTCCTGCAGCGCTTGCTAAGGGGGGTAGTAGACCCCCCACTTCCTGTCAAAAGGCAAATCCTCAGGCTGCTTTCCCACCCACTCCAATGGGATGGGGGCCTGGGAGTCTGGGTAATGTTAGAAAAATTCTCTCCATCGAGAACATTTTCTTGGGGCCCCAGGGTGGCTCAGTTGGTTGAGTGTCAGACTCTTGATTTCAGCTCAGGTCATGATCCCAGGGTCAGGAGATGGAGTCCTGAGTTGAGCTCCATGCTGAGTGTGGAGCCTGCTTAAGATTCTCTCTCCCTCTGCTTCTTTCCCTTGCTCGTGTACTCTCTCTCTAAAAACATTTTTAAAAACCTAACATTTTCTTTATAATTGTTAAGATCACACAAGTGACACAGCACTACAATTCTCCATTCTCACACACATATGCACATGTAAAGAGAAACTCATATGTGGATTTAAAAAGATTTTTTAATGTTTATTTTTGACAGAGACAGAGCATGAGTGGGGGAGGGACAGAGAGAGAAGGAGGCACAGAATCTGAAGCAGGCTCTCCAATGTGAGCTGCTCGCACAGAACCGAACTCATGAACCGTGAGATCATGACCTGAGCCAAAGTTGGACGCTGAATCAACGGAGCCACCAGGTGCCCCCATACTGTAGATTTTTAACAAATGAGATCATGCTATATAAATTACCCTGCAAATTGCTTTCCTCTTGTTTCCACACATCATGGACATCCCTTCAGGTCAATATATGTGCAACCTCATTCTCTTTGGAAGTCATACAATATTATGTAGCATCCCTATGAGCTATAGGCAGGAATGCTGTTTCTGGTCTGCGTTTGCTGATTTGTTGCCTTAGAGATGCTATATTTAACGTCCTTGTGTGTATTCCTACTTACCAGGGCTTTCATTTTTATAGAATAGCTACTGAAAAATGAGGTGGATCTATAAAAGGATATATGTAATTTTAAAAACAGATACTGTTTCATGACTTTCCCAAATTGGAGCAACTCCTGCTCCCGGGCAAGGTACCCCACTGATTATTTTGTATATTCTTGAAAGCAGTAGCTGTTATTAGTTTTCAATGTTGTATTTATTTATTTGAGAGAGAGAGAGGGAGAAAGTGCGCGTGCATGTAAGCAGGGGAGGGGAGGAGAGAGGGAGGGAGAGAATGCCAATCTTTTGCTGTTGGCGCAGAGCCCAACTTGGGGCTTGAATTCACAACTGTGCAATCAGGACCTGAGCTGAAATCAGACACTTCATTGAATGAAATACCGAGGAGGCCCTAATTTTCAATGTTTGTCAATCACATGACAAAGGGATATTATTGCATGTCACTTTATTTTACATTGTCCTGGGTATTAGTGAAACTGAGCATCTTCTATGAATACTGACTTTTGAAATTTCTTCTGTGGGAAGTCAATTCATTTCCTTTCACTACTTTCTTCTTCTTCTTTTTTTAATGTTTATTTATTTTTGAGAGAGAGAGAGACATACACAGGGTGTGTGAGGGGGAGGGGCAGAGAGAGAGAGAGAGAGAGAGAGAGAGAGAGAGAATCTGAAGCAGGCTTTAGGCTCTGTGCAGACCCGACACGGGGTTCAAACCCACAAACTGTAAGATCATGACCTAAGCCAAAGTCAGATGCTTAACCGACTGAGCCACCCAGGCACCCCTCCTTTCACTACTTCTTTAATGAGCTTGTCCTTTCCCTATAAATTTGTGGAAGTTCTTTGAATAGTAGGCATATTAAACCTTTATTTACTGTACTTATTGAAAGTATCTTTTCCCAGTAGATTTTTTTTTACTATTATCTGACTTTACTTTTTCTAACATACAAAAACCTGTCATTCTTATTTAATCAGATTTGTCTGGTCTTTTATTTAAGGCTTCTAGATCTCACGGCTGGCTTAGAAAGAGCACCCATACTGTAAGATTATACAGAGGCTCTCCTCAATTAAAAACATTTATTACTTGTATTTGATTTTTGATATTTGTTTTAAAATATCTTTGGAATGTATTGTATCTCTTTGGAATTTATTTCTGGGAATAGCTGGAGGCAGAAGTTTAGCTATTTTTTCTTCTAGATAAAGAGCTAATTATGCTAGCACCATTTATTATTAAAGCAATTATTTTCTCCCTAAATTGAAACATCACCTTAGTTATATGTTAAGTGCTTGATGTCTCTTGAATTGATTTCTGGGCCCTAATCTTTTCCATCAGTCCACTCAACTATCTGTGCCAGGAGCAAGCTTCATTAAATTACAAGAGCATTTTACTATCTGGTAAACAAGGAGAGGATCTCCCTCTTTTGCAGGCTGTTCTGGTGAATCTCATTTACTGATGGTGTGATTTAGGGCAAGATGGGTTCATTGCTTGATCTGGAAGATTCAAGATCAAACCTCTGGCTTCCTCACAGCTTGGCTGTAGGATGCCATCAGCATGTCCCTTTCCTTCCCCTCCCTTGGGCACCTAGCATTTCACTCTGGGGTCAGCCCTGACATCCTGGAAGTTGCGAGTTGTTTCTGTCTCCTTCTCAGTCTCTCATTTCTCTGCAATAACCTTTCTACCCTTCTTCCTTTTTTTTAATGTTTATTTTTGAGACACACACACACACACACACACACACACACACACACCCCACGCACACAGAGAGTGTGAGTGGGGGAGGGGCAGAGAGAGAGGGAGACACAGAATCTGAAGCAGGCTCCAGGCTCTGAGCTGTCTGCACAAAGCCAGATGCAACCTGAACCCACCCACTGTGAGATCATGACCTGAGCTGAAATCGAAGAGTTGGACACTTAACCAACTGAGCCACCCAGGAGCCCCTCAACAGGCAATTAGAAGTGGCAGAGAGGCAACTAACAAAGTGAAAGGCAGAACTGAAACCACAGCGCCTATTAAAGAATAACAGATAACAGGTGGAGATTAGCAAGGGCATGGTGCTATTAATAACACCATCTATTAATAGCGGTGGCCACTGACTGAGTGTATTATCACTGGGTCCTCTGCGAAACGTAAAAAGAGCATTAGTTCATTTAGTCCTCTCCACAGGCCAAGGGGGTGAGGTGGTTATGGCTCCCGTTTATCAGGGAAATTGTTCTGGGCGTGAACTCATCCGCATTGGTCTTGATGCTGGTCCTCACGCTGGGGTGCAGGCTGTGCCCTCCCAGCACCCGTGCGTTTCCCATGGTGTGAGGCTGCCTTTCTACAGAGCTGGAAAGACAGGCTTCAGTCCATGTGGAGCTAATGCCTATGTGGAAGAAGAGAGCATTTTTTCCCACTGCCCCAGAATTGGCAACACGAGAGTGGGGACTGCCCATCTCCTTCCTTCTCATCGCCTTTTCAAACGATGCCTCCTGGGGTCTCCCAGGAGTGAGAAACCAGCCTTTTATGGAGTCCTACAATTCCTAAAGGCTTTCCCCTCGGCTGTGCAAAGACAGGGCGGCCAAAGCTTTGCAATGACCAGGTCACCGCCCGCAGGGGCTCAGTTATGTGTTTTAGACAAGAAACCCCTTCCTTCTGAATATTTCCATTTTCTCCTGTTACTTTTAGACTCTTTAAATTTTTTTTTATGTTTTTATTTTGTTTTGAGAGACAGAGAGTGAGCATGGGAGGGGCAGAGAGAGAGGGAGACACAAAGTCTGAAGCAGGCTCCAGGCTCTGAGCTGTCAGCACAGAGCCCGACATGAGGCTCGAACCCACAGACTGGGGGATCATGACCTGAGCCGAAGTCGGACGCTTAACCGACTGAGCCACCCAGGCGCCTCTGGATTCTTGTGGTACCCATTTACTGGAAAACATATGAAAGCTCTTAGTCCTTACTGTTACAGATACTCTTATTTTAGTAAAACTGCACATTCTTGGGAAAAGCATCTTGTTTCTGGCTTTTCTGTTAGTTGGCTCAGGCTCTGAGTATATTTGGGAAAGCCCAAACAGCTGGCTCTTTCTACCGGACACAAGGTGGCCTTGTTCACCTGGACTGCAGGAATGAGGATGAGGGGGTAGAAGTGAACACACAGAGACAGGACTCGGAGAACAGCTGGCTCACTTTTACAGAAGGTCTCCAGACACCTGCGCTCCACAGTGAAGCTTCCCTGTGGCCCCCATCCCCCCAGGCTAACACACCAGTTGCAATTTCCTTCTTGGGGGAATCTATCGTCCTTCTTTGTAATTATCTTAAAAGCTCACCATTTCATCTTGTCCAATCACCACAGCCTTTTAAAGATAAAACCTCTGCCAAGAACTCGGCGGTACACTGAGCACTAGTATGGCTCATTTAGCTGGCAAAAATGAGTTCCTGAGATCTTACTGTTCATAGGTATTTTGTAAATAGGAACTGTGTAATGCTGCAGAGGAACTTTCTATCTAAGTGAACTCTCCTGGGAATCCCTTTGCAAGACAAAGAACTCTTTTTTGATGCTGAAAATGTGAATTGAGGGGCGCCTGGAGGGCTCAGTAGGTTAGGCATCCGAATTCGGTTCAGGGCATGATCTTGCTGTTTGTGAGTTCGAGCCCCTTGTCGGGCACTGTGCTGACAGCTCAGAGCCTGGAGCCTGCTTGGATTCTGGGTCTCCCCTTCTCTCTGCCCCTCCCCTGCTCATTCTGTCTCTCTCTGTTTCTCAACAATAAATAAATGTTAAAAAAAAAAAAAAAAAGGAAAAGAAAATGTGAATTGATCTGTTTCGGAATGTGGGTATATAAGGTTTTCTAAGAGTGGCCTTGTGTGCATGTGGGGAGGATTACAGGCACAGTGCGAGATGACACCTGGCTGTCTGTCTCTGCTTCTTGATGCATTCTGCAGTCAAAGATGTCTCCTCTCCACCAGGTGGCAAGGATTTGAATGTGAAGAATAAAATTTGCCGTGACATCAAATACACAATTGTGACAGCCCCCTGCTAATTTAAAAGATTTCATGTTAGGCTTTTAAGTCCTTTCCGGGGTTCTTTTTATCCCCTTATGCAAGGAATGCTGCTCTTGACTCAATTAATCTGGAGGCGGATTTAAAGATACAGTTTTCCTACCAGGACGTCAGCTGTGTGAGGACAACCTGCGCTCTGGGGCTCGATGACATTTGATACCGTTTACATGATAATCATGTATTTCCAAGAGGTGCTATTAAGCCAAAAATGTGGGTTAAAGACACCTCCGTATTTTATAGCTCTTTCCTCATTTTGGCATTTTTATACTTTGCTTCCTCACTAGGAAAGCCACAACTCTCCTCAGCGATTGTTAAAGCGATAATGAATCAAATCCTAAAGCTGTATTAAAAAAAATTTTTTTTAATACTTTTTGTTTATTTTTGAAACAGAGAGAGACAGAGCATGATCAGGGGAGGGGCAGAGAGAGAGGGAGACACAGAATCTGAAACAGGCTCCAGGCTCTGAGCTGCCTGCACAGAACCTAATGCGGGGGTCGAGCCCACAAACCTCCAGATCATGACCTGAGCTGAAGCTGGATGCTTAACTGACTGAGCTACCCAGGCGCCCCCTAAAGCTGTATTTTTATATCATTCCCCCCTTTGCCGTGTTCAGGCCTAACAACCCAAGATGGCGCTGGAGACTCTGGCATTAGCTTGGGTCTTCTCCACATGGGTCACCGATGAAGCTCCTCACAGAGCGTGGCTGGTGAGGTGGCCTTGTGCACACAACCTCCCACACCCCGTGCCTACACACGGGGATGCAGACCAACACTCATATCCAAGCCCACCCACACACACTTACACACAGGCTCCTTACCCTCAACAGGCACACAAACCAATACACATTCCCCAACACACACTGATACATGCACATACCTCTCAACACACACCTGTCAACAGACCCTCATATACATATACCCCAATGTACAGACATACAGACCAACATACATTTGTACACATCTCCCACCACACACACACACATGGTCTCACAGACTAAAACATTCCCCAACACATGCTCATACTCACATGCACCTCCCAACACACACACCCAACACACAGACACACGGACCAAACACTCACCCGTATACACTGGAAACACTGTCAGAAGGCTTACCCAGGCTACCTGGAGCATGTCCTTGGCTGGGGCCACGAATAGTGTTAAATTAGTTAGATGAGGAGGCTACAAGACTGAGGTGTCTAAAGCTCTGATGGCCTACAGCCTACATAATTACACCGAAACCTAAGCCTGTAGATGTCTCAACGTTTCAAAATTGAAAGCTAAAGACAGCCAATGATGGGGGCGCCTGAGTGGCTCAGTTGGTTAAGCGTCTGACTTCAGATCAGGTCATGATCTCACAGTTTGTGGGTATGAGCCCCACGTCAGGCTCTGTGCTGACAGCTCAGAGCCTGGAGCCTGTTTAGATTCTGTGTCTCCCTCTCTTTCTACCCCTCCCCCACTCGTGCTCATGCTCGTGCTTTGTCTTTCCTTCAGAAATAAAATAAGCATTAAGAAATTAAAAAGAACCAAACACGAACAGCTACTTTGGCTTTAAGTCATAGCCATTCAGAGAAGTTCCTTTCTTTGCTTCTGAAATTTCTCTTCGTAAGTCTTTCCCCTAAGTCCTCTTGGTAGAGTACTCCTGGCCACTTCTGGTTTGGTGCTGTCCAAGGTACATCAATTTTTCAATTAAATAAAAATTTTAATATGCTTCAGTTTATCTTTTGGTAGAGTTGGACTAAATGCAAGGCCCAGTCCTGGTGGGGTCAAGCCAACCCTACAAGGTCATTTGCTGGGTCAAGAATGGTTCTAGGTCAAGGGTCTTCAAATTTTTTGCTCATATGCTTTTTAATACCTTTTCCCCATAACATTATGTGGTCTTTATATATTTTGGAGTTGCCATCTAAAATGCTTCATATACATTTAAATAGCCACAAAGAAGAATGTTTAACATATAAATATTGACATTTTAAAATAAAACTGCTATATCATTTTTTAAAGGACTCCAGTGCATTCATGGTAATTTGATAATTACCAATATCCACTTTGATGAATACATGACACATTTACTTCAATAGTTGGAAATTTTACATTGTTCCCTTTTCTCTTTGAATAGCTATTTCCCAGTCATTCCCACCAATCCTAATTTAGTACTAATCCTAAAAATCTAACTTAATGATAAAATGATTGTCTTTTGTTGACCTCCCATCTTAGTTCTCTGCCAAATAGATGTAAATTGAAATCTAATTATTTTAACATCCTTGTGACCTCAAAGCTGTATTTATTTAAACTTTTTTTTTCTTTTCTGGATTGCATTCTCCTTATGATTGATCAAAACAATAATATAGCACACCTTTAGATAAAAGATGAAACTAAAATTTGATTCAAAATACTCCTCTTGTGGTGGCTCAGTCGGTTAAGCACTCTTGATTTTGGCTCAGGTCATGATCTCAGGGTGGTGATATTGAGGCCGCACTGGGTGTGAAGCCTGCTTGGGAATCTCTCCTTCTCTCATATATATATAAATATAATAAATAAATAAATATAATAAATATATAAATATTTATAAATATAATATATAATATTATACATAATATTATATATAATAAATATATAAATATATGTACATATATTTATTTTATTTTTCTTAATGAAAGATTAGATCTAAAAATTATTAGTACAGATAGATGATGCCTATGTTAGAATGAGACATAGTTCAGCATAAATTCTTTCCTCTTTGTCCTCTTTGTATAGGTAGAAAATAACAAACATTGGTCAAATAAATGGACAAGAATGAAATGAGTTGAATTTTCCCTCAATTTTTTGAATTCTCTCTGAGTTACATGCCAATGATGAGGTAATAATCTAACACATCAAAAAATTTTAATGATCTTTGAGCATATGGGATAAGATCCCTTTTTCATCCTGTAGGGTAAAAAAGAATTGCATGCTCTGCTCCTGCCCCACACTTGCACAAGTGTTAGCTACTCAACTATACAGACATTCCCTTAAATGGTCTCTGAGGTGACTGGGAAGTTTGTCCTTTGGAAATGATGCACCAAAACAAGATGGTGGAAGGCAGCTCTGTGTGGGGTGGGGAGAAAGGACACCCCTCCCCCACATTTACAGTCACGTTTTCAGGCAGATCAATTTTAGGGAAGAGCACTTATGGAAATTGAGGATCTGAAAATAGATTACCTTAAGATGATTACGTGTCCATGTAGTTCTCGGAAAGTCTTCCATTTCCTCTAGGAGTATACATACTGCTGTGCAAAGATTGTTCCCATAGGTTTTCTATTTGAAGTGGGTGGAGATTAGTCAGAAAATAAGACCTAAATCTCTAAAATTGTTAATATAGACATTATTCCACCTTGACCTGGTGTGCTGTTTTAGGCCATAAAAATAATAGCTATAATCTATTTAGCATATATATGGCTTTGCAGATTCTCTCTGAGCGTGTCTATCTCATACTGGGATATTTAGTCTTCTGCTGAGTGTGAAATGAATTCAGAGCTTGAGTTGTCTGATGAACTGGTGGGGGCCCTGAGCCAGTGAAATCTGCATATTAACATTGATGTCACATTATTTATCTCCATAGACCAGTGAGGCCTGAGGACATCTGAATCACACTCACAACCATTCTGCAAGAGGGTGTTACCTTTCTTTCAGATAAAAAAGCAGAAGCTCAGAGAAGTCAGATTACTTGCCCATAAGCCCACAGCAAGTAAGTATTAGATTTGGCATTTGGATTTCTAACATCATAGAAGACAATCTTAGAAGACCCTCTGAGGTTTGAGTCTGAGACTCACCAGTTGGGAGATTGCTTCATGCTGATTTGACCACAACACCTCTCCTACTACAGCCAAGCAAAGAGATTACAAACACGTTAGGGAGTTCTGAATTTCAGTTTTACAAGCCAGGAAAGACAGAGCTGCAAAACAACTGATCTGAGGTCACCACCTGACAATCACAGTAACAGTAACTTATAAAGTACTAATTGTACTTTATACATTTTAGGAGTAGTACAACATAGCGGCTAAGAATACGAATCTGGACATATTGCTAATGTTCAAACCTCAGATGCACCATTAACAAACTTGGTGACCTTGGATAAAGTATGTAACTTTTCTGTGTCTCAGTTTTCTTATTTTGAAATGTAGGCATAATGATAGTACTGGCTTCATAAGATATTATGGAAATTAAATAAAGCAGGGCAGGTAAAGTGTGTGGAAGAGTGTCAGGATGACACATAGAAAGTACTCAATAAATATAAGCAACTGTTAGGAAAAATGTTGGAAGACCCTAAAAAAATTACATTTTAAAAATTGTGGTAAAATATCCATATAAAATTTACTACTTTAGTTGTGTTTAAGTATACAGTTCAGTGGCATTAAGTACATTCACATTGTTATGCAACCCTCACCACTATCCATCCCCAGAACTTTTTCATCTTTCCAAACTGAAACTCTGTCCATGAAATGATAGCTCCCCATTCGCAACCACCATTCTACTTTCTGTTTCTGTGTATTTGCCTATTCAGTATGTATCCTTTTGTGGCTGGCTTATTTCCCTCAGCATCATGTCTTTAAGGCTCATCCATGTCATAACATGTGTCAGAATTTCTTCTCTTTTTAAGGTTGAATAATATTCCATTTTACATTTATATATTATATATACATTTTTATCCATTTATCCATCAGAGGGCATTTGAGTTGTTTCCGCCTTTTGGGTATTGTGAATAATGCTGCTATGAACATGGGTATAGAAATATCTGTTCAAAAAAAAAAAATCAAAAAAAAAAAAAAAGAAATATCTGTTCAAACCCCTGCTTTGGATTTTTTTCAGATGTATACCCATAAATGGAATTGTGTGGATCACATGGTAATTCAGTGTTTAACTTTCCATTGAATGGTCATATTATTTTCCATTGTGGCTACATCATTTTACATTCCCATCAACAAAGCACAAGTGTTTCAGTTTCTCCATATCTTCACCAATATTTTTTTGGGTTTTGGTTTTGGTTTATGAAAATCACTATAATGGGTGTAAAATTGTATTGCATCATGGTTTTTGATTTGTATTTACCTAATGATTACTGATGTTGAACATCTTTTCATGTGTTTTTTTGTCATTTATATTTCCTCTTTGACCCATTATTTGTCTGAGTGTGTTGTTTAATTTATATAAATTTGTGAATTTTCCAGTTTTCTTTCTGTTATTAATATTTTTTAAAAAATGTTTAATGTTTATTTATTCTTGAGAGAGACGGAGTATGAGTGGGGGAGAGGCAGAGAGAGGCAGACACAGAGTCTGAAGCAGGCTCCAGGCTCTGAGCTGTCAGCACAGAGACTGACAGGGGGCATGAACCCATGAACCATGAGATCATGACCTGAGTTGAAATTGGACACTTAACCAACTGAGCCACCCAGGTGCCCCTCTGTTATTAATTTATAATTATATCCCACTATAGGCTAGAATATTCTTTGAATGATATTTATATTTTTAAGTCTATTGGGAATTAATTTGTAGCCTAACATATGGTAAGTCCTAGAGAATGTCCCATGTGCACTTGATTAAGAATGTGTATTCCTTTGTTGGGTAGAGTGTTCTGTACATGTCCATTAGATCTAGTTGGCTTATTGTGCTGTTCAAGCCCTCTATTCTATTTCCTTATTTGTCTTCTCTCTTGGTTGTTCTATCCAGTATTGTGAGTAGGATATTATTGTAGAGCTATTTCTCCTTTCAGTTCTGTCAATTTTTGCTTCATGTGTTTTGATGGTTTGTTATTAAATGCATAAATGTTTACAGTTGTTATATCTTCTTGCTGTGCTAAACCTTCCTTTAATATATAATGTCCTTCTGGGGTTGCTGGGTGGCTCAGTTGGTTAAGCATCCTACTCTTGATTTCAGCTTAGGTCATGATCTCACTGTTTGTGGGATCGAGCCCCACGTCAGGCTCTGCACTGACAGCACAGAGCTTGCTTGGGATTCTATCTCTCCTTCTCTCTCTCTCTCTCCCTTCTGATTCTTCTCTCTCTCTCTCTCTCAAAAAAATATATAATGTCCTTCTGTATTTCTCATAACCTTGTTTGATTTAGTCTATTCTGTCTGATGTTAGTATAGCCCATTCCTGCTCTTTTATTACCTATTTCCATAGAATTATTTTCCCATGCTTTCACTTTCAACCTATTTGCATATATGAATATAAAGTGAGTCTCTTATAGACAACATATAGTGGGGTCATGTTTTTTCAATCCATTCTAAAAATCCAACCAATCTCATCTTTTGGTTGGAGAGTTTAATCCATTTATATTTAAAGTAATTACTGATTTGTCCCTCATTTCTTGCATTACCATTTTTTGTGTGTGCTTAGTAATTTTTTATATTAAAGCATTTTAATTCCCTTCTCATTTCCTTCTGTGTATGTTTATAACTATCTTTGTGTGTGCCTGTGGCTACCACGGTAATTGCATTTAACATCTTAAAATTATAACACTCTGATTTGAACTTATACCAGCTTAATTCAATAACATAATAAAAATATATATAGCTATATAGCTCTGACTCTATTTCAGTTGTTGATGTCACAAAATTGCATATTCATACATTTTATGCATTTCTGTCCAAAAACCAGACCAACCATAGTCTCTTAAGTCATGTAGAAAACAAAAGTGGAGCTACAAACCAAAGTTACAGAAATCATAGCTTTTATAATTGTCCATATATTCTTTTACCTGAGACCTTTATCTCTTTATACAGTTTTGAGAACATCTAGTGTCCTTCAACCTGCAGAACTCCCTTTATCATTTTTTTTTGAGGGCAGGTCTAGAGATTATGAATTCTCTCAGCTTTAAGTTATCTGGGAATATCTTAACTCCTCTCGTTTTTTGGAGGACAGTTTTGCTGGATATAGAATTCTTGGTTGACAGTTTTTCTTTCCTTCAACCCTCACTGTCTTCTGGCCTTCAAGATTTCTGATGAAAAATCTACTGATAATATTACTGTGGATCCTTTGGATGTGATGAGTTGCTTCTCTCTTGCTGATTTCAAGATCTTCTCTTTCTCTTTTGTTTTTGAAAGTCTGATTGTAATGTACCTCCATGTGGGTCTCTTTGAGTTTATCTTATTTGGAGTTTATTGTGCTTCTTGGATGTTTATATTCACATTTTTCATCAAATTTTGAAGTTTTAAAAAATTTTTCATATAAACTTCTGCCTCTCTTTTCTCTCTTTGCTCTCCAGGACTACCACAGTGTGTATGTTCATCAGCTTGATGGTGTCCCATAGGCTCTGTTCACTTTCTTCAGTCTTTTCTTTTTGTCTCTCAGATTCAGTAACTTCAACTGTCCTATCTTCAAGTTCATTGATTCTCTTATTCTGCCAAATCTGTTCCTGAATCACTCTAGTACATTTTTTATTTTAGTTATTGTAGTTTTCAGTTCCAAAATTTCATTTTGGTTTCTTTTCAATGTTTTTTATCTATTGGTATTTCATTTTGTTTACATGCCATATTATTGATTTTGTCCATGTGTTCTCTTAGCTCTTCAAGCATTTTGAAGACAGTTTTTAGAGTTTTTGTCCAGTAAATCCAAAATCTGATCTTTCTCAGGGACAGTTTCTGTTCATTTTTTTCCTTTGAATGGTTCATACTTTTCTGTTTTTTTTTTTTGTTGTTGTTGTTTGTTTGCCTTGTGATTTATTGTTTTTACTGTTGTTGAAAATGGGACACTTGAGTCTTACACTGTGGTAATTCTGAAGATTCAATTCTTTCCTCTTTGTTGTTGTAGGGTGTCTCTTTGCCATTGATATAAGCCTGAGGTGTAAACTTAAGGTCTTTTCAGGTTTCCTGAGTTTATGTTATATGTTGTTGCTTTGAATATCCTGGTCCTTAAATGTCTGTCTCTCAAAAGGGAGAAAAAGTGAAAAATGATGGGAAATGGTATTCTAGCCCTTTAAATTCCCAGGGAGTCAATTCAGCAAGAGGAGGAGGGGCTTGAAACAATGGTTGCCCACCTATATGTCTAAACCTCCATAGTCAGAAGTAGCAAGCAGTGATCGGAGCACAGATTCCAGTTACTTGGAGAATAAGGTCTTTAGTGTCTGATACGGCTCTCACAAGCTATGTGTGAGCTGTTCCTGGAATGTGGACAGAGATGTTTGTCATGGGGCTGGAGGTTGGAGAATGAGTAGCTGCTACTTTTCTAAGAGCTGCAATTGACTGAAATGAATTATGGTTTACTGTCCAAGCCTCCCCCTGGAAGCTGCAAACTTTCAGTAGTCTCTTGATATGGACTGAATTATGTTCTCCCAAAATGCTTATGTTGAAGTCCTTTTTAATTGTCTTTGGAGGTAGAGTCTTTAGGGAAGTAATTAAGATTAAAAGAGGTTAAAAGTGGCCCTAATCCAAAGGGACTGGTGTTCCTCCAGCAAGAGAAAGAGATACCAGACCAATCTCCCTGTCTCTCTTTCTCTCTTTCCCTCTTTTCCCACTGTCCTTCTCTGTAAGCACCCAAGAGGCCATGTGGTAACACAGAAAGAAGACAGCCATCTACTAACCAGGAAGAGAAGTCTCACCAGAAACCAAACATAATGTCACCTGGATTTGGGGTTTCTAGTTTCTATATCTGTGAGAAAATAATTTTCTGTTGTTTAAATCACCAAATCTGTGGTATTCTGTTATGGCAACCGAAACTGACTAACATGTCTCCAGAGTTCCAAAACAGTTATGTCAGACAGATTCTGGTAGTGCAAGTTTTGTGTAGGTGGAGAGATAGAGTCCTGGTGCCTCCTTCTCCACCACCTTTCCTCTAGTTCTCTATCTAGAGAAGACTTTTCAGTGGAATAGAAAAGTTGCTGTTTTTCTTCAGTGAGAAACTATATGTTATATGGGGCACAGCCTTGTGAGTTTTCCAATTCCATGCAGTTTGCACCTTTTGGGCTATAAATTATAGATAACTGCAGCAAAGTAAATAATTCTTGTTGCTAGACATGCAAATAGGTTCTGTCTAGTGAAAAGACAACCTGATTTCCCTTACCACCTCTAACTCCCTCTCTATGTTCTAGGATTACTGTATGTATATCTCAAGTTTTTTCTTCTATAAAAATGATATTCATTCATTATAAATCAGGCTTAACATTCACTGAGCTTTTTGAAAATAAGTTTAATCACTCTTCTTAAAAAATATTTTGTGTAAAAAAGTTTTTTGGAATGACTTTACTTTCTTTGTTTTGTATACAGAGGAACAACCCCATTTTTGTGTCAGATGCTTATCATTAGGAGCTCTCATCAGGAGCACCTGGGTGGCTCAGTCGGTTAAGTGTCCGACTTCAGCTCAGGTCATGATCACACGGTTTGTGGATTTGAGCCCCGCGTCAGGCTCTGTGCTGATGGTGAGCTCAGAGCCTGGAGTCTGCTTCAGATTCTGTATCTCCCTCTCTCTCTGACCCTCCCCTGCTCACGCTGTTTCTCTCTCTCAGAAATAAACAAAAAAAAAATTTTTTAAAAAGGAACTCTCATCAGACCTTCTATATTTAAAAATTACAAGTAACAAGTTAATAAGAGTCATTAGGTCTTTGTCATGTGCAGATAGTTTTTGTTAGTTCTAAGACTTGTCTGAGGTTTTGTGATAAAGCACAGACCAGAGATTATGTCTTCAACAAAGACCATCTCAGTGACTCATGGAAAAGAAGTGTATCAGGTAGTTCAAACTACTGACACTTCAAAGACTAAACTCTTGGGTACAGGCTTTTGAGCTGACATACTTAAACAACTTGTAGGCTATGCCAGTAGGCTGAGTCAGGATTTCCAGAATATTTTAGCTGAAACACATATGGCTTCATGAGAGTAATAGCCCAAGATTGAGAACAACAATAAGGACTGGAACAATAAGAACAACAATAGAGAGAAAAAATTAAAAAAAAAATTAATGTTTGTTTCTTTTTGAAATAGAAAGAGAGAGAGAGTGTGTGTGTGTGTGAGTAGGAGAGGGGCAGAGACAGAGAGAGAATCAGAATCTGAAGTAGGTCCCAGGCTCTGAGCTGTCAGCTCAGCAGATCATGGCCTGAGCAGAAGCCAGATGCTTAACTGACTGAGCCACCCAGGCACCACTAAGAGAGAAATTTTATTGTGATTATCTATCTTCATGTTTTGTGTATTGGTTTTACTTTCCATTTTCTGGATATAAAAGGATGTTTTTTCTCTTTCTTCTTAAAAGGGCTCTGTAATACATAGCAATTTAACCTTCTGTATATACATTCTAATGGCTCAGTTTCTCTGGAGAACTCTGATTAATATAGCTGCCTTGGTCCTGACTGGATCTCTTCTCTCCTTCCAGCCACAGCCCCTTACCCCCAAATAGTCCTACTGCTCTTCCATTTGACATTTTTTCCCCTGATACACTGTAGAATAAGCCACAAAATGGAGTTCCTTTGTCACTGACCAAACTCATGATCCCAGTTTTCAAATGTAATTTTTACAATATATAAACATTGCAATGAGAATGGGACAAAGCTACAGTCCACCTTAACGTGAGCAGCTCTGGCTCCTAGACATCCTTCAGATGTACTTTGGATCCTGTTGCGTGTTTCAACTTGCTCATTCACTGTTGTGTTACTCTGGATCCTCTCTAGGGAGTCCTGCCCAAGGCCAGCCCTGCCTGATTTGCATTATCCCTCCTACTAGGTCAGGGGTGATTTTCAGGCCCTCCCAGGACTGACTTGTTCATGGATGTCTGAGCATAACCTAGGCCGCCTCTCTGTGCCGGACTACTCTGGGATCCTGCTTCTGCCCTCTGCTTGGTGTGCCCACTAGCCATGGTTCCTTGCTTAGGGCAACTTTGCCTTCTTTTCCTCTCTTGTTAAGGCTTGGTGGTTCTCAAAAGAATTGTCTCCCAAAGATGTTCACATCCTAATCCTCAGAACCTATGACCATATAGGTTGTTACCTGGGAAAGGAGGATTAAGGTTACAGATGGAATTAAGGTTGCTAATCAGCTGACCCCTGGTGGGCCCAATAAAATCACAAGGTTCTTAAATGTGATACCTGGAGACAGAGGAGAGAGTCAGAGAAGGGGATGTGCAGGATATCATAGTGATGTGATCTGGGAAGAACAAGGGCTAAAGTTACTGTCTTTGAGTATGAAGGAAGGGGCCACAAGCAAAGGAATGTGGGCAGCTGGTAGAAGCTGGAAAAGGCAAAGGAATGTATGTTTCTCAGAGCCTCCAGAAAGAGCACCTTGGATTTAGTCCAGGGAGACTTCTTTTTTGACTTCTAATCTTCAAAGCTGTAAGAATATATTGGTGTTTTAAGCAGCTAAATTTATGATATTTTGTTACAGTAGTGATGGGAACCAAATACACAGGCCCTCTTCATTCCTCCTAGAGCTGCTGGACCCCAGTGGCCAAGGCCAAGTGTTTGATCATGACTTATTCCAACAGCCAGCAGCAGACTGCATTTGGTTTCTGTTGGGAGTCTCTTCCCTGTTGACCTTCTGTCCTCTTACCTGAGGGATTTCTGAGCTCAGCGGTCAGGAGGGCCAGCCTCACACATGGACCACAGAGCCCTGTGCTCAGAAGCACCCTGCAACTCGGGGTTTAGTACTCTCCAATTGTGGTCTTGAAATTCTTAAGAATTTTACCTTTGAATTTGTGCTTCACAAGCTAAGTTTAATGGGATGATGGAGCACATAACAGCACTTGAAGCCTCAGTTGTTACAGGATTCTGTCTCTGCCACTGCTCACTTCCCTGGAATGGGTTCTTGGGTCATGGGCTCACCCACCCTTAGTGCCCCCTCCACCCACACCATGGGCCTCGGGGTAGATTCCAGGAGGGGCGGAGCCAGCTGTGTGGACCCCCTGTGTGTTGAGGTGAGCACAGCAGTGCAGCCCGGCCTCAGTCTGGCAGCACTGTGGCTACTTTGGTGGGCAGATGGGGGGATGGGCCCAGTGGCTCACACATCCCTTATCCAGGTACCTGGCCTATATGCTGCATAGCCTGAGATACCCTGGGGGTCACCTGTCTGCTGAAGATTGGGATATCAGGCCTATGGGAAGTCAAGATGTCTGCTCACCTTTCCTGCTCCCAACCAGGATAGGGCACCTCCACGCAAGGGCTGGTGGAGGGGAAAGCTGTCACTCAGAGTCACAAGAATGACCCTTCCTCTGTGAAGGTCTACTCTTTCCCTGTGAAAGACCTAGCCTGAAGGTGCAACACATGAAATGGCAAGTAACTACCATGACTGATTGAGAGAGAGATCATGGGAGAGAGGAAAAGGCTTTGCATGTTAGTGCTTTTGGTGGCGTTTTATCCTGCTTTTTATTATTAATTTTAAGTGTTTATTTAGTTTTTTGGGGGAGGGGGGTAGGGAGAAGGGCAGAGAGAGAGGAAGACACAGAATCCAAAGCAGGTTCCAGGCTGTCAGCACAGAGCTTGAAGCAGGGCTTGAAGTCATAGACCATGAGATCTTGACCTGAGCCAAAGTCAGATGCGTAACCGACTGAGCTACCCAGGTGCCCCACTTTTATCCTGCTTCTTAGGCAAGGGGCCTGCAGCTTCATTTTGCTCTAGGACAATTCATGCAGGTGATCCTGATGATCGAGCACACTTAACACATCATCTCCGTGTCCAAGGAGCAGTGGCTATTTCTCAATTTATTTGGCTGGCCCCCCTTTCCCCAGCTTCTCTTTCATAACGCATTTGTTAGACGGTGATGCCACTGCTGTTATTGCAGGTCTATGAGGAAAGAAAGCTTCACGCGCCAAACAATAATGATATTCCCAGAGCAGGTGGCCTGATCGGGTAGAAAAGATTGACATAAGGAAAAACCGGTTAGGGATTAATGTGAGCCAGATACCAGCATGGGTTGGTTATACTTGTGAGTCTTCTAGAAAAACAGAGACTTCTGAAATAGTGACCTTTAGAGGCAGAGTCAGATAGCTTATCAGTTTTTATTACTGTTTTTGGAAATTGCTGAATTCAATTGGAATCTTTAATTTGAACTCAAGTATTATATGTTGTCTTTATCTAATCAAGGTATGAGCAGTGTCCAGTGGAGTAACAAAGTTGTAAACTGCTGCTGGCCTGATCCCTAGACAGGGTCCTCCAAACCCCTCCTGGGTCTTGTGGGTCAGCAGTGAATGATGTGAGGAGTCATCTCAAGATCTCAGTGATCCCTGGGCCAGAGGGTGGCTATGTTAAAAAAAGGATGAGGGATCACTTTCCCAAGTCTCTTTAATACAGCCTAAGGGCCACTGAATAAAGGAGATGTGATGAGGGGGACCCACCGTATACTGTGTGGGTGGGGAGACCAGGCTTTGCTGGGGCTGCCAGGGCCCCTCCAACCCATGTGTGTGAGGGTTTACAAAGTTCGTTCACATCTCAGATCTCATTTGGCCCAAGAGTAATGGATGCTGTCGCCACACTTTTCTTCCTTTAAAAGGACCTGAAAGAGAAGAAAGGTGTACCCAGAGGAAGTTTTGATGTAGAGAACAGGAGTGTCCTGGTTGTTAGTCCAGGAAAGTATGCTGGACCATACAACACTTCATTTATGATGTTCACAGAGGTCTCTCTCTGCGCGATCGCTGATATGCTGGAGAGCAGGGGCTATGCAGTCCCCAGCGGTTGGGCTCTCTCCATAGGGCTCTGTGAAACATGGTTAGTGGTAAATGATAGGACTCTGTGAAACATGGTTATTGGCAAATGGTAAAAGCAATAAGAAAAGCCTAATCATGTGATTTGGCTTCAGCCTCATTACCTTGGCTGCCTGTCTGTATTGATGAGGCAGGGTAGTCAGTGTGACTGTGTGTTTGCCATGGTTCTGAATCAACACATCAATCATTCGGTACTGGGCGAATAGCAGAGTACAGCAAGTCTGAGCTGGGTGTCAGAGAGCCCTGACACCCAGTTAGGGCTTAACACCCGAGTACTTGGGTTTAACTCTGCTCTCCTGCTCTTGGCCTATATCTGTTGGAGCTCTGGGTACCTCCCAGGTGTCCTTGCCTCCTCCTGGTGCCACTGCTGTCCTGGAGCTCCACACCCTGTGACCCCATCTGTCCTAGCACACTGACTCCTATTTCTAGCATCAGAACAGACCCCAAGGGGCAGGCAGGGAGGGGTCGGTGTTTGAGAGGAAGGACTATGCAGGAAGAAAATAAATGGGTACTGTTCTTGCCTGGATCCACCTGAGAGCTGAACTTGATTTACAACCTGGTGTCATCTCAGCAGGATTACGGAAAAGGGGAGAGGTCCGGTTCATGGCATTCGCCACCATTGCATCTTTTTCAGTGTCGTCGTTTATACTCAGAGGGAGCTGTCTCTCTGACACTCAACTCTGCCCATTCTAGTCCAGATCCTACAACTCCAGGTAACCCTGTAGTGAATAACCTGTTACCCCTGTGAAGAGGAAATGGCCATGAGAAGTAGAGGAAAGTAATACTTTGGACACAAGCGTAAAGCCTGTGCAGACCTAGGACCTTTCCCTCATCACAGGAAGTTCTGTTAGATGGTGCTGCCTCACAGACCAAGGGGTCTGCTGCTTTCTGAGTAGAGAAATTAAGACACAGGGGACCAGGGCTTGGACTTCAGGCTTAGTGCTCTGATCAGTTCATTGTTCGAAACCTCTAGCAGACCAAGAATTCAGGCTACGCACTTTAGTGCCAAGAAGATGCCTGTAGTGGATAATGAGTTCACTGTGGTTTTGGAGGAAAACATTTCTTTTTTTTTTAAATATTTTTATTTATTTCTAGGAGAGAGAGAGAGAGACAGCGTGAGCAGGGGAGGGTCAGAGAGAGAGGGAGACACAGACTCTGAAACAGGCTCCAGGCTCCGAGCTGGCAGTCAGCACAGAGCCCGACGTGGGGCTCGAACCCACGAACCGCGAGATCATGACCCAAGCGAAAGTCGGACGCTTAACCGACTAAGCCACCCAGGCGCCCCAAGGAGGAAAACATTTCTAAATCCTTGAGATGATTGCACTGAAATCCTGAAAGCTGATGGAACAGGGGTAGGTTGTTTGTTTTTAATTAGTCTTTTCTTTTTATCTTTTTATCTTTCTTTCTTTCTTTTTTTTTTTTTTTAAGAGGAAGAGAGTCAATGTTTGAGGCACAGAACAAGTGTAGAGTGTTTGTGGCTGGATTTGCAGAGGGGCTGGTCAGAGGGTCTGAGGCAAAGGAGGCTGGGGTTTGACCCAGTCTGATTTTCACCGGGCAGCATGCATGCTCTCTGACAGGTCCTGCTATTCTGTTTGTCATGTCTGCACTGCACTGGCCCTTCACTCTCCCAAACCCCCAGACACCCTCTGCCCGTCCCTGGCATGCATGCATTGCCCACAAGGTATGCACGCCTTTCCTGCGGCTCACCCATTCCCGCTGCCCACTGGCTTCATTGGCTGTTCTCTGTCTGAACTCCCAAAGCTGGGAGAGTCAGCCATCAGGGGAACGAATCGGGCTCTGCAACCCTCCCTGCCCCGCCTTCCCAGAGGTTGTCCCCCACTATCAGGATTTCAGAGACGGAGTGACTGTAAGTTGTCCAAGTCCTGTAATAGCCAGAACAAGTAAGTGAAGCACACCTTTCCCTCTTGCTCTGGGCCAGCTCCTGTGCAGGCACTGGAAATGTAAAAATGAGTAAAGACTCTCCCTGCTCTCGAGGACTTCATCTCCTAAGGAAGGAGAAAGAAGCATGGGCAGAGGGTTACAGGTCACTGTGTTAGGGCTAGGTTTATTTTTTATTTTTTTTAACATGTATTTATTTTTGAAAGACAGAGCATGAGCGGGAGAGAGGCAGAAAGCGAGGGAGATACAGAATCTGAAGCAGGCTCCAGGCTCTGAGCTGTCAACATACAGCCCGACGCAGGGCTCAAACTCACGAAGTCGAACACTCAACAGACTGAGCCAGCCAGGGGCCCCCTAGGGCTATGTTTATTAATCAGCCACTCATTGCACCATCCAGCAGGTATCTTTGGAGGTCCTACCATGTGCCCAACACTGTGCTAGGGCCTGTCACTTAGTTTTTAGTAAGATCTGCTTCCTTCTTTAAAGAGCTCATGTGGGGCGCCTGGGTGGCTCAGTCGGTTGAGCGTCCCGCTTCAGCTCAGGTCATGATCTCGCGGTTTGTGGGTTCGAGCCCCGCAGTCAGGCGCTGTGCTGACAGCTCAGAGCCTGGAGCCTGTTTCAGATTCTGTGTCTCCCTCCCTCTCTGACCCTCCCCTGCTTGCACTGTCTCTCTCTCTTTCAGAAATAAAAATTTTTTAAAAAATTAAAAAAAATTAAAGAGCACACACTAAGAGGGAAGAATGAAGCATCTAGGTAGCTCCCCCACAGTGCTTGACTTGGGTGAGTACAGGGGCTACAGGAACCACAGGGGCCCCATGATGGGATTGGTGCCTATTTATTTATTTAGTAAACTCCATGCCCAATGTGGGGTGTGAACTCATGACCGTGAGATCAAGAGTCACATGCTTTACCAGCTGAACCAGCCAGGCACCTGTGGGATTAGTGGCTTTATAAGAAGAGGGAGAGAGATCCATTCTCTCTCTGCCATGTGAAGACACAGGGTGAAGACAACCATCTTGAGACATGATGACAGCCCTCACAAAGAACAGAATCTGCTGGCTCCTTGATCTTGGACTTACACCCTTTAGAACTGTGGGAAACAAAATGTCTGTTGTCAAGTCCTCCAGCCTGTGGTATTTTCTTATGGCAGCCTGAGAAGAGAGACATACTTGATGATAATTTTAATTTGAGTCGGGAGACACAGAGATTTAAAGCATGAGAGTGGCAGTATGGGACCTGCACTTGGAACCATGCAGACATGGCTGGTGAAGGAGGGAGAGGGGCCTGGCTGTGGCAGGGACCCAGGAGAGCCTGGCTGCAGCCGGCCAAGGGCTGGGGATGCATGGATGGAGAGTTCTCTAAAAGCCCTGTCCCCAGGGTTAGGTGCCTGCTTGGACTTGGTGGTGAGAGAGGATCTGGGAGATGCTAGGATTCTTACATGGGGCTGGTGTGTGATTAATAACATAGGTAATGGTCAGGGTCATGGTCATAAGGTCATCCACAGAGGAAGGGGATCATCTTTGGGAGCACTGAGCATTTGGGTGTCATCTAGAATGATTCTATAGATGTTTTTTGTTCAATACTTTTTTTCTCCTTTCCCTTTTAACCTTAAGGGCCAAGGATTGAGTTATTCACACTCCCTGCCTATTTGCTCCCTGGTACTTCCCATTTCCTGCTTCAGTCCATTCCTCCCATCCACTTCTTCTATGGGAAACCATATTTCTTTTCTTTTTAATACAAATTTTTTAATGTTTTATTTATTTTCGAGAGAGAGAGAAAGTATGAGGAGGGAAGGGTCAGAGAGAAAGAGGGGGACACAGAATCTGAAACAGGCTCCAGGCTCTGAGCTGGCTGTCAGCACAGAGACTGATGCAGGGCTCGAACCCACAAACTGTGAGATCATGACCTGAGCTGAAGTTGGATGCTTAACTGACTGAGCCACCCAGGTGTCTCATATTTCTTTTCGTATGTATGGGTCCTGTGAATTTTTTTTTCATTTTATCTTTTTTTTTTTTTTTAAGTAGGCTCCATGCTGGGTGTGGAGCCCAATGCAAGAATTGAACTCACAGCCCTGAGATTAAGGCTTGAGCTGAGATCAAGAGTCAGAAGCTTAACCAACTGAGCCCCCCAGGTGCCCTATTTTGCAGGCATTTTAAAATTGATGTCAGTGAGGGGCACCTGGGTGGCTTAATCGATTGGGTGACTGACTTCACCTCAGGTCATGATCTCATGGTCTGTGGGTTCAAGCCCCACATCAATCTCTGTGCTGACAGCTCAGAGCCTGGAGCTTGCTTCAGATTCTGTGTCTCCCTCTCTCTCTTCTCCTCCCTCATGTTCTATCTATCAACAATAAACATTTAAAAAGCATTAAAAAAATAAAATAAAATTGATGTCAATGACATCCTGTTAGCAAACTCACCTATTTCTTGTCTTTCACTGATGCCCTGTCCGGGTTGCTCAGAATACTTCCTGTCTATGTGACTTCATGCTACTCTCCTATGGTAGGCAGCCAGCCTGTAGCTTGTCTCCAGAGTTACCATAGACAGTGCTGCGGGAACATTCTGCCAGCTGCTCCTGGACAAGTGAGGGTTTTGTGGGTACAGACTCAGGAGCAGAATTGCTCTTGCAGTGGTCTCCATGCCCCCCACATGCAGGAGGGATCTTTGCCCTCATAAGTGGCTTGGACTCAGCACTGTCTGCCTTCTCAACTCAAATGGCAGTCTAATGACAGGTGTGGAGTGCACACATTGCTGTGTGTTCATATTTTTCTAATAACTGGTGAGTCTGAACACTTTTCATATGCTGGTTATGACTTTGAGTTTTCTTTTCTGTACATTACTGGGGTTCCTGTCTCTTTTAATTTATTCAAACTTATAGGGCCTTTTGCATATTCTACACATTAGTTCCTTATTGATTTTAGCCATTAGAAAAATAAATAATCTCTTCATCTGTCATCAACCTGTTTAACTAGTGTCCTTTATTGAACAAAAGTTTTAATTTCCATGTAACTAATCCTTCTCTGGCTTTTTTGCCTATGATTTGTACTCTTAAAGCCTTATTTTAGAAGTCTTTCCTCATTGGTAAGTAACAAAGCCATGAATGTACATAACTTGAGAGTTTTCTTATTAGCTTTATAGATTTACTGTTGCCATGAAGGGCCTTAATCCATTCAGAATCCAGTCATCGTCATCATGGCCAACAATTATGTTTACCATGTTTCAGGCATTGTTTTATATACTTTTAACTATTAACCCTCCTAAATTTCACAGCCTAAATTTCACACCTAAAGAGACAATGTTTATCATTATCATCCTCATTGCAGATGAGAAAGTGAAGTCTAGAAATGTTAAATGTCCTCAGCCAAGGGCCCAAAACTAGTAACTGCTCTGTAAACAGCATGGCCTTCCTCAAAGGGCTCAGCACCCCTTGGAGGGAGAGCCTGTTACATGCTGTACTTAGTCCTGGGCAGTGAGACATGATCTGTACCTCTGTACCCATTTTAGAGTGTTGAAATTGGGGCAGATATCAAATAATCAAGCATGTGGTCAAATATAGATTCCTGGCTTATGACATAGTCTGTGAGAACCGTAAGCCAATGTCAAAGCCCAACCTTGTCTGAGAGGTTGGGGAAAGTTTCTTTAAATGAAGCTGAATAGAAATCTGGAAGGTTAAGGGACATTAACTGCACCAGAAAACAAAGTTGGGGAGCTTGGGGGATAAAGAAACTTCTAGAAGAAAGGAACCATGTATACAAAAGTCCTGGGGGTAGGAACAATGTAAGCCCTGAAAGGCAGCATTGTTGTGGAGCAAATTCCGTGAGGGTTGTAGGGCCTCACGGACTTGATAAGGAGTCTGGACTTTATTCCAGAAGTAGTGGAGGTCTCTGGCTACAGTTAAGAGCATGGATACAAGGCAGCCGGGTGAGCAGAAAGGCCAGGCAAAGGCCATTGCAGAAGTCCAAGTGAGGGAAGATGGTGGCTTGGGCTCAAGATGGGCCTTCTCTGGAGTTGCTTTTCTGGTACCTGGTGCAGCTGATCTACTGGGTGGGTCCAAGCAATGGCTACACTGCTGGTAGGTGAATTCTCCTTGAAGGAGACAGCACACAGGCTCTCCAGGCTGAGCTCAGGAAGGCACACTCAGGTCAGTCTGACCATGTGAACCTGTCCCTCAGAAGCAGCATTGAGGCTGCATTCCAGCCCTTCCAAGTGTGGTTGGTCGGCCCAGCAGTGTACTTCAGTGTCTCAGCCTCTCGTTGCTAACATAGCTTGGCATTGGTACAGGGTGAGGGATGGGGGCCAGATTACACCAGAGTCATCTGTGTGGGCATAACATCTCAGCTGACTGTGTTCTGATTATATTCCAGATGTTTAAATCCTTATTGACAACTTAAAAACAAACTGAGGGCTTAGATTTCAGGATAAAACCCAATAAACCCGTAAATGCTCTAGGGAGCTGGTAAGATGATGAATTCAGATGAAAGTCACTTAAAAATTCTGAGATCTACAACTGCTATTTGTTTATTCGATTAGTCGGTTGGCTTTCCGTGATAACAGTCACTGAGGACTTGATATGTGCCAGATACTGTGCTAAGAGCTTTCCCTAAATTGCCATTAATTCTCTTAAACTACTCTTAAAAGATCAGTATTACCATAATGCTTTTAATTTGATTTAGTTTTTAACAGATTGAGAAACTGAGGCTCAGAGAATAATAACACTTACCTCTTACCTATCTCATAGGGGTGTCGGGGAGGTGAAGTCAATGGCGGTGACAGTGCCTCAACCTCCTCAAATGTAATTCGTAGGTCCCGAGGTAGACTGTGGAGGTGATGGCCCTGAGCAGAGCAGACTGATTTGATGATGGCCCCAGTAAAAGGCCACTTTTAGGGCAGGTTCTTGGGGAAGCTGCTAGAGGAAGAGGTTGCTCAGGGCTCAGAGAAAGGAAAAAGGAGGTCAGAGTGGAATTGCAGAAAACAACCAGGGAGGGCTCTGCTTCATCCCACCTTCTACCCCCCAACTCTCCTGGGTTATCTGCATAGAGATTACCTGACAGGTGCCAGCTCTCCAGCTCTTCTAGGGCCCACCAGGGAGCCAAAGGGGAATGCCATGGGTGACAATTAAGCAGTTCCCTTTCACAATATTCCAATGAGTCATCTTGATCCTTGGTATCTCCCATGTGTCAGGTGCAGGTGGAGATGAGCTCTGGTCTGCACAGTGTGAGACATTTCTTCCACCCCTGCTCATCATCCATCCTGGCTTCAGGTCTGTTGTGGGGGCTGAGGCTCTGTCTTCTCACTGGTGACAGTCTGCTCTAGCCTATGTGAGCCAATGCTTCAGTACTGATGTCCTTCCATTTCTTTCTTTTTTTATTTTAAATTTTTTCTTAATTTTTACTTCTGTTTGAGAGAGAAAAAGACAGAGTGTGAGTGGGGAAAGGGCAGAAGGAGAGGAAAAGACAGAATCCAAAGCAGTCTCCAACTCTGAACTGTCAGCACAGAGCCCTATGCAGGGCTCAAACCCAGGAACTGTGAGATCATGACCTGAGCTGAAGTTGGACGCTTAATGGACTGAGCCAACGAGGCACTCCCGGTATTGATGTCCTTTAAAGAAAGCAAAAGGAGACCCTAGTTTTGTAGTAAAATCCACTTTTTCCACCTGCATGATCTCTAACCCAAACTGTTTTGATAATGTACTTCACTGGGCAGGAAGAAAAGAACAGGATAGGCTAGAAACTAGAGGAAGGCAAGACCTCCTCCCTCCCCAGAGGAAAACCTGTGCAAACATCTGGGAGCCTCCGGCTCTCTGCGCAGAGCGTGCTAGGTGTTTACATTTGGCCAGAGCTGGAATCATGACAGATTATTTTGCCTGCAGGGTCCCAACAACATTTTGTAGGTGGTCTTGTAAAGGAAAGCAAATATTTAAGGTTTTCCTCTTTCCTCTCCTTGATTGTTTACGTGGGGGAGAGAGGTACCAGTTGTTCCTGATAACATTGGCTGCAGCCCCGCACGTGGGAACACAGCCTCCATGTGCACAGCTCTGACCTACTGGCCATGAGTGTGCCAGGCTTTCTGCCTCCCAGCCACAGGCCCACGGCAGCACAGAACACTTACCCAGGACTGTTGAAGTAGATTGCTTCTAGACCACAACATTTGGGAGAAACAGCTATAAAATCATGTGCACTGCCTAGTGGATCAGGGTTTAACAGATGGCACAAATGTATACTCTTCTGCATATCTAAGGCTGCTTATGTCGTATCTGTATTCCATGCACCTTGAAAAAGAAAAACCAACCAATTATATGGTCTACGTTTCAAGTTTACATATACAGCAGTCGTCATAAAAAAAATCTATGGAGCACTTATGAGGATTCAATTCATTACTGACAAAGTACATGGCCCTCTTTGGGAATTTATGATCCAGGGCAAACAGTGCTACATGAAAGGGGGTTAGAGACCATATTATCTGTAGCAACAGCTGAGATTTGTAAATGGTTTTACAAGGTACCAAGTACTCTTACAATATTATATCCTATGGTCTTCACCAAACCCTATGAAGGTTAAGTGTCTGGCTCAAGACACTGAAGAGCAGAGGTGTTTGTTAAGAGGTGTTTGAATGGATCACCAGGTAGTGAGCCTCAGTCCTGTTCCAGGTGCTTATGTCTTCAGGCACCAGACTGCACCATGGCGGCACAGATGGGGGAATCTGGCAGTAGAGGTCATGCTGTGAGTGATACGAGGGGCTCATTGTAATTTCTGTGCTGTGAAAAATGGTGAGTATGGGATGGAATATACGGAGGTCAGGGAGCACTGAGGGGGGAGAGGTGAGTGAGGGCTGTGCTGCAGTATCGAGGGACCTGTCTCCAGGTCAGGGCTCAGCAGAGCAGGTGTTTCTGCAGGGGGAGCGATGCCGAATGGTTCCTTGTTGGGGCTGGGCCGGATTGGTGTGGTGGAGGAGGAGAGATGCTGGGATGGTGGGCGAATGGTGCCGGCATTGACACTAAATATGGTAACTGGTGCTGAGTGCTTTACAGTGTGCCAGGGCACTGCCCCCCCCACAAAGGAGACTATCACCTCCCCTTCCCTGTTCTTCATGGGAGCTTTTATTACCCAAGTTCCACCACCGAGGGGACAGAGAGTCAGAGCTGCTGCAACCATGTCTGAGGTCCCACAGTTGGTATGTCAGAGCCAGAGTCCAACCCTATGTGCCCCTCTGAAGCCCAAGTTCCTATCCCCTGTGAGGCTGCCTCTCGTGATCCAGGTACGTGATTTGTGAAGCCAGGGGGGGTGCTCCTAGGTGGGGAACAAGGAAGAACCTGAAGGTCTCTAAGGTTGAAATTCAGGTATGGTGAGATCCCTAACACCGGGAAGTGATTTTAAAGCCTGTCAAAAATGACAATAATGCACTCTTGTAAAAAGCATGAAGGAAAAAGGAGTGTTATCTCCACTGGTTTCCTGCAGTGATGCCTAGGGTGTTCATCTGTTAGAGGGGATAACGAGTGTTTTATGGTGTTACAAAGATAAAATCAAATAACGTATCTTAAAGTATTCTGTTCACCGCAAACTGTAAGGCATATGTAAAGCGGCTTTCTTATTTCAACCCTGGGAATTTAATTTCAGTATTAATATAATTTTAAATGTTTCACGAGGCTTTTGGAACCGTCTCATACACATTAGGATGATCAACAACAAACAACACAACCGCAAAATAACAAGCGTTAGCAGGATATGGAGAAGGTGGGGCCCTGTTGCTTTGCCAGCAAGCGAGCAAAATGGCACAGCCACTGTGGAGAATGGTATGGTGGTTCCCCAGAAAATAAAACATAGGTTACCGTGTGATGCAGAGATCCCCTTTCTGGGTATATACCCCAGAGTTGAAAGCAGGGTCTGGAGATATTTGTATACCCGTGTTCACAGCAGCATTATTTGTAACAGCCAAAAGGCAACTCAAGTGTCCATCGACGGATGAATGGACAAGCAAAGAGTGGTAAATACAGATAATAGAATGTTCCACGGCCTTAACAAGGAAGGAAATTCTGCCCCAGGCTACAACATGGATGGACCTTGAGGACATTATGTTAAGTGGAATAAGCCAGTCATAAAAGGACAAACACTATATGATCCCACTTGTATGAGGCACACAGAAGTAGTCTAAATTCATAGAAACAGAAAGTAGAATGGTGGCCAGCAGGGGCTGAGAGGGGAGGGGGCTGGGAGGTTGGAGTTTAATGAGGACAGAGTTTCAGTTTTGCAAGATGAAAAGAGTTCCAGAGATGGATGGTCGTAGAGACAGTTACACAACATTAGGAATGTGCACTTAAAAATGGTGAAGATGGTAAATTTTATGTTATGTGTATTTTACCATAGGCTGATGGGACCTATTCCCACAAAGAGTGCCTTCCCTGCCTTTGGTCCTGGGTATGGGTAGATCCTCATAGCAGGGGAGTGGCCACGCTACCTGGGGACCCTATTGATTCTCTGCAAAGTCCAGATCATTTCCTGGGATGAACATGCTAATCTTGGGCTCTGCGGTCGCTGGGACAGAGCTGCTCCTGGGAATCAATTTCTGAGACGCACCTCACACTCGGTAGAGTGTCGGTTTAAGTCCTCTGGCTGCTTTGTGCAGTTTTTGAAATCAGAGAGTGCCTCAAAAAAAACAGCTTCCCTTTTATTCTGGGAATGACCCCTGTGTGAGGCATTCAAGGATATACCGAAACTTTTCAGAAATAGCCATATTTTGTGCCCTTTATTTTACAATTTTATCTTTTATTTTAGAGAGAGAGAGAGAGAGTACAAGCAGGGGAGAGGGACAGAGGGAGAGAGAAAGAATTTTAAGCAGATGGAGCCTGACATGGAGCTCCATCCCATGGATGGGGATCATGACCTGAGCCAAAATCACGGACACTCAACCAGCTAAGCCACCCAGGTGCCCCTTGTGCTCTTTTAAAGAATACTTTGTGTGTAGAAAATGATAACCCCGGTTTGGGGGAGAAATCTTCTTTATAAGCATCTATTTCAGACCCAAATCAGGCCCCTGCAGTGTTTCAGAGGATGGGAGGGTGTGCAGGGAGCCCCTAGAAGTCTTTCCCACCAGGCAAAGTCTTGGGAAACCAAGTCAGCACCCGTGCAGTCAGTCACCAAAGCCTCCATGTGGTAGGGAAGGGGGGCAAGGTATCTGAGTCCTGAAGGAGAAGCTTCCTGAACCTGTCCAGGGACAGGAGAAGAAGATGGCTTTTCTAAAGTTCAGCTTGGAAGGCTCACCTGGAGGTGCTTCTTGAATATACAGCTCTAGAAGGCAAGTTCATGTGACTCGCAGGGACTTGGGCATCATGCCTCCTGGGACGGCCAGGGTTTGTGGAAAGCAGGGTGCATGGTGTAATCCCGTCCACCCCAGGGCCCTGCTGCTCACTCGGGCACATCCAGGCCAGCTCCTGAGCCTCCCCAGCCTCTGTCAAAGGAAAGCAGGAGTTCTCCCTCTGCTTTTGCCTCACAAGATTTAAGGCCAATTGAGACACTGGCTAAGAAAGACGTTTACAAGGCAAGTGGCCATCAGGTGCCAGCCAGGCATAGCCTCATTGTTTTGAATGATGGGACAATTTGCTAAGGGCACCTCGCAGTGTTGGGACCGCCCTAATGTGTGAACGAAGGTCAATGAGGGGGAGGGTCACCTGATAGCTCTGGCCTGTCAGGTTGTGAAGAAATGTCATTTGCTCTCATAGCTGACAAGCCCCTGCTGGGGGCAGTGAGCTGAGACAGTGCACAGAGAGGAAACTCCTTGAGTGAAGTATCTCGTGTCCTCTGAGATGGTCTCTTTGAGCAACGTGGTGCACATCACGCTTTGTTTCCTCTTGTCTGAGAGTTCAAGCTCCTCTTCCTTATAGGGTCAGCCACAGTGGTCTCCAGCTGACCCTGTGCTCATCCCGGAAGTCATTTCAAGGCTGGTTTCGTGACAGCTCCTGAAAGCAGCTCCGCTAAACCACACACTGTAAATCAAGTGCATTTCTCTGGCCATTTGCATCAAAGTTGACTTTGGCATTTGGCCATGAACTTTCTGGAAGGATGTACTGGTTTGTCACCTTTGAGGAGGAGCAGAGTGAAGAGTCAGGGAGAACAAAGGAACATGGATTGGGGTGGGCAATGTACGAGGAGGGACACCCATCCTTGGGGAGGAGGTTGGATGAGTGGAGAAAGACAGTCATCTTTGGATCCCCTCTGCAGAGATGTCGTGCTGAGATCACTGTCTCCGGGGGTACTAGACTGCCCAGGGGTCCAGGGGGACACACGACAGTGGGGTAAACAAGAGCACAAATCAACAGACCTGCTCACAAGGAAATTCGCCCAGGAAGGCAGAAATGACTTGAACAAAAACAGAGGAATGAATAAATACATAAAGGGTTTCCTTTTTCCCAGAGAAGACCCGATACCTGTAAAGGGCTTTGACATGTTCAAATACACAACTGATTTCATCTCCTCAGCCTTTTGAGGGGCCTCTGGGAGATGCTTTTACACACCAGAACGGTGAGGCTCGAGTTCACAGCACTTGCAAACCGTGGGTGGGGACCAAAGTCTCACCTTGTAAATCCAGACCTCGCGGCAAGTGGGGGCTCTGAATGAAGGCTCCAGAATCTGGGCTGTCACGGCTGATATGGGCCTGGGGAGCAGTCTTTCCAGGTGGAAAGGATGAGGGTCTGGATGAAGGGTGTCTCGATGTCTGGGTCAGCAGGTGAGTGGTGCGTAGAGGCAGAGGCCCGTTAACCCCAGGGACTCAGGGGTTCTGGGTCTCTGTTTTTTTTCTGGTTGTAAGAATCTGGGGGAGGGGAGTCATATAACACTGTTCTACTGGAAGCAGCATCCCTCATTCCACCGACTGTTCTGGGGACTCAGTCCCTGACGTCCATTTTCCATACTTACCTGCCGATTTATGCAGACATGGGCCCCAGACAAGGGCCGTTCCAAAACTGTGGGTAAGGTTGCCACAGGCAGACCTGATCAAGGAAGAGCTAGCTTGGACCTCAGGAGGAGCTGGGCCTTGGCTGGATTGGGAGTGAGAAGGGAGGGAGGCAGTGGGGCCCCTAAATGAGGTTTTCCTCTTCGTGGTGTCCAAGGCCCAGGCCAGGCGGGCTGCCGTGTCTCTTCCCTGTGTGGCTCCTAGAACCTTCCTCCACACCCAGGGCTCCTGGCACAAAGGCTCGGACTTGGTGTGGGCTTTGGTGGTCTCACTTTTAACGTTGGAACTGAGTTTGTGCTGTCCGTCCACTTTGCTCAGCCATGCCCTGTGATGTCAGCCCTAAGGACCCCAGGGTGGCTTGGGAGAAGCAGTGGGCAGGTGTCTGCCCTGTGAACTGCAGATAGACACAGGTGTGCTGTGCCCTCCATGGCGGCATGGGAGGGGCCAGAGACTGCCTGCTCCTACCTAGCTCACACTTGGCCACCATATTGTGTCCTTTTTACAAGGTATAGCAGTCAGAGGCCATTGGATTTCTTTAGAAATGAAAAAGAGTGCAGAAGGAAAGAGTCCATGGCCCCAGGCAGTTCCCTTCAGGGCCCCAGGACTTTCTGAAGCTGGTGGGCAACAGGCTGTACATCCAGGATCCCTCAGAACTCAGGGAGGCCCAGAGAGGCAGAGGAAGAGGGTCATGTGTGGCAGTCAGGACCAGAGGAGTGGTGGCCTGGAGGTGTGGGCCTGCCCCGGGCCTCTGTCTGGTCCCTGGAACTTCTATTCCATGTGGCACGTGGATAAGCACTGTTGAGAAGGGTTATTGGCTGAATTGTGCCCCCCTTCAAATTTGTATGTTTATGTCCCAACCCTAATACCTCAGAATGTGACTGTATTTGAATAAAAGGTCTTTAAAGAAGTAATTAAGGTAAAAAAGAGGTCATTGGGGTGGGCCCTAATCCACAATGACTGGTGTCCTTTTAAGAAGAGATTAGGACACAGACATACATAGAGGGAAGACCATGTGAAGACCCAGGGAGAAGGCGGCCATCTACAAGCCAAGGAGAGAGGCCTTGGGAGGCGCGAGCGCTTTCAACACCTTGGTCATGGACTTCCAGCATCCAGAACTTGAGAAAATAAATGTCTGGTTGTAAGCCACCCAGTTTGTGGCACTTTGTGATGGCAGCCCCAAGCAGACTCATACAGGAGGCTTTTAGCTGGAAAGCACCTTGTCCCAACGCTCTGTTGGGCAGGTGACAGTGGCCCTGCATAGACTCCAGGTTGGGCCCTGTCTCTCTGAGGCTGTTGAATTTTCCATAAAGTTGCCATCCTTCTCTGAACACCGTTTGTTTCCAAGGCATGCTCTGGGGTTCAGTACAGGTGTTTTCAGGACCCCCAGGAATGCAGAAGGAGGACCCTGCAGGGCTGAAGGTGGGGGTGTGGAGTGGGGACCAAGCAGGCTCTGACCTCTCCCCCACCTCAGGTTGTGCTGTTAGTGTATTGGTTTTAAATATGGGGTTTTACGTACAATCTTATTAGAAGATTTAAGTGTTTTCTACCCCCGATCAATTTGTAAGAAGCCTGACAACAGGGACCATTTCTTAATATAATAAAATTTTGGCCCCATCAGAGTTTACACTTAGTGATTTCTGTACAGAGCTGGTTTTAACATCTTTATAAGTCTTCACAGTTTTCTTTCATATGACTTTATCCCCATCACTGCTGTGAGAGTCCCCTTCTCGTTCTTCCTTGGAGCCCAGGGTGATGCAGTGACAGCCCCGACCCTTCTCACCTCCTCTCCAGCCTCCAGGAACCTGCTGTCCACCCTTTTCTCCGGCTTCCTTTCCGCCTCCTTCTAGCCTTGATCGCTAACTGGAAAAGAAAGCTGTGCTGTCATTAGTCATTTATGGGAGCCAGGCTGGTGGGAAGCTGGCAAAGCTGGACATTTGTCTTCCAAAACATTTTGGAGAAGATGGCTTTTGTAGGCCAACTCGGCGAGAGAGGGCTGGGAAGTGGTGTTAGCCAGGTGCCAGCCTGTGTGCTGTGGGGGGGCCTCCGCAAGGGGGTGGCATGCCAGACCACCACTGCTTAGAGTGCCCTGGAGGCCTCGCAGGATGGCCGGTGCTCTGCCTCCCCACGGTTTCTGACTCAGTCGGTTTGCAGTGGGCCCAGCATCTGTGTTTCTGACAGGGGTCCAGGTGCTGCTGCTGCTCCTGTCACAGGCTGGGACCTCACTTTAGGGACCACTGCCTGAGGCCGGGTGGAGACAGGCAGGCAGTGGGCACAATGAGGAACACTATCAGGTTCATTGGGATCCCAGGTTCCCAGCACTTCTGGTGGGCCTGTGTGTTGGATAGTTAGGCCCTCAAGGTTGATGGGGTGGGGAGAGGCATCCTTTCAGACTCATGTGCAGCCCTGGGGACCCTTTAAGCCTTCCCTCCTTAGCCTGGTGCGCAGCGAGTGCTCAGTGGATATTTAGCAACTGGCCAGCTTGTCTAAAACCCTGAAAGTCCTCCAACTCTTTTGTTTACTTATTCACTCACTCATTCATTCATTCACTTATAATTTTTCTTTATTATAGAAAGAATGCAAAAGAGTGGGGAAGGGGTAAAGGGAGAGAGAGAGAATCCCAAGAAGGCGCCACGTAGGGCCTGACGTGGGGCTTGATCTCACAACCATGAGATCATGACCTAAGCCAAAATCAAGAGTTGGGTGCTTAACCGACCAAGCCCCCCAGGGTCCCCAAGGCCTCCAATCCTTCAGCCGTAAGGACTTGTAAGGACCATAGTCCTGCCTGGATCTAGCCCTTTGCAGAAGGATGTCCCTGTCCTTGCCCATGGAGCCTACTATGCAGGAATAGGGTCTTTTACTGGGGTTTTAGAAACCTTGGATAAAATCCATATGATTACTCAGTTGCCTCCTTGCTGAGTTCTGAGCCCTGAGTTCTGAGGACCAGGAGGCATCTGGTCATAAAGAATATAAAAATGGCCCCTTCTATGAGAGACCCTTGGTCCATGGACCAGATCCTTGGCAGGCCCACTCAGAGCAGCCCCCATCTGTTGATGCCCTTCAGATGACCCAGGTACAGAGGGAGGAGCTCTTGGAAGTGAAGTCCTCTGGTGCCCAAAGGCCATGTGAGCTAGAGAAAGCCATTTCCGCAGGAGTGGTGCTGCCCTAGGAGGGGCCCTTTCAACCTTTACAACTTATCAGAGCCATCTTCTTCTTTATAGCAGTATAGCTATATTGCAGAATAGCTGTCCTTAGCACTCAGCACTTGACATTTTTGTTTTGTGTGTATACACATATGCAAGTATGTGAATGTGAAATCTCTCTCCCCACTAGACAGTCAGCTTCATGAGAACAAGTCTTTGTATGCATAGCTCATTCCTGGTACCCCATGCCTAGAACAATGTCTGGCCTCCTGAGGCTCCAGTAAATTGTTGGGAGGGAATAAATGAATCACAACCATCCTCACTATCATCTCCTCCTCTTTGTTAATCACCAACCATCAGTGTTTCTTGAATCTTATACTTTCTTTTAATCTTTTTTTTTTTTTTTCTGCTAAAAAGATAGAAGTTGCTAAAATGTTTGATAAGCAGTTGGGAATCTGCTTCCCTTTTTCTCTGCCAAGCAAACAAATGACAAGACCCTTCCCCGTTTTTTGGCTTTGATAGGAAGAAGTGTTGGATTAGTTGTTCTCTCTAAATATACTTTATAGTTCCAAAATATTAACATATAAATTCTAGATGATTACAACATTGACTATCTATGCCCAAAATTTCCTTTGCAAATTCTGATGACTTAATGAGTTTGTGTTAGTTATCACAGGTTTAAGAATGAGAGAAAACTGTTATTTATGAGCCTTCAGTTTAGAATCACAGCATAGTGAGGATGTGACTTTCTGAAAACCAATATGCTAGTATGGGCTCCATCTTGAAATGAAGCCATTGCTAAGCTTAAATTATGAGGAAAAATGAAAGGAGACAGAAATTACATTTCTTATGACCTTAACACCAAGGAAAGACAGGGATCGTGTCTGGGACTCTCCCCTCTCTGGCTTTTCCAGGTTCTTACCATGCACCAAATATTGTAAACTCTGGCTTCATGGGGCCTCTTGCCCACCTCGTCTGCTCTCAGTGGTAACCATAAAGCTCCCCACCTAAAAGGTTACACAGTCTCCAGTCTCTGTCGTCTCAATCCATCCTCTGCTCCACTACCTGGTTAGAAGATGCCTTGCCAATGTTGGCAGCCAACTGAAAAGTCTCCATGGTGTGCCCACCTCGTTCGTGAGACTTTGCAGTTCAATATGGCACCATCTTTGTTTCTCACTATTTACATTTTCTGCCACTTCTCACCCAGCCAGTCTTTCTCTCTTTATTCCTTAAATCATCCATGAACATTCTTGTTCCTCAGTCCTAAACCACGTTGTTTCCTTTGTGAAGAAAGCCGTCCTTCATTTATATAACAAATATTTGTCATTCTAAAGTGATATATGTAATTAAACACAAATTAATTACTCTATCTTCCTCTAGTGCCCTAAAATATTAGCTCCATAGTTAGAATGCTACTTCCTGTCGGATTCTAACATTAGCTGAGTGATTTTGGACAAGGAACTTGAACCTTACTTTTGCCTCAACTTACCCATTAGTAAGATGAGATAATAATAAACACTTACCAAATTCTTGATAAGAATTGGACACTGTTCCAAATGTTTAGGGATGTTAACGCACTTAATTCTCACAGCCATCAGATGAGAAAAGTACTGATGTTATTTTTATTTCATGGATGAGGACACTGAAGGTGGGAAGTAAGTCACCCTGTTACTTGCTGAAGATCACATGACTGGTAAGGGATGGAGTCAGGCATGTAACTCTGGTGGCCACACTCCTCATCACTATAAGGTGCTGTCTCTGGAGGAAGAGGAAACCCTTATACAGTTGTTGGAGTTCCCAGAGAGCTACTGCATATGAAGACCATAGAACAATGCTCAGCCCATAGCTTACCATGCCAGCAACCATGAGCCATTTTGTTTAGTCTCATGATCCTTTCAAGGCTTTGTTCAGGTTTGCCTGCTCCCTTGAAGCTGTCCCTTATCTCCAGACATCACATTTTCCAAATGTAGATTATCTGAGCTATTTATTTGCATCTTAGGCTATTTTTTAAAATTCTTAGTTATAATTCTTATACTTATCTCTCCATCCAGAATTTGAGCTGCAGATGTTTAAAAATACAGTTATTAACAGAAAAATTGAGGTATAATAAGGCTAATGGGACATGATTGACACTGAAAAGAGTGCTTATTACTTACTCACAGTTCCCAAAAGTAGGGGGTGCATCATGGCACAGGAGGGTGGGGAGTGAGAAGGGCACATGAGAAAGCACCAGGGCTGGTCAGGAGGCAGAGGGAGAGAAGGAAATGTGGGCAAGAGCCTTTGTTGTGATTTCTGCAAGAAAGAACAGGTGAAGCAGGGTTATCAGGCTCAGGATTAACTAGTTTGAACAATTGCAGTGGGGTCTGGGGCATAGCAGTTGTCCATAATTGTCTGGTACCTGACCCTGGGTGATTAGGGCAGAGGGATAGTGACCTAAAGGGTGGTTGGGTGAGGGCTCTGAATTTGAATTTGCTAGCTTGCATTTGAAAAACAGACCTGACAGGTGAAATGTTTATTATCTCTAGGAAATGGCTAGGAGGTCAATTCCTCCAGGATCAACAAGGTCCTGGATGTTACTGTATCAGAAGTACAGAAAATAAGACATGTTACTATGGCAGGTAACTAGGAAACACACATAAGCATGTAATGTTTTGTTTTGTTTTTTAAATCTCTAATCCTAACTCAATGTTTCTCCAACTGTGGCCTACAGAGCATTTGTATCAGACTCACTTGAGAAGCTTGTTAACAATGCAGGTCCGTAGGTCCCTGCCCTACACATAACACATCAACATCTCTGGAAATGGGCCCAGTCATTTGTTTAACAGGTTCTTTGGGTGATTCCCAAATTCTCCACGGTTTGAGAACTATTGCTCTATATATCTTGTCTCTGCTCTGGGCTATTAAAGTCACCCCTGAACAGCAAGAAAAGCCAAACTAAACTCTTAGGAATACAAGCAATTTTCCCAAATGGAAAACACACCAGTCTCTCATCGCTAACCTCCTTGGCTCAGCAAGAGAGAATTACTTCAGGAACTGTCAAGAGCTTCCTGGAAGACAGAAAGGATTTCCTATCTCGCTTAAGGAGGAGAGAGTGGAATAATGGAAAATGAGAGCTCTAGTCTGGATTCTGGTTGGGGCTGCAGGAAACCAAGAAATGAAAGCAACTTGAGTTACGTCCTGTCAGGTTGTTTTCAGCAATGGGCCATGTGGCTTGTGTAGCTGTGAAGCATGACCATGTGCCTAAAACCTGCCTACTCACCTCTGGTTTGATCCCAAACTATTGCAGCCCAGTAGTTCTGAGCTTAAAAAGGTCAATAGAACATTTTTTAAAATGTCAGAATATATATGAGAGAAATATCAGGAAGAACCTATAGTCCCAAGCACAGGACTCTGGTGACCCACCTGGGCTTTGTTGAGACACAGGGACAATGTGAGCAGCCAGATAGCCAAGGAAGATTTGGTCTGGAGAGCAGTGGGGTCATAGGATGTCAGAAGAGCACTCACAAAGCACTGTATATGAGTGTGTGGCCAAGATCAGGTTGGGGGACGTGACCATGGATAACAATGGGACAAAGGCGAGAGGCCAATTTATGGGGTAGTTTGGACCCCAAATCAGTAGGGCCAATCAGAAGTCCAGATAGGAGCACTGGAGTAAGGAAAGAGTACCTGGAATAATTTCCTCAGAAGAGTGTGTTCTGTTTATGTTGGCAATCTTTATGAAAGTTGAATTGTTTACCTCCAAGATTCAACCTGTTTTAATCTCCCTGAAGTCTCAGAAGAAACTTCAGTAGAGGGATTTTGTTCTGTGTTTGGGGCACTGTTTCTGGATGCATGGCCTTTTGGCATGACCCTCCTGGAGGGTGGGTCTCTGAGCTACCCACGAACATTTGATACATCTGTCCTACAAAGAACCTAGGCTGATACTCATCCAATGAACTGGCCACTGAGTTTACTGAGTAAATTCCAAATTATGTGAGGCGCACCCAAATGTGTCTTTTGTTGCGACTTTGCACACAACTCCTGCCCTTGCCATGCCTTGATTTCCCCCCTTCACTCCCCTGAAGAGGGGCCCTACACTACTTTTGAAGAGTCTTACCCAAGACGTTGGAATGGAAGTGGCTGAGAAAGTTTAATGTTGAGTATGTTGGGTAGGAAAGACTACAGGATTTATCACTGGATTACTGGCAATCTTCCCTGCTCTTCCTAATTGTTTTGAATTCCTGTTCTTTGTTGTGCTAGCCTGGGTGTGTCTAATTTAGGCCACTCTGCTCCCCAGACCCACAATTCATGTGCAAATGATGGGTTTGGGAAATGGAAGACATTTGTGTGTGTAAGAATAAAGTTAGAAGACAATAGAGAAAGAAGCCCTCTCTCATCACTGCAGCCCCAAGGCAGTCCCCCTGGGGACCCCTCCATATCAAGCCAGATGCCAGCCCTTCTCAGTTCTTTGCAGTCTTAGCTTCAAATTTTAATATTAAAATCAGCAGCTTGGCTTATTTTAAACTTGAGAAGTCTGTGGGGTTTTTTGGTTCTGTTCAAAGCAAATGAGCATTTTCCTTTTAGTCTTGTTTAGACAGTGGTTATAAATGGATCTGTCAGTCAGATGGCACAAAACACAGCCCCCTTTCCTCTAGATGATGATAAAGATTGTAAGAATGATAATGATGATTGATGGCCACGGAGCCGCCCTATGTTGGCTGCTCCTGCCAAGGGTTGCTAGGGGTTTTGTTGAGGAACATTCCTTCTCCTTAGTGAGGGAGGAGCTGGGCAGGGCAGGTAGGAGGGAGGCAAATTTTGAGATCTTTACAAGTTCTTCTTGATCTCTTGGAATGCCACTTGGAAAAGCTGGAATTGGTGATGCTGGCACAGAAATCTCTACTCCATCCACATTCTTGGGGAAACCATGGTGAATTCTGCCTCTCGGCATCAGGGCGGCTGAGGAGGGCAATCCAGGGCTGGTTAGACAAAGAACCACATTGTGACATGGGCGTGATGGCCGTGCCCAGGAGCCCTGAGGTGCACATCACCCTAAACCACAGCCTGCCATCCTTGTAAGGTATTTCTTCCCCATCCTACCCACTCAGGGCACTTGCAACAAAGGAAAGCGTGCTCTGGAAATACCAGGTGATGATGAGAATGTTAAGTATTTAAAGCTTTTTCTAGAAATGCAGTTCAGTATTTTCTCATCAACAACCGATACTAAGAGGCACTGGATGACTCGAGTTGCTGGGGTGGCTGGGCAGAAAAAGAGTTCTTTCTTTCTCCAGATCTCTGTTAGAAAGCATTCCCAGTGCCATGACTTTGACCCTGATGGCTAAGTGGCCTTCTCCCTGAACTTGCCCTGACTAGTGTTATCTTGAACTTCTCTCTCTCCTTGGAGAACTCTTATCATCTATAATAGCCCCGCCCCCACCCCGCTTTGGGCCAGTTGCCCTGCTCCATTATTTCACAGGTATATTCTTTTTTTCTTTCCCATTAAATCATAAGCCATGCAAAGTACACAATGTCTGTCTTAGTGTCTGCATACTTTGCCTCTCAGGAAATGCTGCTGTTGCTGGAGACCAGGCTCTTAGTGTATGGCAGAAGGGCTCTTGGAAACCTTGAGTAAAGTCCAGCATGTTCGCTTTACAGTGGAAGAAAATTCATTGAAGAAAATCTGGAGTTTGTGGTACATGATGATGTTGTTAAGCTGCTTCTTAGGGTCAGAAGACTTTATTGAATCGTGTTGCTCAGCACCTTTTTCAGTGGTTGGGAGTCAGCGGTAATAAAAGAAAAGGTGTATTTTCTAGGGCAGAGCTCCTCAAACCTTGTTGTGCATCATTACTTAGGGGCTTGTTGTGTGGGTTGCTTTTCTTCAGGGGTTTAAATTCAGGATGTGGCTAAGTGTAAGAGTGGACTGTGCCTGCTGATCCCACCTCAGAATTAGGCAGCCAGACACAGACATCATGAGGACGAAGCAGGCTTCCCTGCATGGAGGAGGCTGCCCTGGTGAGACCCAGGCATAGAAGAGCAGAGAATCTATGCTCCCTGCAGGTGACCTTGACCCATGAGGAGGAATTCATGAAGCTGAGAAGAGAACGCAGGTATCCACTGCATATTTACTCATCAAATTAAATTGCTTCTTCCTTAGGGAAGATTGAGAATGTACAGGGGCCAGGAGAAGCCAGGAGTGTTATAGCTATTGGAGCTCCACAGATACATAGGAGGGGGATGGTAGTGTCCTGTTTCGAAGGCCCCTGGGTTTTGTCTTGGTCTCTTAGCCCACCAAGCTTATTCTCAGAAGATAGGAGGCTGTGGAGTCTACACCCATCTTTAGGAGGTCTCTTTGGGAGTTTCTTAAGGCCACAGAAGCCAGACCACACTTCATAAGCTATGATCTGGAGGATTTAGGACAGGGAGAAGGTATGGCATAGGTCAGAGGGCAGACACTGCAGTCAGATTTATTGGGTTCAAATGTTAGCTCTACTCATTTCTAGTACTGTCCTAGCTAACCCGAGCTGCTAAAACAAGGCACCACAGACTGGGCTGCTTAAAAACAGAAATTTATTTCCTCACAGTTCTGGAGAGCAGACGTCAGAGATCAAGGTGTTAGTGGGTTTAGTTTCCTCCGAGGCTTCTCCTTGGCTGGTAGATGGCTGTCTTCTCCCTCTGTGTTCGCCAGCCTTCCCTCTGTGTGTGGATGTGTCCTAATCTCTTCTTAGAAGGACACCAGTCAGATTGGATTACAGTCCACATTTAAGGTCCTCATTTTACCTTAATTTGCCTCTTTAAAGATCCTACTTCCTAACAGTCACATCCTGAGGTACTGGGTTTAGGACTAACATACAAATCTTGAAGGCAGAGGACACAATTTAGCCCATAACAAGTACCTTCTCTAGAGCTGTGTTCTCATCTGTAACGTGAAATCACACAGTGCCTACCTCAAGAGGCTGTCCTACTTCCTAATAGAATATTACCTATCATGACACCTGGCCCTGCTTAGGATTGCGCATGGGGCTGGTGGCAGAGGCAGTCACCCCCTTTCTCTGAAGCTCTGCCTCGTGGGCAGGATGCTCTGGAGAATTCTCTGGGATTCTTCACATTAAGTGTAGCCACAATTCTGGGAGGCAGGTCTGTACTATTTTTTCACTATGAGGTGTTTTTTTGTTGTTGTTTGTTTGCTTGATTTTGGTGTTTTGTTTTTGTTTTTGTTTTTTGTTTTTTTGGTGCTAAGGGAAACTAAGAGAGACTGCATTCACCTTCCTGAGGTTAAAGGTTGTTACTCTGATGGTCCCCCTTCCTGTTGCCAATGCATCCCTGCAGGACCACTACCTCTATCTGCTCCACAGAAAAAAAAAAGAACCATTTTCCTGTTGGTGACTGAGACTTCTGGCTCTTTCCTCTGTCCCCACACGCCCTTATCTCTAAGCCTGAAGGGATTTACGCAGTTGAAGGAAAGCAGCCTGCCATATTGTAGTTACAAGGGTTAGACAATGTGACTGAGAAACGGGATAATCCCACTTTATCTGTCAGGCACTAGGAGCACAGTTTCAAAAGAGGAGACACAAATGAGTCCTCGGAACCTGATTTTGACATCCACTCTTCACTACAGATCAGAGAATATTATGCTCATTTGCTGATCTTGGTTTCATGAGAGATGAGACTATGGAGGGTACATTCTATCCCTTTTAGGAAAAAAAAAGTATAATTTGCTGTCCTTCAAATAGTTATTTTAGACTGTGGATAAAATATTCCAATGAGGATATTCTCTTAATGAGAGAATTTCATTTGTTTATCTGTTTACTACTTTATGCAAAAAATAGAACCAGTCCCATAAATGATGTAAAACTGAACAAGAGTGTCTGCCTTCAAAATGGTGACATTTGGTTAGAGAAGACAGACAACACACACAATATTGACATGAGAAACTAGAAGTAAAATGCAGAACCACAAAAGAAGGTGCTTATGGGGTGGGTGGGCGCACCAGCTCTGTGGCAAGCCACCCCGAGCTGGGCACAGGAGGAAAGGCAGAACTCGTGAGGGTGCAGCCTGGTGTCTCAAGCAGTGCTGTGTGCACACGGACCAGCGCGAGACAGGGAGAGGGGTGGTGGGCAGGCGAGCAGAGTGTGAGATGCGGGGGCACTGGGGATGAGCTCAGAGATGCCCGTCAGGACCCTGTCCTGGACGAATGAGGATATCAGGTTGGGAAGTTTTGATCCCACAGTATAGGTAGGAACCAGGGATGTACATTTCTCAGTGGAACTCCCCACATGGTATTTCCCTTCTAGGGGAATTAACCTGGTAGTGAGCTGTAGGATGACAGCAGTGAGTCAAGATTAAGGATGGGGTCTACGGCAGTATTTTAGGCAAGATGGAGTGAGAGTCTGCAACAGGGACTAACATAATGCAGAAGCATGGTCAAATAAAAGCCTTTTTGAAAAAACAGCTTTTTGTTCTGATAAAAGCCGAGCCCATAAGCCAGCTGCCTTGCATATTCTTTCTCTTTTGTCTCCTGCTGTAACCTGGAAGGCCATGGATTGGAATGGTGGTTTCCAGGATGGAAGGAGCCAGATCTTTGAGTAACTGTGTGTAGCAGAGTCCTTCCCAACCTCCAACTGCATTATTTTTTAGATAAGCTCCCACGTATGTGCTTTGTTAAAGACTAAGTTTTGTTAAAATTAAAAAATAAAAATATGATAGAAATAATATATTCCCACCACCCAGATGTCACACTTTTAAGAGATTAGGCACATCCTCTTGGCTCTTTTACTATGTGTGTGCGTGTGTGTGTGTGTGTGTGTAATTTTTTAACCAAAATAATACTGTATATATAACAAATAGGTATGTATGTATTAGGTAGGTAAAGATGTATGCATATACACACAATACTTTTTTTTTTTACCAAAATGAGATTTTATTGCAATACTGTCTGTGTGTATATATATATATCTTCACTCACATACACACATATATCCACACATAACACATGTATATATGTATCTTTAAAGAAAATTAGATCAAACTGCACATATTGCATTGTATTTTTTTCAGCCAATGATCTTCACTCCGCCATTTCAATAAATTTTGAACTCATATAGAATAACCAGACCGTATTCAAATTTTTCCAATTAGCCAAAGCATTCCATTGACTGCTGCTTTATCTAAACAGCATGAAATCCAAGATGGCAATTTGTTTTTATGTCCCTTAAGACTCCTTTATTCTAGAAAAATCCTTTCTAAAATTACATTGATTGGGGCGCCTGGGTGGCTCAGTCAGTTGAGCGTCTGACTTTAGCTCAGGTCACGATCTTATAGCTTGTGAGTTCAAGCTCAGCGTCAGGCTCTGTGCTTACAGCTTGGAACCTGGAACCTGCTTCGGATTCTGTGTCTCATTCTCTCTCTGCCCCTCACCCACTTGTGCTCTGTCTCTCTGTGTCTCAAAAGTAAAAAAATGTAAAAAATTAAAAAAAATTACATTGATTTCTTGAAGGTACTAAGCCAGTTGCCTGCAGGATATCCTATTTTCTGGTGATTGTCTCCTCTATTTCATGAAGCTTATATCTAAAACATTATTAGCTAGAATAGGTCATAGCTGGTCAGAAGACCCATAATACCTGTTTGTCTCATGACTGGATTAGAGTAATCAAAGTCTGATCTTTCTGTTACAGGTATATTTTCCCCTTATGACTACACTCCATCAACTTATTCACATAACATCAACTGATCAATCTAAAGCTTATCAAATGATTTTTAAAATAATTCTATAACTCATTCTATATTTATTATATTTGTTAGTTGACATTCTTTTTTAAAATAAAAGCTTATTTATTTATTTAGAGAGAGGGAGTGAGAAAACACAAGTGGGTGAGGGGCAGAAAGAGAAGAAGAGAGAGAAAATCCCAAGTAGTCTCTGCACTGACAGAGTGAAGCCTGACAGGGGGTTCAAACTCAAGAACTGTGAAATAATGACCTGAGCCCCCCAGGTGCCCCTTAGTTGGCATTCTTATGTAAAGTATCATTTTATCTCATCCACTGGAACTACTTGATTATTCCAAAATCAATTTCCTACTAAAAGGCAGGAAAGTGCTTACCTCTTTCCCTTTAATTAACGTTTTTAAAGTGAAGCATTATTTTAATAGCTATCTCAAATGGTTATAAATAAGTTTTCCTTTATGTTTTTCTATAAAAATTATTATAAATTAACAGATTTTAATAGATTCGATCTATTTCAACCATCATAATGACTATGCTTTTTGATGTTTAAATTGTCATGACTTGCCAAATGGTAACTTTTCAAGTGGTCTCTTACGTCTTTTTGATATGACCCCCTTAATACTTGAAAGTTTCCTTACTTTCTAGTAAAACAAGGTGCCCTAGGTTCATCTTGGCCCTGAACCAGATAAAAATCAGCCATTTCTCCAAGGACCTCTGATTCCTTCAGAGGAAATGCTGAGAGAGACCATGTTCTTGATCTTTTAAAATCACCTTTATTTATGATATAATTTACATACTATAAAATGCATCCATTTTTAACAAATGTATATGCATGTATACATCACCAGAATCAGTACACAGAACATTTCTATCACCCCCAGAAGTTACTCCTGCTGCTTTGTAGTTTGTCTCCCATCCCTACCCACAAGCAACCACTCATCTGCTTCTGTCACTAAAGATTAGTTCTGAGTATGTTCCAGAATATAATATAAATAGAATCATATAGTAGCTACTGTTTTGTGCATAGCTTTTTCTCTCTCAGTAAAACTTTTCCCTTGGGGCAGAGATAAGTTTTTAAAAACTCAGGAAAAAAATTTACAGAAAAATTGTAAGTATAATCCAAAGAACCATTTCAGATTGAGTCGCTGACACGATGCCCTATGACTCCTAATACTTCTGTGTGTAGTTCCTATATTACACCATCAAAACTAGGATATTAATATTGATACATTATTACCATCAAATCCTCAGATCCCATTCAAATTTCAGCAATGGCTCAATGTCAAAAGAATACAAATCAGAATTACATGTTCCATTTAGTTGGCATGTCTTTTTAATCTTATTTATTTTGGAAGACTTTCTGTCTTTGTAATATTTTAAGAGTACAGACTATTTATATTTTATACAATAACCCTCAATGTGTATTTGTCTAAGTCCACATTTGGATTCAGACTGTACAACTCTGGCAAGAATATCACTGAAGCAATGCTGTGTTCTTCTCATTGTATCATATCAGGAAATACAGGATTTCCATTTATCCCATTACTGATGAAGTTCATGTTGCTCATCTGATGAACATGAGCCCTCCTAAGTTTTTCCACTGAAAAATTATTTGTAACAGAATGATAATAAGAACACAACATACCAAATTTTGTGGCAAGCAGCTAAAGGTTATTGAGAAGTTTGTAGCTTTAGGTGTTTATATTTGAAAAATAAAAAAGGTCTAAATCACTGAGTTCAAGAAGTGGATTAGGGGAGTTGTGGTGATGGAATTATACCCAAAGTAAGTAAAAGAAAGTAATAAGTAATCAACAAAACAGAAAAAGGACAACTAAAATAATCAGTGAAACCAAACTGTTGGTTTTGAAAATGACTGGTAAATCTGTAGTTGGTCGGATGAAGAAAAAAGAAGACATGTTACCAATAATAAGAGTGAAGGATCTGACATCAAAACTAATGCTATTAAGACAGTAAGAGTATCCTAAGAGAATAATATTAATAACTTTATACCAAGTAATTCAACCACTTAGGTGAAAAAAATAAATTTCTTGAAAGATACTATTACCAAAACTGTAAAAAGAAAAAATCCGGAATTTCTTAATACACCTATATCTATTAAAGAAATTGAATTTAATTGAATTAAAAACCTTCCCCATAAAGGAAACTCCAGTTCCAGAAGGCTTCCACATTGAATTTCACTAAACATTTAAGGAAGAAATAATACCAAGCCTACACAAATTCTTTCTAAAAACAAAGGAGGAGAGAACATCGCCAGGCTACCATTACCCAATACCAAAACCTGACAAAGACATTATGAGAATAAAACACTACTAACCATTTCCCCTCATAAATATAGATGTAAAAAACCTTACCAACATATTAGCACCATATTATGTGGAGGACCGTGTGATTATCCCAATAGATGCAGAAAGAGCGTGCAGAAAGACTCAGACTTTGGGGATTTATCAGTGTGTACCAAGTCTCTCCATTTTTCTCTGGTTGGGATTGGAATATGTCCTTGCCCTGCCTGAGGTCAGCATATGGCACCCTATAGTTCCCTGCCCTGCTCATGGAGTTCCTTCTGTACCTGCTATGATTAGTAATCAGTAGCAAACTCAAGGAGACCCCTATGCAAATTGACAAACTCTTTTTCTTTGTAGTTCCTTCCTGTCCCTTTCCCTGGCCTCACCTCTTCCCGTTCGTCTCTTCAGACTTCATCTCTGCTTGGATGCTCTTCATCCGCTGTGGGTGGAAAATGCCCGTGGGCTGAAAGCTGAGGGGACAGTAAGTCTTACCTCACCTCTCTCAGGGACCCACAGTCCTCCCGCTTATTCCCCAGTGTCTGAAAATAGCTGTTCTATGGATTTTGCTCCCATGCTCGTTTGTTTACTCTGACATGGTCGGAAGTGAGATTCTTGGCAAGGGGTTTTGAAGGTAGAATCACAGTTATAATTGAGTCAGCGGTCATGAGAACTCAGTTATTGGTGTCTTCAAAGCACAGAAGAAATAAAATATCCCTCAAAAATAAAGGAACGAGGGGTGCCTGGGTGGCTCAGTTAAGTTGTCCGACTTTGGCTCAGGTCATGGTCTCACGGTTCATGGGTTCATGTCCCACATCGGGCTCTGTGCTGACAGCTGAGAGCGTGGAGCCTGCTTCAGATTCTGTGTCTTCCTCTCTCTCTGTCCCTCCCCCCACTCGCGCTCTGTCTCTCTCTCTCAAAAATAAATAAACATTTAAAAAAAAGAGAGAGAATAAATGGAAAAGAGGCATTTGTAAAAGTAGGTTGGAAGAGAAGTACTGGAGAATGACTGAGGAATGTACAAGCAAAGTTCAAATGGTCAAAAATGCAGCCCTCTGACTCAGGCGGGTATTCAGGACAGAGAGTTCCATGTGGGATGGGCTCACAGCGGTGAGACGAGAAGTGGTTGGAGTGCATGGAATCGCCAAGGAGACAGGAGAAGGAGGGCAAAAGGAGAAGAGGGCCAGGGCCAGGATCTTGTGAAGAACTTGGGCTGTATTGAGAAGGGGAGAGCCAGTAAAGACAGAGGATAAAGTTTCACGGGGAAGTTACTAGGAGCTTTCAAGGAATAAGCATGAAAAATTGCATCTGGCAATGAAAAGGTCATCTGTGGCTGCGGAAAGCCTTCCAGTAAATGGTGGGGGTGTGACCTTGACTGCAATGGGTTAACAAGGAGTGGGTGTTGAGGAAGTGGAGGTGGGGTGAGAGCAGGTGAAAGGAAGAGAGCTCAGGGCAGCTGGAGGGTGGTGAGTAGGTGTCCTTCAGTTAGGGGAGACCTAAGTGAGTTTTTAGGCAAGGGAATCGTCTTTCCCAAAGTCCTGCTATAAATCTAACTTGCTAGTGGTGTGGGTGTTTGGATAATAGAAATTCCATTTTCATCTATTCATGCGTGTATCTGTTTACTGCCTGTCTTGTTCCAGGGAATCCCAGTTGGCTTGGTTTTCCATCTGTCTTGGGCCCCCTAGACCCAGCCTCCCTTATGTGCCCACATTTCATTATGCTATAGAGGATGGTACAGGTCTGTGCATCAATTGCCAGTTTCCAAGGTTGATGTAGGCTATGGGAGCACAGAAGAAAGAGGGATTTTAATAGGAACACAAAGACTCCAACTTTCCCTCCTTGGGGAGCATAATCTTAGCAGACAGTGCAACCTTTTTCAGCCCAGCTGCTCCTATAGATTGCTGGCTGGCCTTGGGTCTCAAGGAGCCTCAAACCGACTGGTCAATGCCGTGTCCTAGATCCGGTGATGTCTTCTCTCCTGCTGCATTGCCTTGGGCCAGAGTCCCTGCAAGGCTGAGAGATCCCTTCCCCCCAAGAATGTCTCACTCCATTTCTGGCTTCAGAGCTTTGTGGCCTCGCTGTCCTGTGGGCCCCTATTTTATGTCATAGGTGACATCTGGACAGTGTCCCTGGACCAGGCACAGGACTATCTGAAGACACTGTTACTTAAGCAGACGTCATGCCTCTTGAAAACACTCTATCCTTTAGGGCTTTTTTACCCAGGAGATCCCCACACAAAACCACCTTCCTTCCTGGCCCTGTTGGGACAGCGTTAGCTCTGCTTTTAACACACCTCCTCTTAAAAATGCAGGCAGTTGCTAAGAACTCCTTTGCCTTCATCTTGTCAAACTCCCCTCTCTGCCCATTTCCGTTGTCAGACGTCTAAGCACAAGCCCTGAGAGGTCAAATGTCATGTGCAGAGTCACACAGGTGCACTGTGATGGAGGAAGGCTGAATTCTATGGTCTTGTAAAGGATCTGTATCTTGCTGTGAGATGGCAAGTTCTTCTAAGTCACCAACATAGTATGAATGAACACCCACTATAACCCAAGTGTATCCTTGCAGGCTCAGAGGTGCTTAGGGGAATTCTGTACCTTTGAAGAGATCAAATGGTTGATTGTCAAGTCCAAGGACACCACTGGGCTGGGAGCTCTGAGCTTACCCTTGGTGTCGCTGGGCTTTTTAATTTGCAGAGACTGTACAAAAGGACAGAGTGTCCAGTGCTGTACCCAAGTGTTGCAAAACAGATACTTTTATATTTCAGAATCGTTCATGGTTTATACTTTGTGTATTTCAGGGCTCTTGGTCAGCATCTGCTAATTACTTCTCATTGTTTTTTGTTAGCGGGTTAGGATTATTGCCTCTTATCTGAGAAATGGAAAAAACCAACAGTCTGTACCAAGGGAGTGTCTGTGTCTCCAGCTGAAGAGAAAATCAGCACAAGTGGTGAAGGACTCGAGCCTGCTAACTCAGGGCCAGGGACACACATGAGCAGTGCTGATTTTTCTCCATCTCAGAGAAGGCTTTCAAGGACAATCTCAGAATGACATTTTAGACCCAAAGCTGTCTGGAATGAGGATAAGCATTTTTGATAGAAGTGAACATCTTCAGCTCCCAAGTACTCCCTTCACTCAGCAGGTCTGGCCAGTCACCCTCCTTGCCTGCCTCACTCTGCTGACACATTCCCTTCTCTGAACATCCTGAAAATAAAAGGATCTGTTACAGACCAAGTGCTTGAGTCCCCTTCCCCCCCATCCATATGTTAAAACCCTAGCACGCAGTGTGACTGTACTTGGAGATAAGGAAGAGGTGACAAAGGTTAAATGACATCATAAGGGGGGCTGATATGATGGAGCAGGTGCCCAGATAAGAAGAGGAAGTGACACCAGAACTCTCTCTGCACCATGTGAAGACACCGCAAGAAGGCAGCCATCTACAAGCCAGGAAGAGAGCTCCCACCAGGAACTGACCCAAGCTGATCCTTGATTCAGACTTCTGGCCTCCAGAATGTGATAAAACAAATTTCTGTTGTTTAAGTCATGCAGTCTGTGGTGTTTTGTGATGGTGGCCCAAGCTGACTAATCGTAAAATTAAAGGAGACCCCACAGAGTGTTCATTTAAAACCCTTATTTTGAAAACAAAGAAGTTGAGGCCCTGACATGTGATTTGGTGGATGCCATGTTGCTTTTAAGTGATGGAGCCAAAACCGGAACCAGGGTGTCTGATTTAGAAGCCAGGTCATTTCTTTTTTTTTTTTTTTTTTTTTTTTTTTTACAAATAGTTTATTGTCAAATTAGTTTCTACATAACACTCAGTGCTCATCCCCAAAGTGCCCTCCTCCATGCCCATTCCCCCCTCCCCCCCACATCCATCAGTCCTCAGTTTTTGTCAGCATTCAAGAGTCTCTCATGGTTTGCCTCTCTCCCTTTCCCCCACCATTTCCGCCCTTCTTCTCCCCCTTGTTCCTCCGTCAAGTTCCTCCTAATCCTCCTATACGTGCAAACATATGATATTTGTCCTTCTCTGCCTGACTTATTTCGCTCAGCATAACACCCTCAAGGTCCATCCATGTTGCTACACATGGCCAGATTTCATTGTTTCTCATTGCCATGTAGTATTCCATGGTATAGATAAACCACATCTTCTTGATCCATTCATCTGTTGATGGACACTTAGGCTCTTTCCATGTTTTAGCTATTGTGGAGAGTGCTGCTATGAACATTGGGGTACATGTGCTCCTATGCCTCAGCATTTCTGTATCCCTTGGGTAAATTCCTAGCAGTGCTATTGCTGGGTCATAAGGGAGTTCTATTGTTAGTTTCCTGAGGAACCTCCACACTGTTTTCCAGAGGGGCTGTACCAGTTTACATTCCCACCAACAGTGTAGGAGGGTGCCCGTTTCTCCACATCCTCGCCAGCATCTAGAGTTCTCTGATTTGCTCATTTTAGCCACTCTGACTGGCGTGAGGTGGTATCTCAGTGTGGTTTTGATTTGTATTTCCCTGATGAGGAGGGATGCTGAGCATCGTTTCATGTGTCTGTTGGCCATCTGGATGTCCTCTTTGGAGAAGTGTCTGTTCATGTCTTCTGCCCATTTCTTCACTGGGTTGTTTGTTTTTCGGGCGTGTAGTTTGGTGAGTTCCTTATAGATTCTGGATATTAACCCTTTATCTGATATGTCATTTGCAACTATCTTTTCCCATTCCGTTGGTTGCCTATTAATTTTCTGGGTTGTTTCCTTGGCTGTGCAGAAGCTTTTAATCTTGATGAGGTCCCAACAGTTTATTTTTGCTCTTGATTCCCTTGCTTTTGGGGATGTGTCAAGTAAGAAGTTGCTGCGGTGGAGGTCAAGGAGGTTGTTTCCTGCTTTCTCCTCTAGGGTGTTGATAGTTTCCTGTCTCACGTTCAGGTCCTTTATCCATTTTGAGTTGATTTTTGTGCATGGTGTGAGAAAATGATCTAGTTTCATTCTTCTGCATGTTGCTGTCCAGTTCTCCCAACACCATCTGTTAAAAAGGCTGTCTTTTTTCCATTGGATATTCTTTCCTGCTTTGTCAAAGATCAGTTGGCTGTATACTTTTGGGTCCACTTCTGAGTTCTCAATTCTGTTCCATTGGTCTATGGGTCTGTTTTTGTGCCAATACCATACTGTCTTGAGGATGACAGCTTTGTAGTAGAGGCTGAAGTCTGGGATGGTGATACCTCCCGTTTTGGTTTTATTTTTCAGTATTACTTTGGCTATTCGGGGTCTTTTGTGGTTCCATACAAATTTTTGGATAGTTTGTTCTAGTTTTGAGAAGTATGCTGGTGCAATTTTGATTGGAATTGCATTGAATGTGTAGAGTGCTTTAGGTAGTAATGACATCTTAACTATATTTATTCTTCCTATCCATGAGCATGGAATGTTTTTCCATTTCTTTGTGTCTTCTTCAATTTCCTTCATAAGTTTTCTATAGTTTTCATCGTACAGATCTCTTGTGTCCTTGGTTAGGTTTATTCCGAGGTATTTTATGGTTTTTTGTGTAATTGTGAATGGGATCAGTTTCTTGATTTCTCTTTCTGTTGCTTCATTATTGGTGTATAAAAATGCAACCGATTTCTGTACGTTGATTTTGTACCCTGCAACTTGGCTGAATTCTTGGATCAGTTCTAGTAGGAGAAGCCAGGTCATTTCTAACCATATTGTACTGCATACATCTTGTAACCCCAGCTACCTGCACCCATACTCTTGATAGGCTATGCTATTCCTCTTACTTCAGTAAACCTCTGTTATCCACCTGAACATGTCACAGGATAAGATAAGAATGATCTGAAGCATTCATCAAAAAGTGATTTCAATCCACCACTTTTTAGGTCTCAAAACTCAAGTATTTAATGGAGGTAGGCAGGTAAATTTGCAAAGTTGCTCGGTATAGAGCAATAGGGAGTAGTGGGGATTGTGGCAAATGAGCAAGCATGTACTCCAGGGCATTTATTTTATTTTATTTTATTTTATTATTTTATTTCATTTCATTTCATTTTTTACTCTAGGGCATTTAAATTCCAATTAAAAAAATTTCACCCTGTCCAAAACAAAACACATCTGGGCTATAGGCTATGTGTTTGGCTACCTGTAGGCCAAGTGAGGTCACCAAAATAAAGAAATTCTGAAGTCTCAGTGGCTCATCACAATCAAAGTTTATTGCTCAGTCCTGTCACACCCTGATGTGGTTGGAGGTTGGGAAGGACTCTGTTCCACTGAGTTGTTTAAAGATCTGGCTCTTTCCACATTGGGGAACTGCTAGCCCAGAAGGGGACAGGGGAGAGTGTGCAGGAAGCTGATTTATGGGCCAGGCTTAGGTATAAGATCCCTCATTTTAGCCCTCATGCCACTGGTGAGAACCATCCCTTGGCTCTACCTATAAGTAGGGGAGCGGGACAAGTAACTCTCTGAGCCCAGGGTGAACACGAAGCAGTTTGTGAGTGCCTGGCACTGTTTCCGCCTTAGCCACTCATGGGTGCTGTGCTTCAAAACATGTGGGTCTCTCACCTCATTCTGGGAGGCAGGCATGGTGACCTCACTTCACTCTTCAGATGACAGAAACTGAGGACCAGGGAAGTCAATCCACCTTTCCCAATCACACAGCCACTAAGAGAAGGACAGAACTCCTGCTTTCCAGCCCCTCCCACCTGCCAGGCTTTAGCCCAGTTCCCAGAGCCACTGAACAGGCAGAGGAAGTTTCTGGCTTGTGGTTGTTCCACTGAGAAGGGCTGAATATGGTGGTAATACCATTCCCCCAGGTACAGAGCACCCTTCCTGGCGAAAAGGTCCAAAAGCCATGGCTTCTCTTCTATAAACAGAAGGTGACTAGATGGGGAGGGAGAGACAAGGAGCCAGGGCTGGGGACTGGAAAGGCTGTGAGTGCCATGGGGCACCATACTGGGCACCGACCGATAATTGAGAAGAATTAACTTAGCATCTACCAGAATGCCACCCAGTGTGCTGGGGAGTCCCAGGGGCAGAGGTTCAGGTTTACACATCAGGATGCAGGATCCACACCAGGCCAGCTAAGAAGCAGTGGAGAGAGCAGCTGGTGGAGCCGGGGGTGTGGAATGAGAGGCGCAGTCAAGCTGTAAGCACTGACTTGTAGGATTTGGGAAATAGGAAAGCGACTCCAAAGATATGAAAGTGGAGACGGCAAACAAATGACTAGCTTTGTTTTTTTTATTTTTATGTTTGGTTTTATTTGTCTTGACTTCTTTCCTCTGGGAATCTCAAAGACCCACCTACAGTAAAGTTCTCCTCAGAGTTTGAAAGTCCCAGGGGGCTGAGCACTCGGTGAGCCCTGGACTTTGGCTGGGAAAGTGGGCAGTGAGGGGCATGGGTGGGCCCCTGGGGGAGCTTTGTTCAGGGGACTCTCCCCTCTGCCAAGGGGACAGTCCCCGCCAGCGGCCCCAGCAGAGGTGGGCTCCCAGCACCATGCTCTTCAGACTCTGCTTGTTGAGAGGAACCAAGTGTCATTCAGGTAATCTCAACTCAGGGGATGGAAAATGTTGCTTTAAGGACACATGTGACCTCATGGGAATGCAGCAAAGACAAACAAGCAGGCCAGTCACAAGCACTGGTTTGTGGTAACAGGCGGGCCTCACAATTGGCCTGGAGGCCATGTTCTCGGTGGTGTCTCTAACTACCTCCTCCTGCCCCTTTCTGGGGGGGAGGAAGGGGGGTAGCCGGGGGGGGGGGAGGAGGGGGCGGGGGAGGGGAGGGGGCGGGTGCGCACAGAGTAGACTGTTGCTACCTCATTCAGCAGGAGCAGAAGGGAAATTCCTTCAGTGAGAAACAGAGATTGTGGTAGGCTCTGTGCCTGATGGCATTCAACACAAAGATGGAAGTGTTTTCAGTGACATCTTCAAGAATCCTGAGGTGTCTTTGGGGGACAGGGGTGACATAAGGTGAAAAGGGTCACTGATCTTGACCCAGCGTTCTTAATTTGAGGGGCATGAGGGTCTGGGACCTTCCTGAAGGTGTCGAAGAAATGTGTGTATAAGAATGAGTACATTTTGTGCCCCTTGAGGAGAATATGCGAAGTTGTTTTATTACATCCTCAAAGGGCTCCACACCTAACCATGGATGGGGACTCCTGCCACCAGGCACAGGAGCCCTCCCCCCAAGAAGATTGTTAGATCCACTTAAGGTTTAAGTGATTTTTTTTCTGATTTGAAAAGTCGATGCTTCTGCAAAGACAGGGAAACAATGTAGTAGAGGGCTGGATAGAAAAGCAGAAAACACAACTGCATCTTCACTATACAAAACCTGATTTTCATCGAAGATACACTATACGTCCTAGTTGCTGAGGATACAGCCACAGTGAGGAAAACAGACCCCGATCTCTTCCCTCACAAGAGGCCGCTGTTGGGTGGGGTCAGACAGAAATGCACAAGAGTGACACAAATGATTGAGCTCAGAGGACGTTGGTGGTGGTGAGTGCTACAGAGAAAGATGAAATGGGGGGGGGGGGCGGGCAGCGGGAAGACCTCACTGCAGAGGTGGCATCAGCAGGGAGCCTGCAGCCAGGATGGCCGGCTCTCTGGGGAGGGCTGTCCAGGCAGAGGAGGGAGGCCAGGGGCAAGCGCAACGTCTTTGAAGCAGGAGGCTGTGGACGTGTCCCTGGGGGTGAATGAACGTGACAGAGCTGACTTGCAAAGGTAAAGCAGCGACTCCAGATGTTCAGCCGCGGAGCCTGATGCAGAAGTCCCACAGGCTCACTGACTCAGTGGGCCAATCGGTACGTGCCATCTGTCCCCATGGGGCAGCCTGCCTTAGGGTCCTCAGCAGCCTGACCTACACACAACCTACGATATGGGCAGAGGCTGGGGTGAAAGGAAAAGAAAGGCATGTTTGTGATGGAAGATTTAGAAAACACACACAAGTGAAAACAAAGAACACGGATCTTGGATGCACAGACTCACAGTTCTGTTTGGCCACGGGAGCAGGTGGAAGAATCATTATCTGGGGCTGCTGGCAGCAAGCCCTGACTAGGAGGCTGCCTTCCTTCTGCTTTCAACATGACTGCATCTTATGGCTCTCCTTGACCTCCTGAGCTATTGTTAAATGCAACCAGACACGTGATTTAAACGAGGCTCTGCAGTCATTATTCCATAGTGTCATCAAAAATGCACCACAGTGGCTCCGGTGGGTGTGGTGGGCTCATCTGCACAAAGACCGAGGCTCTGTGGGCTCCGTCTGCTCACAGCCCTCCTGTGTCTGATGGGGGCTCAGGCTGTGTGTGGGGCGGGGATTTGTCTCAGAAAGCAGCCAGTCTGTTTTTACTTAAGTTACACGAGATCATTATTTAACAGCATGGCCACAGGGGAGAGAGCATTTTCCAGGTTCCTGACGTGATAAAAGACCTCTTTCTTGATGAGTAACAAGTTAGAATGAAAGGGCTACTTGGCCTTTACTGCAAAGTGCAATTCCAGGCAGCATACAACCAAGCTACCAAAAAAATGTATGCAGAACTAGAAGCGCTCAGAGAGAGAGAGAGAACATTCTGGCAATCTAGAACGTGGGTTGTTTTGACGTTAAAGATCATTTCTGTGGTTGAAATAATAGCTGACTTTTTCCCTTTACTGACACAAATGTGCAATGACTTTAAAGAAGCCCAAGCATCAAGGTGACGTACACCATTTATTGAAACACGACAATGGGCTGGTTCAAGTGGATATGAAAACTTTGTGCAGAAGGCTGTCCTCCCCATATTCTTCCTTCAGAAAAAACCTTGAAATCTCAAAGCAGTTAGTGTTGGGAGTTACTCCTTGAAGGACACATGGAAGGTCCAATGCCATGTGGAGTTGGTTCTTTTCCAAGTTCTAGACTTGGGCTTGGAAAAAAGAATCATGGGGCTTTAACCGAAGCAAAGGTCTCCAGCTTATCTTGACTTTGAGCCCAGTCTCCAACTGGCCACACAGAACAAACAGCAGAAGCCAACCAAAAGAAGGGCTCAAGAGATGTTTGCTTAAACATTCTGTGTGTTTTTCCTGACTGTTGGCACTGAGAATGTACTCACGGCTGACAGTTTATAGCATTTACAAAGCATCTGAGATTCCTAACAGGCCTGTTGTAAGGTTTTGCTGCCACTGAGCAGCTTTAACCCTCTCTACTGCATGACCAACAGGGTGTAGATGGAGGGTGGGCCGAACCAGACCCACAGCTTGGATCCGGAGAGCTGTGCCCCAGGAGGATTTGGTCTGTCCTAGGTCCCTGTAAGTAGCCAGAATGAGACATATTGGCAACTCCATCCAGTGTAGAATGTTTCCTGGGCTCCTGTACTCACACCACACTTGAGACTTATGCTGGGCCTTGTAGTCAATGCAACCTTCCAGAAAAATACAAAAACCCAATTTGCCAAAGCAAAGATTTCTATCTGCACCTTGCCTTTCCTTCCCTGTCATGCTGCACCTTGCTTCAGTATGTGAGCACTGCTCGGTGTCAACCCTTCCTCAATTTGGATCAAGTAAGCAGTCCTCTGGCATACTGGGACCTGCAGAGGTATGGGTGCTCCTTCATCACCCCCACTGAAGTGGGGGGTAACCTGGTCCTGGAAACACTCCTGAGCTGCTTGGGTCTGTGGCCGAGCTCAGAGCCTGTACCTGAGCTGCCGTATGTCGTGGTCTGGGGACCAGACTCGGGTCTCCTCTGGGGTTTAGAACAGATTGTTAGCAGAGTAGGGAACGGAGGAGTGTGGCGATGTTGTCTGGCAGGGTTGCACACTGAACATTGCAGCCTAAGGTGAGGTCTTCCTCCAGCCCCTCCACTCTCCCAGCCTCTCCCAGCTTCCTCCAGCCCCTCCAGCTCTCCCAGCCTGCCCAGAGTCTCCAACCTTTTAGTGTCCTCCCTTTAAGCAAATGGGGGCTTTTGGCTCAGTCTAACCTGTGCTTTCTGGCATGCTAGCACACGCGAGCATGCTCGACAGACAGAGCCCCTGTGCACACACCCCGAAGCTGGAGGGGAGGAGCATTGGCAGAGAAGGTTTTGGGGACTCACCTGGCTGAGTGCTCGCATGGATGGGGGGCACAGACAGCGTTGGGCCAAGAGGAGCTTCACGCAGAATGGAGTGGGTTGCTTTCAGGAAGCTCTTGCATGACTCTGGGAGCATGCCACCTTGCTTCGGGGCTCAGATGAGAAAGCGTGACAGACTTGGGACAAGTGGCACTCCCCTTCTGCACAGGACACTGTGCTGCTTGGGGCTGAGACTAGACGGGATGGATGTGCTGGGGGTGATGCTTCCATCATGAGAACAGGCAGACACGGGGCCCCAGTGGTGGAGAAATATGTCTGCAGTGTCCCCCTGAGGCCCCTGACACCTCCAGCAGCTTCTGAGCAGAAGCTCCTAGAAGGAGCCAGAGGGAGAGGGAGAGGCCTGGTAGGGAGCATGAGTGTGATTGTTCAAACTCTATGAGCAACTGGTGCTGTGATATCTTCACATCTTGATGTCTGTCATCATCATCATCATCATCATCATCATCTTCTCTTTGTTAGATCTTGATCCTATCTGTCTATATCTACCACCCAGGATCTATCCATATCTGTTGTATCTGTCATCTCTCTTTGGTCTGGGTCAGGTGAGGTCAGCTGAGGGTTTGCTCTTGAGCAGGCGGAATGCCCGTGCATCTTTCTCCTTGGTACCGACTGCATGGTGACGACTTTGGGAACACCTGTGCCATATGGCAAATAGGCCTTAGCCCTGACTGATGGAGGAAGCCCCTACCTTACAGGTGACTCTCAAAGAAGGCCATTTGAGAAGCACGCAAGAGAAGGTTGTCTCTAAAATCACACATCGCTGTGCCCTGAGTGATAATGACAGTGAACTAGCCGCAGTGAATGGCAAGACGCCCGCAGCAGGGCTTTTCCCAGCCTCTTTTTTTCACATGCCACAGGAGATGATTTGCTAGAAGAGGGCCCCAGTTGGCACCCCTCCACTGTTTACATTTGGTCATTAATTCCCAATTCCCATGAGTCAACCAGAGAACTCTGCTGGTGGTGGCTGTTCTGCTGTGCTGTTTTGTCTGGATTAACGCCACGGATTCTATGCTGATATATTTTCCCTCAAGGAAAAAAGGAAAAGATAGCCATACGCAGGCAAAATATGTACATATATCGCTGGGGCCGCCACAAAGCTGGAATAAGTGAACTAGTTCAACTAAAACGGGAGCCAACTCAAACACCACACCAACACGAGCTTCAGAAACGTTGCTAAGAAGGAAAGATGGAAAGCAGCAAAAGAGGACGAGGCAGCACACACTGTGCAGTCTTGGTTCAGATTCCATTCTGATGATCATCATGTAGGGGATCGCCTTCTGTGGTGGTCCTTCCCAAGCTTCTGGTACTAAATCTTGTCCACCCTCTCACTGATGGTGACGATTGGCACCATGGGCTAATGACTCCCCATCTCTCCCAGTACTCTCCTGAGAGCTCTCCTTTAGCCCTGCCTTCTCCTGGCCTGACCTCCAGATGAGGTGGGGTTCTGCCGAGCAACTCCCCTCCTGGAATGCCTGACTTCAGAGCTGAGCTAAGTGAGGCAGGAGGCTGGACACGAAGCATACGGATGGGGATGTGAGACTATAGTGGTCAAGATCGCGGTTCCATCTTCAGCAGCTGTGGCATCGCTTCTCAATTTCGTGGAGGTGGCTTCCTCAGGAAGGGGTGGTGGACAGCCCCGGAGCCCACCACTCTGGTGGTGGATTCCCGGCCCAGTGAGGAGTCCCCCAAGAGCAGCAGCAGTTGGTGGCCAGTTCTGCGTGTGGCTTTGGGTGTTGGGCCTAGAAGCTCGGCTTCCGGTCTGTTTCCTGGGCTCCCCTGCTGATCCTATAAACCATTAGAAACCCAAAATAAATCCTTCTTTGCTTAAACTAGCAAAAGTCTATTGTCTTCTCTGCTACCCTGCTCTGCTTAATGCAGAGGACAAAACAGGTAGCATTCTCCTTCCACAATGAATAGGGTGGCATGGAGGCAATTTGGGTACATTGTTCAATCTGAGCAGAATTTGAATGATAAATGAGAGCTTGTTGACTTTTCAATGTTTCCAGTTTCAAAGAGTCTCTCCAGTTGTAATATTGATCCCCTTTGAGATCCCAGGGGAATTCTCCACATTTTAAACCATGTTGGGGGTATGAGACTGAGTCAGTGCATCTGCTGCTGACAGTGACAGTCTTGGGGAGCTAGAGGGCCTGGATACTCTTGTCACAAATGTGGGTCACTGACAATGACAAGCCAACTCTTGCCACTAACAGGTCTTTGATGTTCAGCAGAGACACCCGGGAATCACCCGCCATAGCTCTTTCCTCTGTGTGTGCTTGGGTCCGGTGGGTGCTCTCATTCTTCTTCATGGTCTGCTCAGTTCTCATGTTATCCAGACTGAGGGAAACAGAATGATGCCCCTGCCCCTCCCCGAGACAGCCACATCCTAATCCCCAGAGCCTGTGAATGTGTTCTGTTTCGTGGAAGAAACTGCGAATGAACCGACCTTACAATAGGGGGATTATCTTGGACTATCTGGTTGGACCCAATGTAATGTCAAGGTGAGTGTGCTTAAAGCTAGAGGAGGAGAGTCAGAGGGGGATGTGCCTGTGGAAGAAGGATCACAGATAGAACATTGCTGGTCTTGAAGAAGGAGGAAAGGGGTGGTGAGCAAAGAATACAGGTACCTTTAGAAGCTGGAAAAGTCAGGGAAATCGATTTTCCCCCTAGAGCCTCTGGAATGAATGCAGTCCTGTTGTGCCCTTGGAGTTAGCCCAGTGAGAACTGTGTCAGACTTCTGGCCACCAGAAATGTAAGATAGCACTTTTGTGTCGTTTAAGCCTCCAGGTTTGAGGTAATTTGTTACAGCAAGAGTAAAAAACTAAAGCATCGGCCTTCAACCATTCTTTCATGTGACTCCATCAGACCCCAAATGAATTCATGGCTAAGAAAGTGGTCTCAGGCTTGTGGGAGCTGGAGAGGGAGAGCTTGCAAACAAATGTTCTATTTCTGAAAAGACTGGCCAATGGAAAAACCATGCTTCTGTTGACTCAGTTATGAATGGAAGAAACAATGTGTAAATTATATCTAAGAGCAAATTTCTGAACATTTGTGATAGACGTTTTACGTAATTGTACACAAAGCAGTCTTGTTCAGGATTTTATTTCCGTGGAATCTGTAATAAGATGAGAAGGTAACTGCCCTATGTAGAAAATTGATGCCTACTGGATGGCTCAGTAGGTTAAGCGGCCTACTTTAGCCGAGGTCATGATCTCGCAGTTCGTGGATTTGAGCCTGGCATTGGGCTCCATGCTGATAGCTCAGAGCTTGGAACCTGCTTCGGATTCTGTGTTTCTGTCTCTCTCTGCCACTCCCCTGCTCACACTGTATCCATCTCTCTCTCTCAAAAACAAATTAAAAAACATTAAAAAACTAAAAAAGAAAGAAAATTAAAGTCTGAACCAGTTGTAAGAGGGGAAAAAATACAATTGAAGTGTCATTATGTATTGTTCCTATCAGATCTACCAAACATATTATTAAAATTTAAATGTGCTATTTCAAACACTGTCCCAGGACTTTGAAAGCCCATTAATGCCATTGTGCACTGTACGCACTGTCGGGGGTGTATTCTACTGAACATTCCTGGAAGACCAGGACCAGGCGATTCAGCTCTGGAGGGTCTCTTTAGGAGCTCTGCTCACAGGGCCCGGGAGCAGAAATATTTGTTGACCAATAGCCACCCTGTTCCTGACTGCCACTTGATAAAATGTTTGTCTATGCATTAATTCTTCAGTACTAAGGAGCTAGTGAAGCGTCACAAGGTATTTAACTAACAAGTCCCTGAGGGTGGCCTGGCCCCTAGGAGAGTCTGAGCAGTGCTGCATGGGGCCCCCTGACAACCAGATGTGTTCCAGTACTGGCAGGCACACTGAGACCAGGGAAGGTACTAGCTTCGGTTAAGAGGCATGACTGCTGACAGAGAAAATGGAAAGTGAGCATCGTCTACTGGGAGTAAGAGAATAAGGCTCAGGCAGTGGCAACAGCAGGGAGCCCAGATGGCTGGAAGCCAAGACAAGAGGAGCAGGAAGGGAGGTGGGGAGAGTAAGGAGGGGAGAGTGAGGAGGGGGCAGGAGGGCTGGGCTTCTACCCACAGACAGACAGCTTCTCCTTATCAAGAACTAGAGCACCTGAGCCTAGCCCAGGCCCCAAGGAAGAGCCGAGGAGGTGAGAAGGGAGAGGAGGGATCATAAGACAAAAGGTCTCAAAGCCCCACAGACTGGCTGCCTAGAATAAGGAGACACCAGAAATTCGTGAGCAGGTAGGTCCTCATCTACCATATTTTATTCACTTTAAGATCCATGCTGTTTTTCCCTTCACATTTTAACATCCTGAAATAGGATGGTGTGTCACAGTTGATGGCTTTTAATCACTGCCACTGTCTATGTGTGACCATGGTTGTTATTTGTGGTGATATTGATTGGACCACTGCAGGTCCTTAATGTCCCAATCAACAAAAAAAGGACACTCTGAGGAAGGAAGAAATATGAGTCCCGAGCATTGTCTAAAGTCTTCCCATGGAACTGAATTTCAGTGGAAAACACTATAAACTGATCATTTCTGGTAAGGTAATGAAAGTACCAGAATCAAAACTTGCAGAATGGGTCTTAAGAACTTGGGAGTAGATCTTGTAAATGAACATGGGGCACTTTCTAAGAAATGCTGCATCATAAGCTTGAGGAAAAACACAGTCAAAAACAGAGTTAAAATGACCCAGAAGAATCAGACTCTAGCTGCAGAGAATTTCTAGGAACATTCTTAACCAGGTTAGTTCAATCATATTTTCCTTTTTATGCTTGCAGAAATGTGATATTTCAGTATAGGCTTTTTTTTTTTAACATCTAAGCCCTTTCAGCAAATGTAAATTAAAAATTCTGAGAGAAGAAAAGATTATGAGGTAGTTTAATTGGAGACATTTGTTTTTATTTATTAATATTCATGAAATAATGATGTATCTTATTGTGTCTTAGATTTTACGATATCTAACCATAGTCTCTTCAGTTGTGTTAATCTGCTATTAAACCTACCAAAGGGATTTTAATGTTTGGACATTGTTTTGTATTGCTAGAAGTCACAATATGCTGGGTCATTTTTTATAGATTCTTGCCGACTGCAGATATTTTCAAGTCTGTTTCATTTCTTTAAACACAGTTAACATAGTTGTCTGATAATCTTTGTCTGACAATTCCAGTATCTAAATATTGAAGCATATTTGTTCTGTTTATTGTTTTGATTGTTTTTTGTTTATTATGTTTTGTTTTGTTTGTTTGGTGTTTTATTTTCTTGTGTGCTTGGTTATTTTTGCTCATTGTCCCTATCAAAGGGTTTATGGACCTATGTTGATAAAACATTTATCCATGAAAGGATTTGTGGTTGATTCTCCCAGGAAGGCACCCCAGGCACTACCAGTGTGAGACCATTTTAAAATAAATTCATGGTATGAAGTTTTCTGTACCACCCAGGCTACATGAGGCCATGCTGCACATCCTTATGAGAATCAGCTTGCAAATCACACAATCACAACTTCTTAAGGCAGTTATTGTTTTTCTTTTCTTTTTTCCTCTGCTCTGCTTAGCACCAAGGCAACCTTACCTGCAGTTTCTGAGAGGTGGAAAGTGGAGGTAGTTTTATTTCTGGTTTATCTTTGTCCACGGGCTGTAGACATCTAAAGTCCCAATTTCTGTGGAGAAAGTATCCTTAGATTATGGTAAAATTTTGGTAATTCTAATACCAAAAGGTATTAGACCTCCCACTTTGAGTCAGCACAGGATCTTGACTTCTGGGTCCTGGTCCCTCAAAGCTGCCAAAACTGAAGCCCAGGCATGCCCAGCTTGGTAAAGGACCTAGGGCAGGAGCAGCTTCAACCCTCCTGTTTGTTTCTGAGTTTCCCTTTTGCCATGGGCTTTGGCCTGGTACTTCCTTACTACTTCATTAGTTATTTCATGTTGTTATGGAGATAATATTAATATTTAATCTAGAATGTCAATGGGGAGAGTTCATTCAAATGACTCAATTGAAATTCCTGTAAGAAGAAATTTCTATGTTACTATCATGGTTTTCTAGTTTTTTAGTCTATAAGTACTTTGGCCTTCTACATGTGAGAATCAAAATCAGAGAAACAGCAGAATGAAAGAGTAAGCCCCTTTGGGGCTTACAGACTTGATATCACAAAAAGGATTAACTCAATGAATCCATGCCTATATTTTCCATTTCCTCACTATTGTGAGGAGGGAAGAGACCTGGGTGTTGTCTCTTAACTATGACTTTGTTTCTATGACACTAGATATCAATGACATGAATTTTGTGCCCAGTCAAATAAATTGTAGTATCTCTTCACTCATAAGTGATCTGTTGACTATATTGTAACTCTTGGAGGGACCATTATCTTGTCTTTCCTTTTGCATTTCCTTCAAAGTCAAAAAGAGTGCTATGCTCTTGATATTTTTTCACAAAAACTCATTGAATAATGAGCTGGTTTTGTTGATTCTCAGTTTCTACTAAAACTGAATTTAAAGATATCTTTGATCCAGTAATCTCATATCTGGAAATATTCACCTCAAAAAATGCTTATTTATGTTCCCAAAGACATTCATAAGAATGCTATGGCAGGACTTGAAATGATTCAAATTTCCAGCAGTGGTAGAATGAAAAAATAAATCAAGGTGTGGTCATCCAATGGAATACTATACACCCATGAAAATGGACAAACTACCATTACATGCAAATCATGCAGGAATCTCACCAAAAAATGTGAGAAAAATACATCAAATGTAAGAGAATTAACACCACATGGATTCATTTAAAATTTTTTCATGTTTATTTATTTATTTATTGAGAGAGACAGACAGACAGAGCATAAGTGGGGGAGGTACAGAGAGAGGGAGACACAGAATCCAAAGCAGGCTCCAGGCTCTGAGCTGTCAGCACAGAGCTGGACACAAGGCTCGACCTCATGAACTGCAAGATCATGACCTGAGCCGATGTCAGGAGCTCAACCAACTGAGCCCCAAGCACCCTAACACATAGCTCCATTTAGATAAAATTCAGAAAGAGACAAAACTAGTCTGTGATATTAGGATCATGGCTACCTTGAGTGGTAGGGAGGGAAGAAGTGAGTAGAAAAGCACCAGGGGAGAGCTCTGGGTTTTCTTTCTTGGTTACATTTCTGTACACTATTCTGGTTTCTTTGGTGTATGAATTTTGTGAATACCTATTAAACTGTATATTTATGATTTGTGCATTGTATGTATCTTATATTTTAATTAAAATTTCAAAGTTTTAAAACATAGTTGAGTGTTGTTGGTTTTTTTCCTATGAATGACCGTATCTGTTTAATTTTGGGGATGGCTGGGTACAGTGTACTTCACTGATGGTGCATGACAAAGTAGGGCTCTCTAAGCTCTTCTTTCTCAGGGGGACTTCGACGGAAAGTGTGTAGAGATCAGGAGATTCTGATTCTGAGGGATGAGTTGGGGCAAGGGGCCTCTTTCTTCCTCCTCATATCTGTTCAATTTTTGGGTATAGAAAAGTACAAAGTCCTTTTCCAGATGACCTTTGGGCTCCCTGGGAGTTAGCACTAGGGTAATACAACCCTAACTCTGAAAATCAGCACCAAGGCCTCGTATCACTGGGGCAACTCAGAGCAATTTCAGAGAGCTGTGCGAGAGAAGTGCATCACTTTATGAACCCACTCATTATTTCATCTTTCCCAAGTGAATCTGGTCGTGTTTTATTCATTGAAAATAAAGATTTTTATTGTTTACCTTTCTTTCTCTCTGAAGGTGATGATTATGGTGATCTGTCGCCAAAATCCAGCCTTCGTCCCTGGAAGGTGGAAAGGAGAGGGGGCTTTCTATGCCTCCCCCGCCTGTCTGAGCACTTGATCCCTTGCCAGCTGCTCTCCCCACTGTCTCCTTAAGAGCCCAACTGCTGGGAGGCAGCTAACAGGGCCATGGGGAAAGGGGCTTTTGTTTCTCATTGTTCCAAGGTGTCTGGGTAGAAAGATGGTGTTAAAAGGGAGAAAAGGACATTAAAAATGCACGTGGATTATCCATTGGCTTGTTGCTCAGGACCAAATTTTTCTCTGCACAGAACGATTGGATTTATCCTCATGTGTATGGATTGAGAGCAGCACACATGTGGCCAGGGTGATGCATGCACGCATGCAAAGGATGAAGCTGAGAGGGGGCGCCGGGGCTGACTCCCCCCCTAACCCCCCCACCCCGGCTTCCCAAGCCAAGGTAGGAGGACAACTAGAATTGAGGTGATTTTAGGAACAATGGAGCTAAATTTAAAAATCGGAAGACAGAGTCTCACCTCAACAGAGGGAATTGCCTCCTTTTGTTGCTGTTGCTTTTCATTTTTGCTGAACAAATCTGTTTTCAAAAATGTTCTATGAACAGTGGGAAAGATTTGGAAAGGGAAATGGGAGTGCAGAGGGTGTGCGCGGGGGCGGGGGGAGGTGGTCGGAGACGGAACCATTGACTGGATGGCAAATGTTTTCCCCATTTGTCAGATGGAAAAAATCTTTAGAAATTTTTGAGAAAAGGTGTCTCAGGCCTCTGGCTTTCCAGCTTGGTCCTGACTCATAGACGGAGGAAGTCCAGCTTTCAGAGGGCGTAAAGTTTATAAAATCTGGGGACTGTAATTTAAAAAAAGTAATACAAAACTGCTAGGGCCTCTCTCAGGGCTTTGGAAAGGGCTCAGGTAAGTCAGGGACCCTGAAGATTCAGCCTCATTAGCTTTGTAGTAAAACCTCCGTTAACAGAACACTTTCTTTATAAAAGCAGAATATTCTCTTCTGTGTCGTACTACACATAATTGTGTATAAAGTAAATGCGGAATCCTGATGCATTTGAAGACAGGAAGCAACATGTAACATACAGAACAGAGTTCTACCATAAGCACCTGACAGGCAATTCTACCCATTTTTGGAAACAGTAGAAATATCAAGGAGAAAAAGAAGACTCTTAGCAGCTAAAATGAAAGCCACAAAATCTAGTTATTTGATTTTATCCAGAAGCCCTGGGATCAATATGCTCTATGAAGCATATACTTAGTTTAGAGGCCTACTGGGACCCGGAGTAATCCTTTTATACACTTTGAATCAACTAGGATGTCTGGTTCTTGTGCCCAAAGATGAGCCATGTTGGATTCTGTTCTTTTGCCCATTTCCACAGTCAGCTAACTTCCTGATCTACAAATTCCCCTCACACCAGCCACACCCCTCCTGTCTGCACATCCATGGTCAGACTTTTCTCACATCTCATCTCAATTATTTAGAGAACTTCCAGTGAGGGGCACCTGGATGGCTCAATTGGTTAAGTGCCTGGCTCTTGGTTTCAGCTCTGATCATGATCTCATGGTTTGTGGGTTCAAGCCCCACATTGGGCTCCGTGCTGTCAGCTTGGGATTCTCTCTCTGCCCCTCCCCATCAGTCTCCCCACCCTGTCAAAATAAATAAACTTAAAAACACAAAACTTCCCAATGGGTCTGTAGGTTTAGTCTTGATCCAACTTCTACCTAGCTGCTGGGGGTAGAAGTAGGGAGGGTTTCATGGGTTGGGTAAATGAAAAATTCAAAGACTTTCTTAAGTCACTTAAAAATATTAATCCAACTAACAGTTCGAATTTTGACCTTTTTAAAGTTATGAGAATAAAAGAAAAACATTTTTGCTAGCATATATTAAGGGTGAACATTTTTTGCTGCCATTGGAACAAAATTCTCATTTGAAAGGAAATAAGGCCAGTGGGAAATATCTGATTTAAAATTGCAAGACAAGGGGCACCTTGGTGGCTCTGTCAGTTAAGCGTCTGACTCTTGATTTTGGTTCAGGTCACAATCTCACAGTTTGTGGAGTTGAGTCCCATGTCGGGCTCTGTGCTGACAGCTTGGAGCCTGCTTGGGATTCTCTCTCCCTCTCTGTATGCCCTGCTTGCTCTCTCTCTTTCTCTCTCTCTCTCTGTCTCTCAAAATAAATAAATAGGGGCACCAGGGTAGGTCAGTTGGTTAAGTGTCTAACTTCAGCTCAGGTCATGATCTCAGAGTTCGTGGGTTCAAGCCCTGCATTGGGCTCTGCACTGGCAATGTGGAGCCTGTTTTGGATTCTTTGTCTCTCTCTCTCTCTCTCTCTGCCTCTCCCCTGCTCATGACTGCTCTCTTTCTCTCTTTCTCAAAAATAAATAAACATTAAAAATATAAATAAAATTGTAAGAGAAGCAATACAAATGTCTGTCAATACGTGAATGTGGATATATCCATGCAATGGAATATTGTTCAGCCTTAAAGGGAAAGAAATTCCAACGCAGGCTACAATATGGATGAACCGGGAGAACATTATGTTAAGTGAAACAAGCAATTGTGAAAGAACGAATAGTGTATGATTCAACTCATACAGGGTACCTAGAGGAGTTCAGTTCATAGAGACTGAGAATAGAATGGTGGTTGCCAGGGTCAGAGAGGAATGGGGAGTTGGAGTTTAATGGGGACAAAGTTTCAGTTTTTCAGGATGAAAGAGTTGTAGAGATAGATGGGAATAGCAATTGCACCATAATGTGAATGCTGCTGAACAATTAACATGATTAAAATGATAAATTTTAGAGGCACCTGAGTGGCTCAGTTGGTTAAGTGTCTGACTTCAGCTCAGGTCATGATCTCACAGTTTGTAGGTTCGAGCCCTACATCGGGCTCTGTGCTGACAGCTCAGGGCCTGGAGCCTGCTTCAGATTCTGTATGTCCCCTTCTCTCTGACCCTCCCCTGCTCATGCTCTGTCTCTCTCTGTTTCTCAATAATAAATAAATGTTAAAAAATTTTTAAAAAATTTTAAAAATGGTAAATTTTATGTAAATATATTTTACTGTGATTTAAAACACTGCAGTGGAGATTTGTAGATACACTTCCTAAGGCCTCCTAGCTGGGAGAGACTTTCCAAAATAGAATTCCTCACAGGCTCAGAATGTTCCAAATAAAACATCCTCAAACATGGAAAATTTCAGAGACATGCACTTCTGTCTGGTTTGGGGACATCAAAATGTGATTTGACCTTGTTTAAGTTCTAAACAATCAGAAGACTTTTTGTTTCAAATGATTAGGAAGTAACACGACAGGAGCATCTGATTTGGCCTCAGAGGCACACACAGGATCCTGGATTCAGAGCTCCATTTCGGCATGAAGAATCCAAGTAGGCAGCAGCAGAAGCCTGGTGGCCCCCAGGACACAGCTGTGTGCTCGGAGATCTGAAAGGCCAGCAGCAGAGTCCTTTCTTTGCCGCTAATGGTGGCAGAGTGCTGGCCACTTCCTTCTCCCCAACCCTAACTATACACCCAGGTCGGGGCTAATTGCACTCTGCCCCTCCAGCTACCCCAGGGGGACTGGAGAGAGTTAATGAGAAATGAGGTAAGAGAGCCAGTGAACTCACTGGCAGGAGGCGTGATTCAATAGGAAGCATCTCTGCAGCACCCGGATGTAGGTGCACCCACAGAGGGGTAGTCCCATCTCCCACCCCCGAATCCGGCCCACACAAAAGAACCGCAAGAAGACTGAGCTGAGCGAGATCCAAAAGAGTGAACATTCAAAACCTGAGTCCTTAAGGAACTGGCTGCTCTCTGTTACTGCTTCTGGTGAGGGGTGTGTGTATGGTGGGGGGTGGGTGGAAACATCCTGGAGAAGTCTGCTCTTACAACACCAACTCTTCTGAATGGATTACCTCCTGGGAAATGGGTCCAGGGTTTTTATGATACTCAACTAGAATTTCTATTTATTTATTTATTTATTATTACTTTTTAAAAAATGTTTATTTATTTTTGAGAGAGAGACAGAGACAGAGTGTGAGCAGGGGAGGGGCAGAGAAGAGAGACATAGAATCCGAAGCAGTCTCTAGGCTCTGAGCTGTCAGCACAGAGCCTGATGCGAGGCTCGAACTCAAGACCGTGAGGTCATAACCCGAGCTGAATTCAGACGCTTAACTCACTGAGAGACCCAGGTGCCCCTAAAACAGTTCCTTAATGGTTATTTATTTTTGAGAGAGAGAAAGACAGAGACAGGGTGAGTGGGGGAGGGGCAGAGAGAGAGGGAGACACAGAATCTGAAGCAGGCTCCAGGTTCTGAGCTGTCAGCACAGAGCCTGACTCGGGGCTCAGGCTCATGAACCGCGAGATCAGGATCTGAGCCGAGGTCAGATGCTTGACTGACTGAATCACCCAGGCACCCAGGCATCCCAAGGATTTATATTTAAAATGTGGTACTGGTGGGGCGCCTGGGTGGCTTAGTCGGTTAAGCGTCCGACTTTCGCTTAGGTCATGATCTCGCGGTTCGTGGGTTCAAGCCCCGCGTCGGGCTCAGTGCTGACTGCCAGCTCAGAGCCTGGAGCCTACTTCGGATTCTGTGTCTCCCTCTCTCTCTCTCTGACCCTCCCCTGCCTACGCTGTCTCTCTCTCTCCTAGAAATAAAAAATAAAATAAAATAAAATGAGGTACTGGTGAGAAACTATTATAAAACCATCATATATACATATTTATGACACATATAACTATGCACATATATTTATATATCTAAAAAATGGCAAAATAGTATACATATTTTTTATTACAAAAATAAGAATAGCTTTGTAAATAATGTGAAACTGCTTCCTAGTCCAGGTCAAGGTTGGTTTTCGTTCGCTTTGGGTGTTCTTTTCTTTCTTTAAAAAAGTTTTGGTGTTTTGTTTTTGTAGCTTACTCACTGCTAAGGCTGCTGGTAAAAGAAGTAAAACTCTGTGGGGCACCTGGGTGGCTCAGTTGGTTAAGCATCTGACTTCAGCTCAGGTCATGATCTTGCGGTCTGTGGGTTTGAGCCCTGCATTGGGGTCTGTGCTGACAGCTCAGAGCCTGAAGTCTGTTTCAGATTCTCTCTGCCCCTCCCCCGCTCATGCTCTGTCTCTCTCTCAAAAATAAATAAACATTAAAAGAATAATAAAAAAAAGAAATAAAGCCTTTGTTACTTTTCCAGCATAGAATGACTATATATGGAGATTGTATTTAGAATTAGAATCACAGAATTTCTGGGGCGCCTGGGTGGCTTAGTCAGTTAAGCATCCGACTTTCACTTAGCTCATGATCTCACTGTTCGTGGGTTCGAGCCCCGTGTCGGGCTCTGTGCTGACAGCCAGCTCAGAGCCTGGAGCCTGTTTCAGTCTGTGACTCCCCCTCTCTCTGACCCTCCCCTGCTCACTCTGTCTCTCTCTCTCTCTCTCCTAGAAATAAAAAAAAAAAAAGAATCACAGAATTTCTTGTAGAATTAAAGATACCTTAGAGATTATTCTAGCTTCCTCATCCCCATTTCACAGATGAGTACATTGAGGTTAAAAAGAATAAAGAAACTTGTGAAGCACATGGGGTTATGGAGTGGGAGTTAAAAGGGGACCTCCACCCTTAGTATTGCTTATCCCACTCTGTGCCCTGTTCTATACACTCTCTACAGGTCAGGGCTGACCAAAGAGCTTTTCTATTATTCTGAATCTGTTTTTACTCTTACCCTCACACCCAGTCCACACTATCCCACTTTTTTTGTTTAATGTTTATTTATTTTTTTTGGAGAGAGAGACAGAGTGTCAGTGGGGGAGGGGCAGAGAGAGATGGAGACAGAATCTGAAGCAGGCTCCAGATTCTGAGCTGTCAGCACAGAGCCTGATGCAGAGCTTGAACCCAGGTACCATGAGATTATGACCTGAGCTGAAGTCGGACGCTCAACTGACTGATCCACCCAGGTGCTCCTACCCTATCCCACTTTTGATCATTTCACCATTGGAGAAAAGTGGGAAGTGAGGGCACACTATGGTTTGAAAAAACAAATGTGGAAATGGTCTGTAAAGAAGCCTTAAAATTTTAAGGTGACATATTACTGTACCCCTACTTATATGTTAAGGAGTCAAAGTTGGCTGACTTAAGTCCCATCTGTGCCTCGAAGACAAAGACAGTTAACATTCATTGAACACTTATTAGATGCCAGTTCCACACACTAATTTAGTGCTTTATGTATATAGGTATATCCCGGAGATACTGCAGATTTGGTTTCGGGCTGTTGCAATAAGGAGAACATTGCAATAAAGTGAGTCCAATGAACTTTTTGGTTTCTCAGTGCATATATAAGTTATGTTTACACTATACTGTGGTCTATTAAGTGTGCAATAGCATTGTCTGAAAAATGATGTATATAACTTGAGGCGCATGGCCCGTTCAGTCAGTGGAACGTGCAACTCTTGATCTTGGGATCGTGAGTTCGAGTCCCATGCTGGATGTGGAGATTGCTTGAAAATAGAATCTTTAAAAAATGTTTTTAAATGTATATACCTTAATTAAAAAATGCTTTCTTGCTCAAAAACGCTGGCCATCATCCAGGCTTTCAGCAAGATCACAGATCACCACACCAAGTGTAATAAGTAATAATGAAAAGTTTGAAATATTCTGAGAATTACCAAAATGTGACCCAGAGCCCTGCAATGAGCCAGTGCTGTTGGAAAAATGGCGCCGAGAGAGACTTGCTCAATGCAGGGTTGCCACAAGCAACTGGTAAAAACTGCAATGTCTGCAAAGAGCAGTAACCTGACATGTGCCTGCTTTAACTCCTTCACTTCTGGTAACCTCTTCCATGACATGGACATAGGTATTATCCTCATCACACCTACTTTACTCCTGAGGAAACTGAGGCACAGAGGGGTTAAGTCACTCTCTCTTTACTACCCCACATCCCCTCACACACATATAGCACTGATAGTCACAGTTTTCTCAGTCTCCACCCACGGGCCCATACACGGCAACTGAGGTAAGGTATTTGGTGCACAGGAGGAAGGCTCTAGGGTTGTAGGGCAACTAAGACAGCTCACACAGCCTAGCGGAGGAGATGGCGGCACACGTGCAATGAAAACAGAGATGAGCTCAGAAGGCCTAGGAGCATGGACAAGTCCTTAGGGGCCCCCATGACCACCTGGGCGACAAGTCAGGGAAGGCCATCTCACACAGATGGTAAGATTTTAGTTGGGAATGAAAATGAAAGAAGACTTACACAGTCAAGAGGGGCAAGGCCAGTCAAGATGTGAAAAAGGGCATGCCTGGCAGAGAACACAGTGTGTGCAAAAGTTTGTAAGTCTGAGAGAACACACGTTTTTCACCCAGGTTCCCTGATATTCATCTGACAGTGCTGGTTGCTTCAACAGTGACTCTGAAGAGAAGGAGGAGGAGGATTTGTGGGTCCTTCCCTCTAAACACAATGTTCCCCAGCCACCCTGGGCCTCCTTTGGATGGAGAAGCCACAGGGGGTGGAATAGAGATTATGGATCAAAGGATGACAAATGAATGATTTGATATCCCAATGCCTCCAGGGAAAGCACACAGTGGTAAAATAGTTCCATGCTGAGCCGAGCAATCAAAACTGGGTTATGACAGTGCTCCTTCCACATAGAAGGAATGGGCCAAGTTAGAATTCAGAATATGGAAGAACGGGGCTATGGGAGGAGAGGTGGGAAATATGGAGCGCAGTACCAGAAAGGGCCCTTCAGTACAGGGGCTGGGAGGGAATGTGTGGTGTGCAGAGAAGGAAGTGAGTGTGTGACAGAGTTTTATGGTGGATTCAGGGTGGGGCTGTGAGATGAGAAAGGTGACTGACAGAAAGGGACACGGACACCAAGGGACTGTTCTGACAGCAACCAGAAGTGACCACACATGCAGGCGAGGCCGGGCCAGGAGGGGGACCCCTGAGGAACAGGTGACAGCTCCCCAGGCGAGCCCCAGGTGGCTGAGTGGCAGACGTGGGTGTGGTTACCTGAGACAGCCCAGCTCTGGTTGGGGGGACATCTGTGCCAGGCCCCCTTGGACGTCCTTCCTCTTCATCTTCACCACCTGTGTGCTGCTTTCCATTGGGATGTACTTCCTGCATCTGTGATTTCCAGATAGTTCCAATGTGTTCACCGAAATTCTTACACTCCAGTGAACTTGTTTGTCACAGGAAGCAGTTTAATCATTGTGCCTTTGGAACCTGGCTTAACCAAGGAACAGAATGGGTCAAGATTTGCTCACAGCAGGGGATGGCTGATAATGGGATGACAGTCATCAGGGCCCATCTGGCACCCAAGGGGAGGGGCTGGGGAGAGTGGGGGGAGAGCACACAGACCTCTGCCACCTTCCCAGCAGCACAGCGGGGAAGTCAATGCCTTCCCTAACCACTCTCCAGACCCTCCAGTGAGCCTCATTCTGTGGGGCCCGCACCTTCCCTCCCAGCCCCCTACCAGCGCGGGCCGGACAGTACAGCACTGCTCCTGGGTCCAGCTCCACCATTTGATTCTGGCATTAACAAATAAGCCAGACTACAAAATCATGGCATTAGCTGGGCTTTTCCGTGCTGGGAGACAAGCACAGGATGTGGCCATGGAGAAATCACCAGGGCAGCAATTCTAGACCCCATATGTGGCAGGGCTATTACATCAAGCCGCACTGCCAAAGCCGGCTATGCCATTCCACCTGAAGCTGTAATGTCTGTGGGAGTCTGCTGACTCATTCTCTCAGGAAGGTGTGCAGTGGTGTGGCTGATGGAGGTTGTAACATTGACCCGACCAACCTGTCACTCCAGAGTCCCAGTGAACTAAAGGAAAAGCCTGGGTGGGGCAGTACTTGTACGGAGAGTGGAGATATGTTGTGACTGAGAATCTCCTGTTTAAGTGCCCATTTGGGATCAAGATGGATTTCAGCCTGGATGGACACATAAGGACCCATAATTTCTCTCTTCCATGCTAGCAATGATGCCAACAAAAAGCCACTTCAGGGTTTTCCTAGCCTTCCCCGCCGCAGGATTCTGCATGCTAAGGAGAGATGAAAGGGAAGGATAAACAAGAGAAATGCACATTTGACTGACGGTTTTCAGTAAAGTTCTGATCAGTTCATATTTTATTTCAGAGGCTGCATCAAAGCACCTGTCTCTCTGTGGTAACCATGTCTTCTATTTCCTAATAGTCTGATGCTTTGACTTCTTAGGGACATGCTGATCCTGGAGGCACACGCCCTCTTCTCGGGAGCTGTGACACATTGCCTTTTCAATGGCAGTCATCTCCTGGTCTATTGGCCTTACCACACCGGAGTAATAATAATACCTACACTTAACATACTCTGTCCCAGTAGGCTGACCTGGCCAGGGGCACAGGGGACTGAGACCTGGTGTTCCTGTTAGGTGGAGGCCACCCTTCTCTGCCCCCTGCTTTCACCCCTGGTCCATATTCTCTCCCCTCAGCCATTTAAAAATGAGAGCAAGCAGTTCTTTCCCATCCACTAAGAAACACAGATGAAAAACTAAGAAACACTGCCTTCCTCTGCCCTCCTGCTATGAGGAGGGCGGCTTTCATTTGGGTCCCTTTGCACATCTGGAGGAGCCTGACAGGTCAGTGTAGTTTCAGAGCACTTGGAACAGGATGGGGTGGAGAGGAGGGGGCACAGAGAAAACTGTACTGCAGGCCCCCTGAGGAACTTCCGGCTTCTGGTAAGCGGGTTACTGCTCAGGTGACTGGTTTGGGCTGCTCCTTCAGCAGGTCATAAGAAAAATGAAGGATGTGGTTGCATTAAAAAATCTGCTATTTAAAAAAAACCCTCTCTCTTAATTCCCTGTTTTCTCGTATCCATCTTGAAATCCTTTGGTCAGAGCAGAAGCACCCCCTTTGCATCTGAGATATACACTCCTCTCTCCAACACCAGGAGGCAAGGGGGGGCTGGAGGGCATGACTTAACGGGTTAAGGAACGAAATAAGAACACCAAAGATGCTGTCGGCAGCTGGTCACATTCCCGTGAGGCTGGTGATTGCACATGAGCCACGTGACCTGCTGCCTCAGCCTCTCACTTTAGGAGGGAGGCAGAGGGACTCTTGCTGTCATGGGGTTGTTTGGCCCGGGCCGGGGGCAGGGGTACTAGATGGTGAGTGAAATGGAAATTTCTCAATGCTCAGTCTCAGGGAGAGTGAAGGGGATTTTAGGGAGAGGCAGCACAGAGGCAGATGGGAAGTGACATTTGCTGTGTCTCTTTCTACCCTTATCGCCCTGTGTCTGTGGCATTTCCCCTCCTCCTTATGTCCCTTGACCATCTTCGTCTTTTTCCTATTTTACCTTCAGGTGAGGATGCTGTTGAACTCTGGAAAGACAGTTTGAAAGCGCCATAGCCCTTACCTCAGTGGTAGAGACAGCCCCTGATGACAGCCCCATTGCCACTCAGCCCAACATGAGCATTTCTGAGAGCCTGCCGCGTGCTGCAACTGCGCTCAGTGCCGGAAATGTGGGGATGGTTGAGATGCTGCTGCCATTCTGCAGCAAAGATTAGCTTGTGCTCGGGCAAAGAAGCCAGTGCCCAGGGCATGATCAGGTCAGCAAGGGTCCTGGAGCCAGGCCATATGTAGAATGAATGGTCAAAGGGAGTAGAGAGTTATCCTGTGGAGGTGACATGGGGCTATATCTTCAAACATTTGAAGGCCAAGAAAGATAAGAGGGACATGACTTGCCTTTTGTGTTCTCAAGGTTCAAGACTGACCAAAGAGGGGAGCCTTGGGAGATACCTTTGGCAAAGAGGAGGGACTAGGCTTTCCTGGTTAACATGAGTTCCCTGGCCCTAGACACACCTGAAATAGAATTAGCTCAAACACTGGCTATTCAGACTGTGCTTTACTGAGGAAAACTCAGAAGTAAAAAATAATTGATCAGCGAAAGATATGGGATCTGCTTTATGAATCCAATACTGAAAGGAAACTTAAAAACATACTTCCATATCTTAGAAGAGTAGTGTGTGCTCGGGCACACACATCTTTGAAGAATATGTGTGTGTGATTACACAACTTGTTAGGTGTGCTCTAAGGATGGACTGAAATAACTATAAACCCATACACTAATGGGCTGGCTTACGGTGATGGGTCTGGGTGATTTTACTTCTTGACATAATCATAGGAAATGAACCAAGATAATAAAAATTCTAAGTCTTGACACATAATAAATGCTTGATGAATTGAAAGGCATTCCCCGTCTTACAGTTCAGTAAACTGATAATTAGGCACCTGCAGCTTGAAGAGAATGGGTTATATCCTGGTCATGACTATCCTGGTTTGTGATTCTGGGCAAACTCATGCACCTGAGATCAAGAGTCACATGCTCTATGACTTCACCAGCCAGGCACCCCATATGTAGACATAGTTTTGATAAATGGTAGCGCAAGAAGAGAAAGGGAAGAGGAAGGTGTGGCCAGGCAGCACCACAGAAAGACTTGCATTAGTCAGGCATGGGTTTAAATCCTGGCTTTTTGAAATCTGTGTGACCCTGGGTGAACTATTGAAACTCCCTGTTGTACCTTGTGTGATTGCTAAAATACTTGCTGTGCTTTCTCATAGTACCATCCCTGGAGAAAGAATATCCTCCTGTCCCGTTGACATCAGGTTTGTCAGGTGACTGAGTTTGGCCAATGAGGTGGAAGTGGAAGTGGTAGGAGTCCCTTCTGAGCAAAAGCTTGGTCCCCCTCATCTCTCTTTATCCTCTGAGCTGGGAATGGTGACATCTCAGAGGAAGGCTGCTCCTTAAGCCTAAGTTTCAGTTGGAATCCACCACAGCCATATGTAGTAACACAAGCAATAGACTTGCACTGTTGTCAGGCACTTGAATTTGGGGGTTGTTTGTCACTGCAGCATAACAGAACCACAGCTGACTGGTATGCTCCTAACCTCAGTTCCCTCATCTCCAAAAATGGACATAAATGAATCCGTTTGGGGCAAGACATGGTGGTGGTGATGATGGTGATGATGGTGATAGCAAAGGTGTAGTAAGCACTTCTGCTGTGCTTGGTTCTAAATGCTCTATGTGTAGTAGCTCATTTGTTCCTCACACAAACAAACAACATTAAGGGGATACTATTGTTTGTCCATATTTTACAGGAGAAGAAACAGGCACAGAGAGACTCACGTATGTGAAGGAGGCTGGATTATGGCAGGAAAGAAATAAGTGTTAGATTTCCTCCTCTTGCTTTGATGATGACAGTAGCTTTGATGCTTTCCCCCACCACCCTCATCCCCTACTCCCTGACTTCTGCTCAAGAGAGATTATCAGAGAGCTCAGGGTAGTCCATGAAATTGCTAAATAATACACTCCCTCTGGAGGTTCATCAACTGTGGGACATGGCCAGATGTCACATTCTGTGGGTCTTCCCACCCAGTCCCAGGCCTCACTGGACCTTGCCTGGGGCTGTTTGGCTATGGCCAGGTGTTATGGCTTCTATCACAGGACTAACTTCTTCATAGTGAGGAGTTATAATCCATGATCTCAGGGTTAGCTTCAGGTATCACTGTCCCACCATTTCCTATGTGGCCTGATTGCCTTGGGGTTTGTTGTAATTGAATGGAATGTACTTACCTTAATGGCAAATTCAAACCATTTGCAAAAGACATAGCTTGGGAATTTTGAATTTGGGGAAGATGAGTGTAGACTTGTGAGTTGTAGAAACTAAATATGATTATAATAAATCACATGAGGCAAGTTGGAAGGGGTCTTCAGGGTCTCCTCCTTGAATCTGAGCTGGGATGATCCCCCACAAACGTGTCCCTCTCCTCTCTTCCATGTTCTAGAAAATGACACCTCCTTTCACCAGTCTGAAACCTGAGATCCCTTCTTGACATCATTTTCTAGCCCTTCTACATGCAATCCACCACCATGTCCTGTTTCTATTTGTCCTACTCATTCGGCCTCAGAGACATTTCACCCTTCTGTCTCACCGGGCTAAGCTCTGCTCTTTCCTCACTTCCTGCAATAGTCTCCTATGGTTTCCTGGCTTTCAGACCATCCTCTCACCAGCTGCCAGCGTGATCCATAAACCCATCACAGTCTAGAAGGCCCAGTGTGGCCTAACCCCTGCTCCTTACTCCAGTCTACCTTGTGTGTTTGTCCCTTGAGTGGTGACACTCCAACCACTCAGGTGTCTGGCATTCCCCCCAAATGCCAAGGTGTCCTCACCTTGGGGCTTTGACATCTCTTCCTGCAGTCCTTCCCTATTCACCCTCCAAATGTCAGGTCAAATGTCACTTCCTCAAGAAGGTCTTCCCCAACCTTACCCCCTGTCAAAACCCGGTTTTCCTGTCCAAGCTTTCACTGCACCCTTTGTTAACTTCCTTGAAGACACAAGGCACACGTATTTCTTTACTGGTTGACCATTTGTTTACTAGCGTCCTGCCACAGAAGCCGTGGCTCGTTGTGTGTGACAATTTTCACAGTGAAGGCAGTATGTGTGAGAGACGATTGAGGTGGGAGAGTACTCAGGATACCTCATCCTTCAGGTAATGGCTGTAAATAGGGAGCACACAGATATTATGCGGGTGAGCTGTGTGGACATATTGCAGGGAGACATAGACCAGCTGGAAACCTGTTGTGGTTGGGTAAGTGGCAAAGAAGACATGGTAAGGAGCATGAGGGGACGTGCCGAGAAAGGGTATCTTTCCTATGGGTTGAGTGAAACAGCAGTGCAGTGAGAGATTCAAGAGAAAATAGCTCTGGGCACAGGAGAAAGGAGACTCTGGGCATGGAAAACAGGACAGAACAAAAGCATAGGATTTAAAGGACTTTGAAAAATCACTCTAAGGTTAAATCTGTTTGAGTTTAGAAACTTTCTCAGTATCATTTGCAACTTTTTCTTTACTTTGGGCTTTTAAAAAAATGTTTACTTATTTTGAGTGAGTGATAGAATGCAAGCAGGGTAGGGGCAGAGAGAGAGGGAGAGAGAATCCCAAACAGGCTCCGTGCCGTCAGCAGAGAGCCTGACGTGGGGCTCCATCCCTTGAACCATGAGATCATGACCTGAGCCAAAATCAAGAGTTGGACGCTCAATCAACTGAGTCACCCGGGCACCCCATTACTTTGGGCTTTTGAGAAAAGCTTCACTTAAGGGGCACCTCGTTGACTCAGTCAGATAAGCATCCAACTTTGGCTCAGGTCATGATCTCATGGTTCCTGAGTTCAAGCCCTGTATTGGGCTGTGTGCTGACAGTTCAGAGCCTGGAGCCTGCATCAGATTGTGTCTCCCTCTATTTCTACCCTACCCCCTTCACTCTCTCTTTCTCTCTCAAAAAGAAACATTAAAAAAAGAAAAGAAAAGAAAAAAATTCACTTTCTAACTTGTCAAATGGTATGAGAGTGAAAATACATGGTCAAGAGAAAGAACCATGGTGGGCTCACTGGCACAGACAGCATCTTCCCAGGATCTCTGACAGATCCACCCTCAGCAGCCCTCTTTCAACGAGGAAACTGTTCTCCCTAGTGTGTGTATTTCATGGGTTCCTCCTTCTCTAAGTCACCCCTTCTCTGAGAAGTCTTTCTTCCTCCTTTGGGCACAGAAGTGTCCCCTCCTCTGTGTCGGGGCCCAGCCCAAATGCCTCCAATGAAGCATCTACCTCACTCCATCGTAATGTCCCCTTGTCCACAGGCACACCTGTGCCTACATGTATTGTCTATATTTATTAGCTGGGTGGTCTTAGTGGAAATTTTTCTGGTCCCCAGTCCTGCACCCACCTGTTCAGGCTGGTCACCATGCTAGATGCATTTATTCATTCATTCGACAAATATATAGTGAGCTCCTACTATGTGCCAGGTACTGTTCTAAGGGCTGAGAACATAACTGTAAGCAAAATAAGCAAAGTGCTTGCCTTCATGGGGTTTTACCGCAGAGAGTATGTTTACAGACTTACAATCTATCAGGCCCTGAGGGGAGGAGTAAATAAGGAGTTGATTCTACCCCCCTCAGAAGTGGGGGTCAAGCAGAAACCTCACTGCTGGTACCTCCAGGAAGGGATATTTGATAGCAAATGGTGGGTTATTTCTTAATCAGGGGGAAAACTCTCTAAGGTAACACATAACCAAAATCTTGATCTTTTCCTGCAAAGAGTTAGAAGAACCCTTTAGCAGTGAAAGAAAACAGGTGTCACCAGGTGGCTGATCCTCCTTGACATCAGCTGAAAGGAATAGCCGATGGAGCAGGGGCAGCTAATGGAGACTCTACCTTCAAGAATGACAACTGTGATGTCCTTTCTGATCCTGCATATGATTTGCGTGATGTGTTGGCACAGGTCAGACAGGAGAGTGGAAATAGAAAAGGAGCCAAGGGCCAGAAGCAAGAAACAAAGAAGATTTGGACATGCCAGGACAGGGAGATTTCCTTTGGCTCACTTGGCTAAGAATCCAACCAATGCCATTAGGGAAGGATTAAACGTAATGCTTATGCATGCTATTTGCAACTTTTGCATGTATAATTTATACTTACAATAATAGTTGAATAGATGGTGCATATTTCATTTTCTAGCATGATTTGGCTATCCTCAATAAGCCTTTCTTGTTTATATTTTATACTGAATTAAATGTAAAACATATATCTAACAAAGGAGTTGGATCTGAGATGTATGAAGAACTCTTAAAGTTGAATGACAAGAAGACAAATGATCCAATTTTTTTAAATGGGCAAAGATTTCAACACACTTTACCAAGAAGACTCACAGTTGGCAAAAGATAGAAAAGATGTTCAACATCACTAGTCATTCGGAAAATGCAAATTAAAATCACAATGAGAAGTCACTACACATATATGAGAGCAGCTAACACTTCAAACATGAGCCATACCAAGGGCTGGCAAGGATGTGGGGATACGCGAATTCTATATGCAGATTCTCCCACATTGCTGGTGGGAATGTAAAAGGGTACAAATACTTTAGAAATAGACTGACAGTTTCTTAAAAGTTAACTATAAACCCCCTATATGATCCGGCCATTTCACTTGTAGGTATCTGCATACTCAAGAGGAACGAAAGCATACGTCCACTCAAAGACTTGAATGTGAATATCCATAGTGCCTTCATGGTACTAACCCCAAACTGGAAATAACCCAGATGTCCTTTAACAGATGAGTGGTTCAACAAATTGTGGTATATCAAACACAATGGAATACTACTCACAAATCAAAAGAATAAGCTATTGATATACCCAATACTATGGATGGACTTCAAAGTAATTATGAGGAATGAAAGAAGCCAGACAAAAGGAGGGCTGACTCTGTTTCCAACTAATGTGTAGTGACAAAAACAGATCAGTGATTGCCTGGGAAGCAGTGGGAGGGGGGCAGGAAGGAGGGATTTCAAAGGGCACAAGGAAACTTGAGAGTCATGGTTATGTTCACTATCTTGATTGCAGTGAGTTTCAGAAGTGTACACAAAGGTCAAAACTCATCCAATTGTACACTTCAAATATGTGCAGGTTATTTTATACTATCAATAAAGCTGTTTTTTAAAAATCAGGTATAAAACATGGGGGTGGGGTGAGGAATAATAGCACTTAAATGGAAGGAAGCAAGCCATATTTGTCTTTAAAGTTTGAAAACTCCAGAATGAGTGGGCGGCCCTGTTAAGTGGCACCCTGCAGGGAGATGTCTAGGCAGCCCTGTTTCTTCTGAGTGTGCCTATAGCACACGCCCCTGGTATCCTGGAATGCTCAGGAACTTAAACACTCCCATTAATCATCTCACACTTGGACTTCCATGCATGATATAGCTTTGATTTTCCTGTCTGTCCGCTGAGTGAGCAGGGCTGGAGACTTCGACACCTTGTCTTTATGAATGTGTGTTCTGCATGTTCAATTCTGTCACTGTGAAGATTTATAGCTGAGATTCAGGTTTATAAGCAGTGAGGAGTATGAATTTAGGCAACAGTGTTATGGAATAAGAAGCAGTTAGGAATCCAACTCTTGCAGGATATTTCCATAAATGTTCTACGTGCAATAGTGACATGTGGAGAGAACAGATGCCCAGAATTTTTACACTGAAGTAGATCTTTTCAATAAAGTGAGTTGATAGGATAGTGCTAGGGGAAGAGTGAGGGCTGGCATGGGTCCCCCAGTTTGGCTGGTTTTTTTTGATGCACAAGAAGTAAATGCCATTATCCTCTCTCTCTCTCAACCTCTCTCAATGTTTATTTATTTATTTTGAGAGAGAGAGAGCACAGAGGAGGAGCAGAGAGAGAGGGGGAGAGAGAGAGAATCCCAAGTAGGCTGTGTGCTGTCAGCATGGAGCCCTATGTGGGGCTGTATCCCACGAATCTGTGAGATCACGACCTGAGATGAAATCAAGAGTTGGATGCCCAACTAACTGAGCCATTCAGGTGCCCCAAATGCTATTCCTCTCTTAAACCTCAGTTCTCCCATTTGTAAAATGGGCATAATATCTTACAGGGTTATCATAGGGATCCAAAAGAAAATAGCTACAAAAATTTTTATTTTAAAATATTTTAACTATTCTTCACAAAGGTTAGGTATTTCCAAGTTTGACATAAGGGAAGTGTATTGGTGTGTTAGGATTGCCACCATGAAGTACCACAGACTGGGCAGCTTAAACAGCAGGATTTATCATCTCACAGCTCTGGAGGCTAGATGTCCAAAATGAAGGTGTCATCAGGGTTGGTTTCCTTCAAGGGCCTCTCTCCTTGGCTTGCAGATGGTCGTCTTCTCCCTGTGCCCTTACATGGTCGCCCCTTTGGGCATCTGTGTCCTAATCTCCTCTTCTTATAAGGACACCAGTCATGTTGGATGAGGGCCCACCCCAATGACCTCATGTTAACTTAACTGCTTCTTTATAGGCCTTGTCTCCAAATATAGTCACATCTGGAGGTACTGGGGTTAAGGGCTTCAACATATGAATTTGGAAGGACACAACTGAGCCCATAACAGACAGATAGGCAACAGTGATGAGAATCTAGTCACAGTATTGTTTCAACTCACCTATTATATTGGAAAATGGACAGTATCAAGCATGGCAGAGCCAGTACCATGGGCCAAGGGTCGTGAGAGTCCGTGGATGAGGCCATCCATCACCATGTACATCTCCCTGATTTCCATTTCTATGTTGTCCCTCTTCTCTGTGGAGAGGCACCAAATCAATGGTGGAGGGCAGAAGTCTGGGACACCACCTATGAGGACACTTATTAGCCAAGTGGACCTCAGTTCCTGGAGACTTGTCTCTTCCTGACCCCCTTCCCTTCCCTGAGGCAGGCTGGAGCAGGCTGCCGGCAGCGTGACACTGAGATGGAAACTCAAGGGCAGGATGTGAACATTGTCTTGTGGAAATTTGTATAATGCAGGCCACGGAGTAACTTTTTTCTTTTGGTTTTAGTTACAAGGGGCGAGGAGTGATTTAGGATGGGGTTGCTGCTAGACTGTCTTTGTTTCAATAGAAGAATGCTGTTGAATATTGTTGCCTGTGTTGTGGCCTAGTGCAGCATCTTTGAATGAGGTGGGGGTGGAGGAAGGTTGGATCAGGGCCAGGCAGGTGACCCCTCTGGGGCCAAAGCTCCTGATCTGATCTCAAGTGTAAAATGATTTTTTGAGGCCTACCAGGGAGCTGGGTGACAGCCTTTTCTGTGACCTGCCTTTCATTCTTGGAGCAGAAGTGCCCCAAGCAGTGAGATGGCAGTTCTCTGTGCTGCAGGAGTCCATGAGGCAACTTCGTCTCCACGCCACTCACACGGTGCCAGCAGGGAGCTCGTGCTATTGGGGGACAAGACAAAGGGGAGCAGGCACCTGTGGGTGAGCTCAGACACATCCAGGGGCCAGGGGCACAGGATATATGGGCCTGCAGGCAGCTACATCAGTAGCCTGAGTCAGGGTGGAGACCAATTTCCTCTGGGCACATCCTTAATCACCAGCAATAACTTCCTGCATCTCTCATCTTATATAAAGACCTGTGGCCAGAGTGCCTCAGACAGGTCAGAGGTCTTCAAGATTACAGTGGACCCCTACTCGCTTTCACATTCAAGTTTTTGCTGGTACATCACACATAAGTTGTTGCTATATTTGTTTTCCCTTAGTCTTTACACTAGTGTCCAGGAACATAAGCCCCTGAAATTCATGCACAAATCTGTATGCATTTTGAATATGTGGGGAGGCAATTTTCTGGAGAGAGGATTCATCAGGTCCTGCTCAGCCAGTGTGCACTGAGGTACCAATCACTCACTACTGTTTCCCACACAGAACAGAACTAACGCAAGCTGATGGGGGTTGGGGGGAGAGGAGGGACCTGTTAGTCATCTCAGGAATCAACAATACCATCTATTTCTGAACCTTCATAATTTATACTTATCACTAACTTAGAGACTTTTTCAAATAATAATCCAACACGACTTGATTAGTCTCCTGGGGCTCCTATAACAAAGTACCACAAACAGAGTGGTTTAACAACCAGAAATGTATTTTCTCCTAGTTCTGGAGGCTGAGATCAAGCTGTCAGTAGAGTTGGTTTCTTCTGGGTGCTGGGAGGGAGAATTTGCTCCAGGTCCCTCCTGAAGCTCCTCTTAGCCTCAGGCATCCCTTCCCTTATAGATGGCATTCTTCTTGTTTCTTCATATTGCTTGTTCCTGTGTGTGTCAGTCTCTGTGGCTGAATATTCCCTTCTTAGAAGGAAACCAGTCACATTAGAGTCCTCCCTACTGATCTCATCTTAAGTTGATCATCTGTAAAGATTCTACCTCCAAATAAGGTCACATTCTCAGGTACTGAGCACAGAGCTCAACATATTTTGGGGGGACGCAATTCAACCCATAACAGCCCCTTTCTATATCACTACCATCTCACCGTTACTTATTCCTGAGCCAGAGATGTTGAATGCTGATGCCTGAGTTGTCTGTCTGGCCCTGTGTAGCCTCTCCTATGTATTCTGAAGGTGTTTCTCCCAGCCCATTTGTGCTGATCCAACCACATGGTATATCATTTGGGACCCCAGACTGACCTGATCTTGAAGATGCATGGGGAGATCTGCTAAAGAAGTCAGGCTCTTCACAAGCTGTTACCAGCCTTTATGAGAAAGATATCTGGCTGTTCCAGAAGGAGCCTGGGAATTCATCTCTCTTTTCCTGCTCATGTGCTTTTCCTAATACTATTCCCTCACTCTTCCTGGAACACCCTTCTCTGTTCCTTTTCTGTCTATGCCCCACTCCACCCCCAATCTGTCTCAATACCTCAAAACTCACTTAGTCTGCCCCTCTCTGTGGACTCTTTTTGGGTCCACAAACTGGATGTGATTCTGAGTCTTCATTGGATTTTGGACCTCTTGCTTGGAATACATATCTGAACTTTAACTCATGTGCTTCAGCCCATCCTAAATCCCAGTCCAATAAAGGATAAGGTTGGTGCCTCTGTGACCTTTTCTTCACTGCATTGACTTGTGGGATGCTCTGAAGTGGAAGGACCGCACATCCTGGGTGGGCCTGAAGCTTCAGATGTAGCCTGGAGTTGAGTCTGCCATGCCAGGAAACTTCCTACAGTCAGCTGAGTGTCCTAACTCTCTACAGGGAATCACACAGATGCCTAGAGCAAGAGTTCTTACCTTCCAGCCCACCCCAACGCAAACCTTCTGAGTGGATGAAAGTCTTCTTTCAACATAGCTGAGTTGCCTGGTTCCACCTCAAACCTCCACTGCCATATTGCACTTGTGGCCTAGTCATTTGCATGGTGCATGTTGCTCTGGACTGGTTTCCGGCAGTGAATAGGTATGTGCGTAGTTAGGGTTACAGGCTCTGTTGACAGCAAGTTTATGGGCAGCATCTTCAACATTCTTCACTTTAAGAAAGTGGTCTTATTGAAAGGATGATATGGACCTATTTTCCCAAAGTTCCTGGAATTGTCAAGCTTTGTGCCACTACTTGGTCTGTCCCTTTGCCTAGAGTGTCTTTTCCTCTCCACTTAGCCTGGCAGACTAAGTCCTTCAAGGACCTTCAAGGACCATCTCATCGTTTCTTCCACAAGCAGACTTTCCAGGTTCCCCCTCATGCACACACCATCTCCTACAATTCCAGCCAGAGGAATTCTTTCCACCAAGGGGTTCCTGCACTGATTTGTGAGAACCTCTGTTAATACACAATGTTCGGCTTGTCTATGTATCTGTTCCCAACTTGAGGACAGAGACCATGCTGCTTTGCTTCTGTCTCCACAGCTACGGGCAGGTTATGGTGCCCACGGCCGCTCTATTTACTTAAAATAATCCCAGCTCTCCTTTGTTCACAAGGTCAAGACAAAGGTATCATGTTTTATTGAAATACAGGCAGGACTTTGGACGAAATGCAGAGACGTCACAGTGATCAGTGCCAGTGAAGGAGACAACACTTGTGGCCAGTTGCCCTTGGGATCCAGGTCAGACACGTCACAACCAGGAAGACTGAACACTCTCTAGAGGCAAGACCTGGAGGGCCCCACAGTTGCAAGATAAGCCTGAGGTCACACTGACTGGAGAGGGCAGGCAGATGGCAAAGTGAAGCAAAGGACATGAAATGGCTCTGGAGGTGATTTTCCAAAATTGAGTCATTTTATTATTGCTAAAATGTCATTTCTCTGCAGAGCTGGAGGTGATTGTAGTAGTGAAAATTGTCTTTTCTAACACCTACCTTTGGCAAGACAGAACAATGGCTACTCAAGAATTCCAGAAATCTGGAGAGGCCTGAAGCGGAGAGTCCCTGTCATATAAACTTATCTGGTATCCTCACTATTACTACCACTACTACTATTGTCATTATCATTATTATTAATATATTATTCTCTCCCACTGTCAGGCATAACCAGAATCTGTGAGCAGGGTGTCAGGCTGGGCTCTCAGCATCCATGAACTTCTAAGACAACCCCTGCCTGCAAGGACTTATGGTTTAATGGGGACATAAGCCCATGTAGGCCTGGAGGAGCTCACCATACAGAGTGGCATCTGCTCCTGTTCAAGGATGGCCACAACACGCATCCTATGAAGATAAACATATTCACCCTATGGGGACCTGGTGACCAGCCCTGGAGTCTTCACCCTATGGGAACCTGGTGACCAGCCCTGGGGCCCCCGCTCCTACTGCACTGGTTGGGTCTACTTTTGTCATTTGTATAGACATGGGCCCTGTGTATTGTTCATTTTAAAGAAAAGGCTCAGCTTTTATTTTTATTATTTTTTTAAATCTTTTTAATGTTTATTTATTTTTGAGAGAGAGAGACAGAGCATGAGTGGGGGAAAGGCAGAGAGAGAGGGAGACACAGAATCCAAAGCAGGCTCCAGTCTCTGAGCTGTCAGCACTGAGCCCGTCGCGGGGCTTGAACTCACGAACTGTGAGATCATGGCCTGAGCTGACGTTGTATGCTTAACTGACTGAGCCACCCAGGTGCCAGGTTCAGCTTTTAAAACAAAAACTGAAAAAGCAAACAAAACCCCTAGAATCCACTGGGCCCAAGCTCTTTATTCCCCAGGTGAAGAAACATGAGGTCCAAGAGGTCTGATGAGCTGTCCAGTATCATGTAGCTGCTTAGTGAGAAGGTGGCAAACCCAGGCCAGGTAGTTTTTATTTGTCTTTTTTTCCCATTTGTGTCATATGTGTCCTTTCCTTTTGGCTGAGGGACTTACACTGCTTTTTCACTTGTGTTGAACACAGGGTAAAGAAATGTTCATTCTCCTTTGCAGAGCAGGCAGCACAGTGTCTGTCTCGAGCTTTCAGGAACCTAATCTTCACTCGTCAAATGAATATCTGCAGCGTGTCCGGCCCAGTGCCGCCAGGCAGCAGAAATATCTGACACATGTAAGAAAGGGCAAGGATGTCCTTTGAATCTTTGCTGTCCAAATTCAACGTTTTTTTATTGGACTCCTAAAGCAACGTTTGTATAATTTGTATTCCACTAACCACCAAAGCCGGTTACATATGGCTGGGAAATACTTCCCCCTCTTGGAAGTCCTGCAGTAAAGGATCAAGATGGATGGTTGACCTGGAGATACTCAATACTTCTTCTTGCCCTTACTCTTATTTTTAGGGAGCTAGCCTTGCCCTCTTCCAAGACAATCTCTCCGACTACCTCTGCTGAGTAGGAAGTGGGTCACGTGGTTGCCTACCCCCACCCCCGCAGCTGATTGGTCCTAGGTACTCAAGCTGAGCCAATCAGGTTCAACCTCCTGACACTGTTGTTGTTGTTGTTTTTTAATGTGTGTTTACTTTTGAGGGAGAGAGAGTCAGAGCATGAGTGGGGGAGAGGCAGAGCGGGGGAGACGCAGAATCTGAAGGAGGCTCCAGGCTCTGAGCTGTCAGCACAGAGCCCAATGTGGGGCTCAAACTCACAAGCTGTGAGATCCTGACCTGAGCAGAAGTCAGACGCCCAGGAGACTGAGCCACTGAGGTGCCCCCCAACACTGTTTTTTAGGTTTAGAAAACCTGACTGACTTAGTTTGGGTCCTGGAGCTATAAAGTAACAGTGCCCTGGGGACTGAGGCTTCTGTGTTGAGCAGCCATGTTGGAGCTATTTGCAATAATGAGTAAGAAGAACGAATTTGTCTCTAGAAGAAGAAGAGAATGGAGTAGATTTGCAGAGAAAATACAAGGCAAGAAACCACATGAGGATTGTGACATCACAAATGGTGAAGTAGGTAACTATCAGAAACAAGCAGAAACAGCCAGAACCAACTTTGTTAGAACTCCGGAAAACAGTCAAAAGTCTACAGCAACCAAGTACGTGCTGAATCAAGAAAAAGGCAACTTCAAAATAGTATGAAAGATTTGTGGCATTTAAAAAAAAAAATTTATTTTAGCATTTATTCAGTTTTGAGAGACAGAGAATGAGTGGGGAAGGGGCAGAGAGAGAGGGAGACACAGAATCCGAAACAGGCTGAGCCATCAGCACAGAGCCTGATGTGGGGCTCGAACTCACAAACTGTGAGATCATGACCTGAGCTGAAGTCGGATGCTTAACCGACTGAGCCACCCAGGCGCCCCAAGATTTGTGGCATTTTACTTGCCCTTGCCTGACTTCTCCTTGCCTAGCAGGGGTCTTGAAGATGTTGGCCATATTCCCAGTGTGGGACCCTTGTCCCTGGCTCTGGAGGGAGAAGAGCAGACAACATTTGCAAATTATTGTGGATGTCTGTTCTACCCTGTCTGGGGACTACTTGAAGAACAGACACAAGAGAAATAATATCTGTTTCACCTAGATCAAAATTCAGGCCAGAAAAGCAGCAGGCATTGCCTGAAAACATTGCTAGATGAACTAACAACCCACAGAGGCTTGGGCAAAAGATTACAGTGGAAACAGGCAATAGGCTGCTTAATACATAACAGACTGTCTCAGACCTGGGGCAAAACCCTGTGAGAGTCTCTTTGGGAAATTATGCAACTGAAAGCACCTTATAGCCTATGCACATGCCCAAGGACAGAGAGAAAAGACCCAAAAGATGCTAAACTTTCATCTGGAGCTGATCCCTAAGCTCAGTGCAAGTCTGGCCAAGGGTTGAAGGAGTGACCTGACACAGACAAACTGCAAATGCTAGTAGAGGTGGCTTTTGTGTTTGGTTTGGTTTGGTTTGGTTTTCGTTTGATAGCTCCTAGGAAATCTCTGAAAATACTAGTTGCATGAAACCAAGGAACAGAGACTCCAGTGGCCACACATGGAAGAGAATATGGAATCAGAGTCTGCAAAACTAGTTAGGGAAAGTTTCTGAGCAAATGGACTACTATGGTCTTTAAAATGAAAAACAAACAAACAAACAACCCAAACCAGAAAACCTTAGGGAAACAGAGAGAATCGGATTTCCATATTTACTACTTTATACAATTCAAGTGTCCAGATTTCAGCAAAAAATCATAAGGCATATGAAGAAACAGGAACATATGGCACATGCAAGGGAACAAAATAAATTGACAAGAGCCCCAAATAGCCAAAGCAATCTTGAAAAAGAAGTACGGTCTTATACTATCTGATTCTAAAGCAGATTACAAAGCTATAGGAATCAAAACAGGGTGGTACTGACACAAAAACAGACATAGAGACAATGGAATAGAATAGAAAGCCCAGAAACAAACCCGTACATGTATGCTCCATTGATTTTTGGCAAATGTCCCAAAACCATTCAATGGGGAGAGGAAAGTTTTTTCAACAAATGATACTGGGGAAAATGGATATTCACATGCGAAAGAATGAACTGGCCACTGATCTCACACCATTTACAAAAATTAATTCAAAATGGTTAATAGATCTAAATGAATTTATGAGCTGAAGCCCCAAAACTCTTAAAAGAACACAGGGAGAAATCTTCATGACTTTGGATTTGGCAATGGATTCTTAGATATTACACCCAGAGCACAAGCACCAAAGAAAAAAAAGAGAGATAAATTGAATTTCTTCAAAATTAAAACTTTTTTTCATCAAAGGACATTATCAATAAAATGGAAAGACAACATACAGAGTGGGAAAAATATTTGCAAAACATATATCTGAGGAGGGTTTAATACCCAGAATATCCCACAACTCAACAACAACAACAAAAACAAACAACTCACATAAAAAAATGCACAAAGGACTAAATAGTTCTTTTTAAACCAGAGAATAAATATAAATGGCCCAGAAGCATATGAAAAAGTACTCAACATTTCTAACCATTAGGAAAATGGAATCAAAACCACGGTGATATGCCACTTCATACCTACTAGGATGGCTATAATTATAAAAAAGGACAAAAACAAAAACAGAAAACAAGTGTTAGCAAGGATGTGGTGAAATTTGAAGCCCTGTACATTACTGGTGTGAATACAAAATGGTACACTCACTGTGGAAAACAGTATGGTGGTTCCTCAAAAAGCTAAATGAAGAATTCTGCTTCTGGGTATACACTTCAAAGAATTGAAAACAAGGACGTGGACATACTTGTAGTCTGCCAGTGGTCATAGTAGCATTACTCACAATAGCCGTGGAGTTACTGCATAGTGATAGAGAGTTCTGCTTAGGGTAATGAAAAAGTTTGGGGAAGAGATAGTGGTAACGGTTTTGCACAATACTGTGAATGTAACTAATGCCACTGGACTGTGCACTTAAAAATGATTAAAATGGTTTCTGGCTCCATATGGAAGGAGCTGGGAAGTCACCTCCCCATCCTAGTAACAAGTAAAAAACTGAACAGACTGAAAAATCAACAACTCTTCTTGAATCCATGAGAGGGGAAGATACAGGGCAAACCATTGCATCCACTATTAGAGACAGCCAGGCACATAGAGGGAGTCTCGGCTTCCTGGAGCAGAGATGTTGGAATTAAAAATGGTTAATGTGACAAATGTTGTGTTACATATATTTTTGTGCAATAAAAAATTATAAAGAAAGAATCCCACAGACAACTAGTATAGTAAGCACATTAAATTTAAAAACCAATGACCACATGGCATCTGAGAAGGTGAGTTCTCAGTTCTGGAAAACTTTCAGTTCCTAGTTCCAGTCCCTTGTAGTTTTGTCACTATTTCTGAGGTCTATAAGACACCCCCATTGCTCAACTTACATTAGTCTTTATTTGAGCTTCCTCCAACAGCTTCCTGTTTTTGGGATCAAATGATCCCTGATTTGAAGTGACTTCCATTAATCTAGCAGCCTCTGTATGCATTTCTCCACAGGGTCCCTGATACCTTGCTCCCCAGAAACATCTGTAAGAGGTACTGCCTGGTTGTGTATAATGTTTCAAGATATAGCTTCTCATCAGAATGCTGTAGAACGTAGTCTTGATCTCTCACCCGGAAGTTGTTAAAAAGCTTTATAAAAATGAACTTTACATATTAACTATAGATTATACATTATAATTTTTTCTAGAGCCATAAACCTCTTTGAGTACTAAATTCTGGGTTAATGTATGTATACTTTTTTTTTTTTTTACCAGCTGAATACTGCATTTTATTTCAAGCTTTCTCAGAAATCAGCTTAATTCTAACCACCATGAATGGTACATTCTCAAGCATAACAAATGTAGCATTTTTGACAGCATGACAGTTCTTTAATTAATTAATTAATTAATTAGATTTATTTAATTGATGTTGTTTGATGTATGCTGCCCATCCCAAGCCAGAGTGTAAGCCTCATGAGGCCAGGAGCCCTGTGATCTCATTCACCTTGATATTATTCCCAGCTCCTAGGCACCAGGCCCTCAGTAAGTATCTGTGGAATGAGTGAATGACACTTCCCAGATCTGCCCGTCCACTCACCTTTCCCAAGGTCTAACAACCTGCAAGCCCTCTAAGGTAGTTTCCAAACCACAGACGTGGCTCTTTCTTAGCTCTGTCACAGACCTGGCTGCCCCATAGCTTTATGGCCACACTCTTTCTTTCTTTGAGCCCCTTGGCCCTGCACTTCAGAGGCTGTCTCTTACATTTCGCCCATTCAGCAAACAGCTCCTTTCGTTTTTGCTCAGAAAAAACATATTCTGCTCAAGGATGACAATCAAACCTTGGCCTACTGTACCTTCAGAACTTTTTGTACCCTTGGGGATGAGGAGGGAGCCATGGCAACCTGCTCCACGTGGTGACACACTTTGCACTAGGAAGGTCATCCAGCATGGTGCAGAGAGGTGGAGGGTGGACAAGGGAAGGAGAGCAACCAGCTCGCATGCGTTTGTTGCCTCCATTGAGCAGTATGTGGAGTCTGGGTGAAGGGAGGTGCTCAGTAAGACATCATTTGCTGGGAAAACTATGGATGCCTAATGGCACAGGTTCTGCTCTCAGCTGCACCACTTACTAGGTGTGCTAGCTTGGACAAGTTGCCAATGGCCCAGCATGCTCACCTGTACACAGTGGAGGGCCGGGGATGCTGTGTTGCGTACTCACCCGACACATTCTCTGCACCTAGCTCTTCCTCTGCACTGAGTTCATTTGCTCTCATTTGGTCCTCCCAGTAACTGTGGTGCAGCTAGTGCTCTCAGGAACAATGAAGGCTCCAGCAGAGTGCCTGAACCCACAGGGCCCATTTTGGCTTTGGAGGCGGAGAAGAGGTACCTGCAGCCTGGCCTTTTTCTGTGTGGTTTGTGTTGCAGTTAAATGTCAAAGACTGAGGCCAAAGCCCAGGACATGCCTGTTACACTGGCCTCAAAGCCACAAATAACTGTGCACAGCTGCTGACAGAAGAAACCACAGCCCAGGCATTTTGAACCTCATCAAATAAACCCAACGATCCTGGCCTTCAGTTTGCTTCTAAACTGCAGGGTCCCTTTCTTTCTGTCCAAACAAACTGGGAGGGGATCCTGGACTGATTACAAAGAACCGTGCATGATGTGTGATCCCTATCCCTCCTGCCTTCGTTGCCTGGACAGCAGATCTAGTTGGGAAGCTAGTCTGTCTGTCTGTCCATCTCCTTCTTTCTTTGCTTATGTTGGATCATAGTATTGGAAAAAGGATATAATAATAGTGTTACAGGGTGCCTGGGTGGTTCAGTCAGTTAAGCGTCCAACTTCAGCTCAGGACATGATCTCATGGCTTGTGGGTTCAAGCCCCACATTGGGCTCTGTGCTCAGAGCCTGGAGCTTGCTTTGGATTCTGTGTCTCCCTCTCTCTCTGCCCAAACCCCACAACTTGTGCTGTGTGTGTGTCTCTGTCTCAAAAATAAATAAAAACATATGGGACACAGCAAAGGCAGTCCTAAGAGGAAAGTACATTGCACTCCAGGCCTATTTCAAGAAATTAGAAAAAGCACAAGTACAAAATCTAACAGTGGACCTAAAGGAACTAGAGGGAGAGCAACAAGAGCACCCCAAACCCAGTAGGAGAAGAGAAATAATAAAAATCAGGGCAAAATAAACAATATAGAAACCAAAGAAACAGTTGAACAGATCAATGAAACCAAGAGTTGGTTTTTAAAAAAATAAACAAAATTGACAAACCTGTAGCTAGGCTTCTCAAAAAGAAAAGGGAGAGCACTCAAATAGACAAAATCATGAATGAAAATGGACTTATTACAAATAACTCCTCAGAAATACAAGCAATTATCAGAGAATACTATGAAAAATTATATGCCAACAAACTGGACAACTTAGAAGAAATGGAAAAATTCCTAAACACACACTCACTACCAAAATTCACATGGGAAGAGATAGAAAATCTGAACAGACCCATAACTAATGAAAAAATTGAATCAGTTATTAAAAATCTCCCAACAAATAAGAGCCCAGGGCCAGATGGCTTCCCTGGGGAATTCTACAAGACATTTTAAAACAGAATTAATACCCATTCTTCTCAAGCTGTTCCAAAAATAGAAATTGAAGGAAAACTTCCAGACTCATTTTATGAAGCCAGTATCACTGTGATTCCCAAGCCAGACAGAGATCCAGCAAGAAAAGAGAACTACAGGCCAATATCCTTGATGAATACAGATGCAAAAATCCTCAACAAGATACTTGCAAATTGATTTCAATAGCACATAAAACGAATTATCTACCATGATCAAGTGGGATTCATTCCTGGGTTACAGGGCTGGTTCAATATTCGCAAATCAATCAATGTAATACATCACGTTAACAAAAGAAAAGATAAAAACCATATGATCCTGTCAATAGATGCAGAAAAAGCATTTGACAGAATACAGCATCCCTTCTTAATAAAGACCCTGGAGAAAGTCAGGATAGAAGGAACTTACTTAAACATCATAAGAGCCATCTATAAGAAGCCCTCAACTAACATCATCCTCAACAGGGGAAAACTGAGAGCTTTCTCCCTGAGATCAGGAACATGACAGGGATGTCCACTCTCACCACTGTTGTTTAACATAGTGCTGGAAGTCCTAGCATCAGCCATCAGACAACAAAAGGAAATAAAAGGCATCAGAATTGACAGAAGAAGTCAAACACTCACTATTTGCAGATGACATGATATTTTACATAGAAAACCCAACAGACTCTACCAGAAGACTACTAGAACTGATCCATGAATTCAGCAAAGTTGCAGGATACAAAATCAACATTCAGAAATTGGTTGCATTTTTATACATCAAAAATGAAGCAACAGAAAGAGAAATCAAGAAACTGATCCCATTTACAATTGCACAAAAAACTATATAATACCCAGGAATAAACCTAACCATAGATATAAGAGATCTGTATGATGAAAACTATAGAAAACTTATGGCGGAAATTGAAGAAGACACAAAGAAATGGAAAAACATTCCATGCTCATGGATTGGAAGGATAAATATAGTTAAAATGTCATTACTACCCAAAGCAATCTACACATTCAATGCAATCCCAATCAAAATAGCACAGCATTCTTCTCAAAACTAGAACAAACTATCCTAAAATTTGTATGGAACCACAAAAGACCCTGAAGAGACAAAGTAATATTGAAGAAGAAAATCAAAACAGGAGGCATCGCCATCCCAGACTTTAGCCTCTACTACAAAGCTGTGATCATCAAGACGGTATGGTATTGGCACAAAAACAGACATATAGACCAATGGAATAGAATAGAGAACTCAGAATAGGACCCAAATGTGTACAGATAAAAAATCTTTGACAAAGCAGGAAAGAGTATCCAATGGGAAAAAGACAGCCTCTTTAACAGATGGTGCTGGGAGAACTGGACAGCAACATGCAGAAGAATGAAACTAGATCATTTTCTCACACCATACACAAAAATAAACTCAAAATGAATAAGGGACCTGAATGTGAGACAGGAAACCATCAGAACCCTAGAGGAGAAAGCAGGAAACAACCTCCTTGACCTCCACCGCAGCAATTTCTTCCTTGACACATCCCCAAAGGCAAGGGAATCAAGAGCAAAAATAAACTATTGGGACTTCATCAAGATTAAAAGCTTCTGCACAGCAAAGGAAACAATCCATAAAACTAATAGGCAACCGACGGAATGGGAAAAGATAGTTGCAAATGACATATCAGATAAAGGGTTAATATCCAGAATCTATAAGGAACTCACCAAACTACACGCCCGAAAAACAAACAACCCAGTGAAGAAATGGGCAGAAGACATGAACAGACACTTCTCCAAAGAGGACATCCAGATGGCCAATAGACACATGAAACGATGCTCAGCATCCCTCCTCATCAGGGAAATACAAATCAAAACCACACTGAGACACCACCTCACACCAGTCAGAGTGGCTAAAATGAGCAAACCAGAGGACTCTAGATGCTGGCGAGGATGTGGAGAAACGGGCACCCTCCTACACTGTTGGTGGGAATGTAAACTGGTGCAGTCCCTCTGGAAAACAGTGTGGAGCTTCCTCAAAAAATTAATAGTAGAACTCCCCTATGAGGAATTTACCTAAGGGATACAGGAGTGCTGACGCATAGGGGCACAGGTACCCCAATGTTCATAGCGGCACTCTCAACAATAGCCAAAACGTGGAAAGATCCTAAGTGTCCATCAACAGACGAGTGGATCAAGAAGATGTGGTTTATCTGTACGATGGAATACTACATGGCAATGAGAAAGAATGAAATCTGGCCATGTGTAGCAACATGGATGGAACTAGAAGGTGTTATGCTGAGCGAAATAAGTCAGGCAGAGAAGGACAGATACCATATGTTTGCATGTATAGGAGGATTAGGAGAAACTTAACGAAGGACCATGGAGGAGAAGAAGGGAAAAAACAGTGGGGGAGAGGGAGGGAGGCAAACCGTGAGAGACTCTTGAATGCCGAGAATAAACCGAGGGTTGATGGGGGTAGGGGAGAGGGGAAGGGGGGTGATGGGCATAGAGGAGGGCACTTGCGGGGATGAGTACTGGGTGTTATATGGAAACCAACTTGACAATAAACCATTAAAAATAAATAAATAAATAAATAAATAAATAAAAACATTTTAAAAATTAAAAAAATAATAGTGTTATTATCTGCTGTGTACCAGGCATTGTTTGCTGGAGTATTTTAAGTTATTTATGACACATACACAGGTAGCTCATGTCACCCTCTTTTATGGTAAGGGGGAATGAGACATTCCAGAAGGTTAAGTTGCACACTGGCAGGGAACAGACCCAGTTTTGATCCTGTTAGCTTGCCTCTTTTCATGGCTTATCCCTGAAACCTCCCTGAACTCCACAGATACAGGGCTCCCACCCCTTCTGGCCCCCCACCCCTGGACTCTGAGAACAGGAAGTGGAGGCCTGAGTTCTCACCTTTCTTCCAGCTGCATAGAGGTGTGCGGTTGGGGAACAGCCCAAAGTAGAGCCATAGTGACCTGTTCTAAGTGCAGGCACTGGACACCAAAGAGAACAGATTCTTCTGAACTGAACAGAATAGGGCAAAAGCAAATGGTCTGGAAACCAGCCTTTAGCTGATATTCTCATCTCCCTGTTGCCCTAAAAAGTGGGGTCAGCGCCAGGTTCACACTATAAATAACTAACTATTCATGGACATGTTATTACAGGGCTCCATGGTCTGCGTTGGAAGAGATAGGTTCTGGTAAGCCTGTGACTTGGTTGTTTCCTAACCAAAATTAGTGCACAGAGCCTGTGTTGGACTAGCTGCAAAATGTTAGGAACCAAAGAAGAAACTTTGGAGGATGGATCAGCTGCCCAGATGGACTGATGTCATTTGATCCTTCCCACTCGCCATTGGTGAAAAGTGGGGGCCATGAAGTCATAGAGCCAAGCCACCTCCCTCAACCTTCAGGGGACTTGGAAAGCTGAAAAGGGCAGTAATACATCAAGACTCACATTTCTATGTACATAAGCTAAGTTCCACCTCCTTGCAAGCAGCACTTTAGAAAGGTGTTTTTTTTTTTCTAAATGATTTGCTATGTGGGGTTTATTCCTATACAGATGGAAAGTCATGAAAATAATTCAATTAATTCATAATTAGCTTCTATAGTCTTTACAGTTCTCAAAATGCTTTATGTACCTTTACTTTCTTGAGCCTCACAACATCATTTTGAGTTAGGTAATCCTGTTGTTATTACTCCCATTTTACAGAGGATAAGACTGAGGCCTGAAGATGTACAGGCAGTAAACATTACAGCTGAGCTTCACATTTGGATGTGCTGATCCATAGCCCCTGGTTTGCCCCTCACTTCACACCAAAGGTCATGGTATGATAAGAAAAGAGAAGAGAAGAGAAGAAGAGAAGAGAAGAGAAGAGAAGAGAAGAGAAGAGAAGACAAGAGAAGAGAAGAGAAGAGAAGAGAAGAGAAGAGAAGAGAAGGAAAAGAAAAGAAAAGGAAAGGAAAGGAAAGGAAAGGAAAGGAAAGGAAAGGAAAGAAAAGAAAAGAAAAGAAAAGAAAAGAAAAGAAAAGAAAAGAAAAGAAAAGGAAAGGAAAGGAAAGGAAAGGAAAGGAAAGAAAAGAAACACTCTAAGTGCCTGCACCACCTACCTGATTGAGTCAGCAGTAAGCCATCAGCAGATCTTGCTGTCTGCTGAGGTACGACTTGGTCTACCTGTTTGTTGATGAAAACCATAGTGAGAAGGGTGGTGTCATGGGGGGTTCTAGTAGGTTGAGACTGGCTATCAATGTGCAGTTTATGCACGGGACCGGGGTCCTTTCAGACCATGGAACAATAAACCACACTATACCACAGGAAGCGGTGCCCAGCAGGGCCACTACACTTGAAGCAGTGGGATGGCAGCTATGAAGTCTGAAGGCAATCTGGCAGGCTGGAAAACTCAGGCAGGAGTCGATTTTGTAGTCTTGAGGAAGAATTTCTTCTTCCCTTGGAAACCTCAGTTTTTACTCTTAAGGTCTTCAAATGATTAGATGAGGCCCACCGACATGATTGAGGTTGATCTTAAAGTCAACTGAATGTAGACATTCACCACATCCAAAAAATGCATCCACAGAAATGCCTCGATGAGTGTTTAATTAAATAACTGGGTACCAGGACACCTGGGTGGCTCAGTCAGTTGAGTGTCTGACTTCAGCTCAGATCATGATCCCACAGTTCATGAGTTTGAGCCCCGCATCAGGCTCTGTGCTGACAGCTCAGAGTCTGGAGCTTGCTTTAGATTCTGTGTCTCCTCTCTCTCTGCCCCTCCCGCATTTGTGCACTGTCTCTCAAAAAATGAATAAACATTAAAAATAAATAAATAATAAGTAAATAAGTAAGTAAATAAATAAATAAATAAATAACCAGGTACCATAGCCTGGCCGAGCGGACACACAGAACCAATTAACACACCCCTTGAATGCATCTGTGGTTTCCTAAGATACTAGGGTACCCCATGTGGGGGTTCTATTCCAAAATCTAGTCTCCAAAACAAAACAAGTGGGCCAATTTTGTGTTAGTTTCTGTGTCTAATCTCTTCTGTAATGTGTGCAACTGTGGATTCTTGTTACACAGATGATTTTCAGATGGAGGGAAAGGAAGGTGAGTGGTTCTGATATTTGAGGGTATGCCACTCACCAATGCTTTACCGAGACAGCCATCCCCACGCTGTCTACCATGGTAAAAAGATCACACCCAACTCACCCCTACAGTGCTGTGTGAACAGCCACAGCTCTGCCACAGGAAGATTACAGCATCTGAAGGCCGTGGACAGCACAATGCACAACTCAGGGCTTTCAGCAGAATTCCTTTATTTTATTTTTTTAAATTTATTTTTATTTTATTTTATTTTTTTTTACAAATAGTTTATTGTCAAATTAGTTTCCACATAACACTCAGTGCTCATTCCCACAAGTGTCCTCCTCCATGCCCATCCCTCCTCCCCCCCACATCCATCAGTCCTCAGTTTTTGTGAGCATTCAAGAGTCTCTCATGGTTTGCCTCTCTCCCTTTCCCCCACCATTTCCGCCCTTCTTCTCCCCCTTGTTCCTCCGTCAAGTTCCTCCTAATCCTCCTATACGTGCAAACATATGATATTTGTCCTTCTCTGCCTGACTTATTTCGCTCAGCATAACACCCTCAAGGTCCATCCATGTTGCTACACATGGCCAGATTTCATTGTTTCTCATTGCCATGTAGTATTCCATGGTATAGATAAACCACATCTTCTTGATCCATTCATCTGTTGATGGACACTTAGGCTCTTTCCATGTTTTAGCTATTGTGGAGAGTGCTGCTATGAACATTGGGGTACATGTGCTCCTATGCCTCAGCATTTCTGTATCCCTTGGGTAAATTCCTAGCAGTGCTATTGCTGGGTCATAGGGGAGTTCTAGTGTTAGTTTCCTGAGGAACCTCCACACTGTTTTCCAGAGGGGCTGTACCAGTTTACATTCCCACCAACAGTGTAGGAGGGTGCCCGTTTCTCCACATCCTCGCCAGCATCTAGAGTTCTCTGATTTGCTCATTTTAGCCACTCTGACTGGTGTGAGGTGGTATCTCAGTGTGGTTTTGATTTGTATTTCCCTGATGAGGAGGGATGCTGAGCATCGTTTCATGTGTCTGTTGGCTATCTGGATGTCTTCTTTGGAGAAGTGTCTGTTCATGTCTTCTGCCCATTTCTTCACTGGGTTGTTTGTTTTTCGGGCGTGTAGTTTGGTGAGTTCCTTATAGATTCTGGATATTAACCCTTTATCTGATATGTCATTTGCAACTATCTTTTCCCATTCCGTCGGTTGCCTATTAGTTTTGTGGGTTGTTTCCTTTGCTGTGCAGAAGCTTTTAATCTTGATGAGGTCCAATCGTTTATTTTTGCTCTTGATTCCCTTGCTTTTGGGGATGTGTCAAGTAAGAAGTTGCTTCAGCAGAATTCCTTGTGGGCTTTTATCTCCAGGGGTGGAAGGAATGATCCTGACTCCATTGGTTTAGTTTGCTGATTGTTTTAAGATGATGATGATAATGAATTCCCTCTCTAATTTGTTTGGGTAATGCTCACATATGTCTGGGAGATACACATGTCTGGGTGATGTTCATGTGTCTGCTATGCACTGATCCCTTACCTACTCCATAGGGACAAGTGTATAGAAATGGTGTAGAGAAACACCAGTAATATGAGAAAGCCTAATTAGAATTAATGACTTAAAATTCTTGGGTATTAATTATTGAGCACTTTATGTTCGGTGCTGAGTGTTTCTCATGCATTATTCCATACACTTCTCCCAGTAACCCTTGTGAGGTAAGACCTCTCATTACCCTCCTTCTGCAGGTAAAAATGAGGCTTGACGATGGTAGGTCAATCGCTTGGAGTGGTTGGGCCAGAATGCTAGTCCAGGGCAGACAGACTCTAGAATCTCATGCAGGGAGCTGTTTCCTTTTATTGAAGGACAAGTTTTCATCTAGGAAATTCCATTTTCTTACTGTTAGTGTGAGAGAATCAAATTTGTCTCTGTGGACAGAGCAGAGACGTCAAGTGTGTAGCCAGTTCTGGGAACACTTGGTGCTCATCTGTGGCTCTGCTTGAGACCACCTTCCTTCCTCCTTCCTTCCTCAGTCCCTCCTCTGTGCACAAAGCACTTTCCTCTACCTGATGGTGCTGGTGAGATGCTGAAATATGGCCCATAAGACCTAAAGAAACTCCAGATGGAAGGGCCAAAGTAAACACAGGAGGTAGTTTCAATAAGGTGGCTGTGACAAAGCAGCTCAGGCAATAGAAAATGCTGGGTGCAACACCACCAATCAGGCTAGAAAATAAGGTGCTGGGGGAGAAAAGGAGGGTCCCCTGAAGCTTTGTGTGCATGAAAGAAGAGAAGTTGGAGGTTTGGATAATCAACAGCTAGACAATTGGGAAAGAGTCGTAAGGGAACATTCCAGGTCAGTGGCTGATAGAGTTCAACACACAGATAGGGCTTGGGAAGCAGGATTAGAACCTCTTCAAATCTGGAATGATTTTCTTAAAAAGCAATTGCCTATGTTGTTGATTTGAAGTCCTGGGCTCATCGATACTGGTCCTTTTCCTAAGTACACACACGGCTGCTTTCATGGGGATTTTAGAGCAGGATCTCCTACTTTATAGTAATTCATATTTTGGAATATGGTGAAAATTCATCATTTGAAAATTTCAGGCTGTGACTGAAATCTGCAGTGTCTTCCTGGAGTACAGGCCAAGTTAAATTGAAACAAGTCTTCTATGACTTCTCAGCTGCAGTTCTCAAAGCTGGACTTGGTACTTTGCAAGAAAGACACCAGGGCGCTGGGGAGGCTGAGCACGTGCCTCTCCCCTCACAGGGCCCAGTGATTGCCCCTGAGAGGGACTTTGCTGCCATTTCCCCCAGGATGGCTCATCACTTTTAATGCTAGATTAATAAATAATGATGAGGGGTACTTAACATGCTAATGGGTCATTAATTATTGTTGAAAGTCTGAGGGATTTTGGGAGAAACAAACAGCAAAGCACACAGATATGGAGTGAATATCTTCAAAACCACCATGATCACAATGAGGATGACATAAGTAGATAATGATGGGATGCTTGGAATTACTCTTGCCTATGGCACTTATTGTCCTGCCTTTGGTGCCTTTTGTGCGACTTGGAAGCATCATGAGGGTTGAGGCAGGGACAACTGAAACATGTATTTGGAGAAAAACCTCATTCTCTTGTATTGTCTGCTTTAGTCCCTGCAAACAGGTGAATCTCAGTGTAAAAGAGATGTAACGTGTTTCTAAGAATAGTCATTCCCTCAGGGAACCCACTGAAGGCTCCCAGAGAATGTCTTAATCTTGCTCTTGCATTTTGAGTTTTTTAAGTGTAATACTACTGAGAAAGGTCAAATGGAGATGATTAATAGTCACCACTGTTTGTTAGCAAGTGTTCTGTTTTCCTTTCCTCTAGACTGTTCAGATTGCACACCTATTCCCCCTTTGAAGTTAGGTCATGTGATTTGCTTTGGCTGATACATTGTGTGATGTGTGTCACTTCTAGACCGAAGCTTAATGAACAGGGTGAGATTTGCCATAGACTTCTTCTGGCTTGGCAATCATGGAAGTGTATGTTGAGACAGAGCCTCCAACATCTTCAGTCCCTGAGCTGTGACAATGAACAAAGCCCCTGTCCTAACCCATGTTACAATAAGAGTGAGAAAATTTTATAGTGTTGAGCCACTCAGATTTGAGGCTGATTTGTTTCAATAGCCCATCTTGACTGAAACAACATTGGAAACAGTGGCTCTTGGGACTTATCCCAATCCCAGCTAATAATGGTCTTAAAATATGTCCCCAAATTCCTTTATACTCATCCTTTAAAAGGTAGAGCTCACTTTTCCTCCTTTGAATATGTACTGGCCTTAGTGACTTGCTCCTAACTATGGACAACAAGGCTATGCCATAGTGTAAGGTCACTGAGGCCTTGGGCTTCCTCTTTGTTCTCTCTTCAAGTTCATTTGCTCTGGGGAAAGCCACTGACATATCATGAAGACATTCAGGCTACCCATGGAGAATTCATGTGGTGAGGAACTGAGGCATCCAGCCAGTATTCATGTGACTGTACCATCTTGGAAATGTCTCCTCCATTGGAAAAGGTCCAAACTTGAGATGATGTAGCCCTCCCCAACATCTTGGCTCAACCTGATGAGAGACCATGAGCTAAGCTATCCCCAAATTCTTGGCCCAAAGAAGCTGTGAGATAATCCATGTTTGTTATATAAGCTACTAAGTATTGGAGTAATTTATCATGTAGCAATAGATAATTAATAAAGTGGGGAAAGGAATAGACCCTAAAATTTAGGAATTAAAAAATTTACTTCTAGTGGTGCTGAAGTAACTACATATTAACTACATGTTAAAAAAAAAACTATATACTATCTTGCTTATAAGGTCTTTAGACCTATTTCCCCCTGGGAATCTCCAATGCCTCCCAATGCTAGACCAAATAAACATGAAATATAAATTTAAAAAGCAATGAATTTGTTATGCAATCACAGCTTCAAGACAAAGCCCTTAATGTCTGCCCAATCCAATTGGTGGCCCTAAATTCCTCCTCTGTAGCAATTCTAGAATTGTCCCCAATCACTTAAAAACTTGGGTTCCCAAATAATTAGGGGACTATCTCTAACATTTCCCCTTTATCTCAGCAGAGAGTTGTTTCTTAAATACAGTGGATGTGGTGGGTCATGGGAAGAGTGCCTTTATGATACATAAACTATATTTCTATATTTATTTTATCATTTGTTAAGCTCCATTGAAATGCAAAATAGTGTTTCAAGCAAACAGCAAATCTTAGTAAACATCTACCATCAGCTCAGAACCGGAGTTAGAGGAGGACTGAATCCAGTACGAACCCAGTCCTTGCTCTCTAGGAGCTTAAAATATAGTTGGAGAGACCAGGTACACATGAGACAAATTGAAACAAATATAATAAAATTCAAGTGGTGAATAGTGTGATGTTGACTTGGCCTATTGTAATGGTCACACTTCCTGTCTGCAGGAGGGTTACATTCTCAAACCTGAGCAGGAATGCCTAAGTCTGTGGTTTTATTCCCAGGATCTGGGAAAGGTGGCTGCTTGGAAAGCACAGGGCCCTAGCTGGGCAGACAGGGCAGGCGCAGCCCAATTTTCTCTCAAATTGCCAGAGACTTTGGACAAGGATGGCCCAGATAAACACTCAGGTTTATTCCAATCCATGCTTCTGAGACTCCCACATTTTATTTTATTTATTATTTGCTTACCATTCACATTTTAGAGTATGTAATATTTACTGAGCCATTTATGATGGACCAGAGTGTAATGACTGCTTCGTGTGCATAATCTTAATCTCTATGGTAATGGAATAAAAGAAGGCATGATTATCATCATTTTATGAGTAAGAAATCAAATCTCCAAAAGGTTAAGCACCTTGGTTGGATCACAGAGCTTGGATGTGACAAGAACAAGGCCCGAGCCTACTCTCTACGCAATCAGATCTGACCTCCTCAGTGCTAACATTCTGTCTTGTAAATAGTTTCTTTTCCCCACCCTATCCCAACGCTCAACCTCTCTCTGCTGTGAAAGTGGCAGGAGCATTTCAAGAAAGATCAAGCATTTCTCCCTCCGGACTGCTAGGAGGAAGGGCCACTTGATCCTCTCAGCCTAAGGCAGGACTACTCTTGGGTGATGCTCTGAGCAGTGTCAGGATCTCTGGGAACTTCCTTCCCCTTTCTCGAAACAAGAGATCTGCTCATGTGTTCTGCAGGTGACCTTTATCTGATTCACCCCAAATGCCTTTGCCAAGGTGTCTGAGAAAATGCCAGTTAAGTCTGGAGTTCTGTTTCCTTAGCTCCTTGTCTTGACAGCCTACCCTTGGTTCAGCTTCCCCAGTGGCCTATAGAGCAAAAATGAGTACATGCCACCAGGGCAGAGGGGCGGGCTCTGTTTGGGTCCCACTGGGCAGTGGGAGCTGAGAAATCACTGCATTTTGGCCCTGAGGGAAGTTATGTGAGCCGCTTTCATGTAAACAATAGGATACAACAGAGAATGAATTTCTGGCCCATTATCCATAACTTCAGTTGATGTTCTAAAACATGAGGCCAGAGACCCTGCAGTACAACAATCCCCAAGGAATGCACTGCCCAGAATGTCTTATTGCGCTTACAAAAAGGAATTTGTAACCGAGACTGGGAGAAGGACCAAGGCCCGACCCTGTGCTGGGAAAAGCCACTGTTACTGCGAATCATCATCAATAATGAAAGCTCTATAGGGCTGTGCTTACTGGAAATTACCTAGCGATACCACTGACAGTCAATAAGAAAGGTCCAGCTGCCGCTGCCTTGCTCCCTCCCACGGAAGAGAGGAGTACAATTTCTTTGACTATAATAAGACTCCTTTTGCTTCTTTCTCCCTCCTTCCACATAGACTTGCTTCTCTGCCTTTGAGCTAGAATCTGTTTCATCCTGTCTACAGAATGAAGTCTCTGGCGGATGCTAGCTCTTTGAGTCCATGTGCTGTTTAAGCTCAAGAGACACAAAGGACAGAAATCCCTCCCCAGATTTGATGGTTTAGTATATGTGAATTGGCTTCTATTTTTCTTCTTAGAGTTTTAGTTTTAGTATTCACTAATTTCAACCTGGTCCTACTGGGGATCACTAAAGGTATGGGGTGGGAAAGAGGGGCTGTGAGTTAGGAAGGAGACTCAGAAGAAGTAGGCAAAATGTTGCTACAATGAAGTTTAGGGATGAAGATAGGAAATAGAGCACAGTAGGGTCTGCCTGACAGGAGGGAACAGTCTTGGTAAGGGCTTGGGTTAAAGAAATTACAGGGAACACTCAGGCTTGACAGCCCTCTACCCTGTGTGCTGGGAGGGACCCTGAGAAGTACCCTCACCTCTGTTTAGCAGGTTGGGTAACAGTCAGGTCAAGCTCAGTAGATGCTGGTACCACAGGGGTCCAAATGAGTCAGGAGTTAACAACTGAGCCAAAAATCAGAGTATAGCACTTTGGATTGGGGACACACACAGTTAAAAACAAAGTAAAAACAGAGAGGGGGCAAAACATAAGAGACTCTTAAAAACAGAGAACAAACTGAGGGTTGCTGGAGGGTCTGTGTCTAAATGGGCCAGGGGACTTAAGGAGGACAGTTGTTGGGATGAACGCTGGGTATTATATGTAGGGAATGAATAATAAGATTCTACTCCTGGAATTATTGTTGCACTATATGCCAACTAGCGTGGATGTAAATTAAAATATATATATATATTATATATATACGTATATATATAATATATATATATATATCCTTCCATTGCTGAATTACACAAACTATTCCCTGAAAAGAAGAATAGTTTTTTCAGCATGAGTATTCTAACTTCAGAACTTTGTGACCAATCAAGATAGAAATGGAATCCAAATGCATTCCTATCATGCATTGGATTCAATAGAGAAAAGCTTTTGACATGTAGAGAGAAATCGAATTCATCCTAGTTGAGATCCATAAAGACAATGTCTGAAGGTGTTTCCTCTGGAGATTTACCTAAGTCATGAACTAAAGGAGCACACACAGCTGGGAGAGATATTAAGTATCAGAAAGGAATTTTCCTTAAATGTTTTACTTATGGATTTATTTACTCAAGTTCAACTACCTCCTGTTACAAAACCGGATTAAATTGAGACTTCATAATTAAAGAAAGAAAGAAAGAAAGAAAGAAAGAAAGAAAGAAAGAAAGAAAGAAAGAAAGAAAGAAGGAAGGAAGGAAGGAAGGAAGGAAGGAAGGAAGGAAGGAAGGAAGGAAGGAAGGAAGGAAAAAAAAGAGAAAGATGGAGAGAGGCAGGGAGGTAGGGAGAAAGGAAGGAATCTACCAGCATGCAATGATCTGAAACAAGAAAAAAATTAACATACAGGCATGTTGAAATTTTAAAAAAAGGAAATTAAAAATAATAAATTTAAAAAGGAAGAGATTGAAAATTTTTAGTAAGTAACACATGATAAATGGAAAAAAGATAAACGGAAATTACTATGAAGTATTTCTTATAACAATTTAAAGTATATAAGACATTATTGGTAGTCTCTTTATTTCCTGTGGTGCATGTGTGTCTGTGTTAATGCCTGTGTTAACTTCAGTGAATGTTAAAACAGGAAACACGTTCACTTTCTGCCTCAGGTCCAGAGCCCTCTGTCATCAGCAGCTCAAAGGTGGTAGGCGAGGAGAACAGTGAGCTGACAAAGGCCTGGTCCCCGTTCTCACGGAGCCCACAGGCCAGTGAGGCAAGAGTGGGGCCAGATGTGGTCTGAGGACTGAATTATTTTCAAATTATGTGGGAACCCAGAGACTTTTATCTTAAGCTGCTTGTTTCCATGGATCTTTCCCTCGATTTTCCACCTGTCAGTTGTGTGAGGTGCTGTCTTCTTGAGGACTTTCAGGATGCCTGGTCATGTCTCACTGGTGCAGACTGACCTCGGCTCCCCTGTAGTGGAATTGAGCAGGCCAGGTAACTCGGTGCATATGGCTGATGTGAAGGGTTTGGATGATGTTTTATGAAAGAAGGGGGCTTATCATGTCATTTTGAAAATATGGAGCTCTCATTAAAAGATTTCACCAGGTATTTGAGCCCTTTCACTCGATGAGGATGCCCTTGAATTTCATGGGATGCCTCTATCCCCCCACTCTGGGCCCCATGTGGCTGGTCTAGTAGGGCCTGGGCCTGGTTGGGGGGATCAGAGATATGGAGAGGGAGCCCTAAATCATGGCTAGATGGGCTTCACAACAAGAAGATGCCAGGCTCAGTAATAAATTCAGTGTTTATGGAGCATGGGTAATTCACCAGGAACCTTCACATGTGCTTTTATCTCTTTGAATTCTGTTGGGAGGCCAAATTAGGCTGGATGGAGTTGGGGTAAGACAGAGTCAAACACCAACCTATGCTCCTGCCTAGGGGTCTAAGTTCCTTCAGGAACATGAGGCTTTTTCAAGCCCTTAGGAGTTCATAGGTATCTTTTCAGGGAGTCTGTTTTAGAAATGTCTCCAGGATTTGTTTTCCTCAGGGAAAGACAGGTGTGGTAAGACCTGAGATATAGAAATGACTCCTGAAGGAAGTTTTTATGCTCACAGTAAACTGGGAGGCACACCATGCAGGTGCGCATGGAGAAGCAGAGGGGGTGACCGGAAGGCAGAGGCAGAGGAGAAAATGGATGAAAGTGCCTTCACTGTGATTTCCGTGGGAAGGAACAGAGGAGACAGGGTCGCCAGGCTCAGGCTTGACTAGCTGAGTAATTTTCAGTGAGCTCTAGGGCATACGGCCCGTCTGGTTCCTGGCCCTAGGTGTTCAGGGCAGGGGGATAGTGGCCCAGAGTGTGCAAGCCTCATAGAGGAGATGATTGGGATGTAGGCTCCAGACTGGCTGGAGTGCATTTGAAAAACTCTGGCTTGGGGGGCCTGAGTGACTCAATAGGTTTGGCTCAGGTCATGATCTCACAGTTCATGGGTTCGAGCCCAGCATCGGGTTCTGTGCTGACAGCTCAGAGCCTGGAGCTTCTTTCAGATTCTGTGTCTTCCTCTCTCTTCCCTTCCCCTACTCATGCTCTGTCTCAAAAATAAATTAATTATAAAATAGAAAATTAAAAAAAAAAAGAAAGAAAGAAAAACTCGGGCTCTGGTGATTTGTTTACTACTATCTCTAGGAATTGGCTAAACCTTGGAGGGGCATTCTCTCCACGATCAGCAGGACCCCAGATGTCAGAGCATTAGAATACAGGAAATACAAAACTATAGTTAATACGGAGTCTGACTGTTCTCGGCGAAAATATTTGATAAACTTTAAATATAAATATATGTGTGTGTGTATTTTTCTTTTCCTAGATCACCAGGGTGACAATTTTGTAAGTGAAAATTGCCACAGAAACTGTATCCCTTTTTTAAAATTGTTTTTAAAATTTATTTTTGAGAGAGAGAGAGAGAGCACATGCAAACAAGGGAGGGGCAGAGAGAGGAAGACAGAGGGTCTGAAGCAGGCTCCATGCTGACAGCAGTGAGTGAGCCCAGTTCGGGTCTCGAACTCATGAACTGCAAGATTATGACCTGAGCTGAAACTGGATACTTAACCGACTGAGTCACTCAGGTGCCCCATAGACACTGGCATCTTAGCCTTAGCCCCACTGGGGAGACTTCTTGTCACCAGTTCATAACAAAATGGCAGAAGGAGAGGTAAGAAGGCCAGCTGAAGGCCAAGTGACATCCCCACAGGCTCTGCATATGGAAAGTAGGCAGTAAGTCGTGCAGAGAGAGCGGTGGGAGAACCGAGGAAATGGCAGTGTGGGCACACCAGATCGAAGAGAGCCTGCCAAGCAGGGACCGTATTCACTCAGAGAATATCTATGTAGTGTCTTCAAAACAACATCTGACATATTAGTATTCTTGGCTCCAGTTTTATAGATACTTTTAGGTTTTTAGCTTTTAAAATGTTCATATATTTGCTAGGTTTTATAGTTGTATAAGGTCTATATACAGAATATAAACCTAGATTTATACGTGTGCTTTTAAAATAAAATACACACATATAAAGACAAAACAAATCAACACCAGGGAACCGTCAAAAATTTTTTTTCACAATAACAACAACAACAAAAAAATCAGCATACTCCTTGGTTTGGCAGTAAATTGATTACAGCTCTTCCGTTAGGCCAGTGTAATTCTCCCCTGCGGTGTTTCGACTCAGTGGGAAGATGATCCCAGGTCATGCGGAACAGCCTGTATTGAAGATGTGCACAGACACACGTTTGACTTTCTCCCGTGTGTGGCACGCGTGAGGGCTGTCGTGGCTGCAACACAGTCCATGGGCAAAGATTATTGTGGTAAGATATACATTGACCATTTTCACCATGCATGAGGGTACATGAGTACATTAACATCGTTGTATAAAAACTACCTGTACCTATACTCAAAGCTTTTCCACACGTCTAACAAAAATTCTGTACCCATGGGGTGCCTGGCTGGCTCAGTCAGACTTGGGTCATGATCTCAGACATGAGACTCATGATCTCACAGAATGGAGCCTGCTTGGGATTCTCTCCCTCCCTTTCTCTGTCCCTTCCTCCTCACTCTCTCTTCCAAAATAGGTAAATAAACTTAAAAAAAAATCTGTACCCAATACCCTCGGCCCTCTCACCCAGCTTCTGGTTACCTCTATTCTTCCTGTGTCTACAGATTTGCCTTTTATAGGTACCTCAAATAAATGGAAATATATAATATTTGTCTGTCTGTGTCTGATTTATTTCACTCTGCAGAATGTCCACAAGGTTCATCCGTGTTGTAGCCTGTATCAGAATTTCCTTCCTTTTTTAAGGTTGAATAATATTCCTTTGTTCACCTCTGACATTTCTGGTCACGAAATACATGGAGGGTTTTCCTCCCACGCTGAGCAGTTCTCCACACCAGGAGCTGGGTGTCCTACAATTAAAGTCAGTTCTAACATTACATAGAGATGGCATCAGACCCCATAGGTTAAGGGCTCAGTCCCACAAGATCGCCCCTCACTTCAGATGCCAATTGCAAGTTCTGAGTCCCCAGGTTACCCACAGCTTCTTTCTTGGCTACAATCTGAAGGTTTCTATGACCACCCCCCCCCCCCCCCCCCCCCCCGCCAGGCTTGATTAATTTGTTAGAGTAGCTCACAGAACTCAGTGGAACACTTTTACCAGTTTATTAAAGTGTATGATAAAGGGATACACGTGAATGGCCAGAAGAAGAGATATATAGGGTGAGGTCTGGGAGGATCCCCAAAACAGGAGGTTCTACCCTGTGGAGTTGGGGTGCGTCACCCTCCCTGTGTGGATGAGTTCACCAACCTAGAAGCTCCTGAAATCCTCTACTGCTTAGGATTTTATGGAGGCTTCCTCATATAGGCATGCTCAATCGTTAACTCCATTTCTAGCCCCTCTCCCCTCGCTGGACAATGGGGGATAGAGCTGAAAAATTTCAAGCTTCTATTCATGGTCTTTCTGGTGACCGACCCCCATCCAGGAACCCAGCCACAGTTGCCTTATTAGAACAAAAGATGGTTCAAGTGCTCTTATCACTTAGGAAATTACAAGGGTTTGGAAGCTCTATGTTAGAAACTGGGAGGCAGAGACCAATATATACATTTTCTATTATCTCACAATACCACATTTGGTTTATCCCTTCCATTCATCTGTCAAAGAACAGATGTTTCCTCCTTTTGGCCATTGTAAATAATGCTGCCGCGAACATGGGTATGCAAGTATATTTGGGTCCCTGATTGCCATGTTTTTTGTTTTTGTTTTTGTTTTTTTTGCATATACATGTAGGAGTGGAATTGCTGGGTCTATGGTAATTTTATGCTTAACCTTTTGAGAAACCACCAAGCTGTTTTCCACCATAATATTCCCACCAGTGATAAGCAAAGTTTCCAATTGCTCTCCCTCCTTACTAACACTTGTTATTTTCCTTTCACTTTTGTTTTTTCTATTTTGTTTTTTAAATTATACCCATCCTAATGGCTGCACAGTGGTATCTCATTGTGGTTTGGAAGGGTTTTTCCCTAACCACTAATCGTATTGAGCATTTTTCATGTGTCATGGCCCATTTGTGTATCTTCTTTGGAGAAATAGCTCCTTAAGTCCTTTCTGGTTCCGACATTGTTTTGCCTTCTCTCAAAAGGTCCTCCAACTTCTTCGCTAACAGAACGCAGCCTCGTTTGGGTCTCCCCCTTCTGGGCAGGTGATCCTGTCCCTAGCTCAGGGCAAATCCTACACTCTAGTACAAACCAGTCACAGCAAGCCATCCCCCTGGCTGACTGTTCAGGCAAGTTCTGGCCAAGGAGATGCGAGAGGCAGTTTGCTGGGAGGGCTTCTTGAGAAAGATTTTTGCACAGGTAAAAAGTGTACAAGGCAAAGACCGTCCTTTTTCCGCTGGACACTGTTGCTTGGAATGAGGTGCCTGGAACCGCGTGGGCATTTTACCACGATGAGAGAAGCCAACCTTAAGACGATGGAGGGGCAGAAGGTCCCTGGTCCCCAAAGATTGTTGTTGAGTAGCCAGAGTAGCCAAACTCAGAGCTGATGTCACACCTTGGAACGTCTTGTCATATGAGATTATACATCTCTAATTCACAAGGACATTGGAGTCACACTTTTCTGTTTCTTGAGCTGAAAGCATCTTTTTTAGGATTTTTAATATTTCTTCTCTAAAATGAGTGTAATTATACACATAAACATAAATTTATTTGCCAAATATTTGTGCACTATCAGTTTAATTTTTTTAGTATGCTAATAGCTCACCCTTTTGTGTAGAAGATGAGTGGGTGTAATATAAACCTCCCATAATTAAGTATCAAAGAAAACCCAAGTCACGGGTTCAGAGGGGAAATTGAGACTCGGGTTGGAATAGGGGTCCAGGTCAAAGTGGAGGTCACATCTGGGAGTAAGAGGAAGGCAAGAGAAGAGAAGGACTTTTTTTCTGTCCGCCCTTAGTGACTTTTCCTCCTGAAAGAAAAAAAATGCACATCTGCCAAAGATTGAACTGAGGAATTTCTGCGAGCTATTGAAAGCAAGTCTCTCTAAGCAAAGATCAGTTTGAAAACTTCACCCACCCTGCGTTCCTTTAGGACGAAACATTTTCGAAATATTCTAGCACATTTTTTTGCAAACTGTTTTCATCATTTGGGACTTGGTATCTCACCTAAAAAGAATGTGGGTTTATTCAGTTCGGAGGTTTCAAATGTGATGGAAGGCATGAACTGAACTCGGAGACATGAAGAAATCTGCCCAAGGGGCCCTCGGAAAGGTCTTCAAGCTTGCGATTGTGGTGGGGGAGCCTTCAGATTCTATGTAGGGCTTAAAAACAAAAGAAGGGGGGGCACCTGGGTGGCTCAGTCGGTTGAGCATCTGACTTCGGCTCAGGTCACCATCTCACCATTCGTGGTTTTGAGCCCCGTGTCGGGCTCTGTGCTGACAGCTCAGAGCCTGGAGCCTGTCTTCGGATTCTGTGTCTCCCTCTCTCTCTGACCCTCTCCTGCTCATGCTGTCTCTCTCTCTCTCAAAAATAAATAAAAACATAAATAAATAAATAAATAAATAAATAAAAACAAAAGAAGAAAGATGACCTTGACTCCCCAAGGAGTGCCTCCCTGAAGGGTCTGCTCAATCCTTCTGCGGTGGAGGGGCTGGAGAGAAGTACAGGACCTTGCCTAGCTCAGAGTGGCCAAGTGCCCCCTCTCTCATTACGTTAGTACCAAGGGAGAGCCCTGAAGGGCTGCATCCTGTTACCTGTAAACTTGGCTGTTGTGTGTGAATGATCATCATTCCCGGGAAGAGTGCACCTGGGGAGAACCTCCAGCTCCGCAGAGGCAGTCGGAGGGACAGAAACTGCGCGGAGGAGGGGAAGAGCCAGGCTTGGGTCTGTGCCAGGACCTACAGGGTCACGGGACCTACAGGGTCACGGAACCCCCAGTTTACTCCGCATTGAAATGGTAACAACAGCGCTCTGCTCACGTAGTCCCTGCGAGCAGTAAATAAGACCGTTTCTGCAGCCCTGTCATTGGCGATGGGGCTGAGCTGAGTGAGGGGAGGAAGGGCATCACACTGAGGCATTTAATTGTATTTCCAGATGAGATCATCCACGAAATCACTGTGCTTTATGTGTTGGGGGGAGGGAGTGGTAGGAGGGACGGGTGTTAAAACTATGAATTGTTAAATGTGAACATTAAAATACACCACTGATTTTATTTGGATATATACACACCACACAAATGGACTCTAAGGGTCTCTTCTTCCTTTAAAAAAATTAACATTTTTTGAGAGATAGAGCGAGACAGAGCATGAGCGGGGGAAGGGCAGAGAGAGGCAAGGACACAGAATTCAAAGCAGGCTCCAGGCTCTGAGCTGTCAGCACAAGGCCTGACATGGGGCTCGAACTCACAAACCATGAGATCCTTCAGTCAGTTGCTTAACTAACTGACCAAGCCACCCAGGTGCCCCTCCTCTTCCTTCCTTTTTTTATTTTTATTCTTTTATTTTTATTTTTTTCCTTCCTTTTTTAAAAATAAACTTTTGTGATGTATGACAGGCACACCAAAAAATGCACAAACCATAAATGCACAGCCCATTTTTATGCCGTGAACACACCCATTTCATTCCACTCGGGTGAAGGCAAAGAGCGCGCCAGAGACTTCCTCGTGCCCTTGCCCCAGTCAGGACCACTTCTTTCTGAAAGTAACCATTATCCTCATTTCTAACATCTTGGGTGGCTTTTGCATGTTTTTAACCTTTAGGTAAATGAATCGTACAGTATGTGTTTCTGGCTTATTTTATTCAATGTTATGTATATGTGATTCATTCATGTTACTGCACACAACATATTCTCATTGCTGCCTATGATTCCATTGCATGAATACACCACAATTTATTTGGTCTATTGAGGTAATTTGCGTTGTTTCTGGGCTTAACTATTATAAATAATGCTCATAGAAACATTTTTCATTTGTGCATTTCAAGGATAGGCAGATAGATGGAGTAGAATTGCAAGGTCATTGGGTAAGTGTGTGTTCAGTTTCTGAGAAACAGTTATCCGGGATGGGTGATCCCAGATGTCACTCCCGCCAGCGGTAGGTGAGAGTTCTGCTGCTTCACATCTTCACCAATTTGCAGTATTGCCAGTCTTTTAAATTTTAACTATTCTGGTAGTTGTGAGGTGGTATCTCGTTTAAAACTATTCAATTTCAATTTCCCTGTGGCTAATAAGGTTGACTACCTTTTCATTATTTAAAATTTTTTTAATGTTTATTTATTTTTGAGAGAGAGAGAGACAGAGACAGAGCACAAGTGGGGGGAGGGGCAGAAAGAGAGAGGGAGACACAGAATCTGAAACAGGCTCCAGGCTCTGAGCTGTCACCACAGAGCCCGAGGTGGGGCTTGAACCCACGAACTGTGAGATCATGACCTGAGCTGAAGTTGGACGCTTAACCGACGGAGCCACTCAGGTGCCCCCTGACTACCTTTTCATATCTTTTAAAACTTTTTGTTCATTTATTTATTTTGAGACAGAGAGAGAGCCGGGGAGGGCAGAGAGAGAAAGGAAGAGACAGAATCCCCAGCAGGCTCTGCACCACAGTGAAGAGCCAGATGCGGGGCTTGATCTCACAAAATGTGAGATCCATGACCTGAGCAGAAATCAAGAGTTAGACACTTAAATGACTGAGCCACCCACACACCCCTACTTTTTCATGTCTTATTAAGTATTTGGATAATTTCATTTGTGAAGTTCTTATTCAGATTTTTGCCAATTTTGTTGTTGGGTTGTCTGTCCTTTTTACATTGATATGTACTATATATATTCTTGATATGAGCTTTTTTATTATATGTTGCAGATACGTTTTTTTATTCTTTTATGGTGTGTTTTTATGAACAGAAGTCACAAATTAATATCGTCCAGCGTATAAATCCTTTCTTTTATATTTAGTGTCTTTCATATTCTTCTCTACCTCAAAGTCATAGAGACATTCTCCAATGTTCTATCTTATAAGTCTTATTATATACCTTTTACCTTTTGATCTACAGTCCACTGATACGGCTTTCTATGTGAGATAGAGGTGAAGATTATTATTTTGGGGATATTCAAATGGATATCCAATTGACCCAGCATCATTTATTTTTTTAATTTTTTTATAGTTTTTATTTATTTTTGAAACAGAGAGAGAGACAGAGCATGAGTAGGGGAGGGACAGAGAGAGAGGGAGACAAAGAATCTGAAACAGGCTCCAGGCTCTGAGCTGCCTGCACAAAACCCGATGCATGGCTCGAACCCATGAACTGCGAGATCATGACCTAAGCCAAAGTTGGACGCTTAACCGACTGAGCCACCCAAGTGCCCCATTTTTTTTTTAAATCCTCTTCCCATTGTTTCATGTCCCACTTTTGTCACTAGTCATGTGTCCATACAATATGGATCCATTTCTAAACTCTCTGCTCTGTTCCACTAGTCTATTCTTGTCACAGTCCTGCACTGTCTTATTGTTATGTTATGATAAGTCTTAATATCTAGTCATGTTTGTTCTCCAACTTTCTTCTCTTTTGTTTGTCTTAGCAATTCTTAGCCCTTGACATTTCAATATAAGTAAGAAAATCAGCTTGTAAGTTTCTACAACAAATGATTCCAGGACACATTAAAATTTCATTAAATTTGTATAGACCACTTTAGGTTTTTGCTTGTTTGTTTTTTAATCTTTATTTATTTTTGAGAGAGAGAGACAGAACAGAGTGGGGGAAGGGCAGAGAGTGAAGGAGACACAGAATCTGAAGCAGGCTCCAGGCTCCAGGCTCTGAGCTGTCAGCACAGATCCCAATGCAGGGCTTGAACCCACAGGCTGTGAGATCATGACCTGAGTCTAAGTCAGACGCTCAACCAACTGAGCCACCCAGGGGCCCCTGTATAGACCACTTTGGAATGAATCACCAACTCCAAGTATTTAGCTTTTCAACCCATGGATGTAATATATTGTTTCATTTGTTTAATTTTTTAGTTTCTCTCAGGAATGTTTTACAGTTTTCTGTGTAGAAGATTCATGCATCTTTTGTTAAGTTTATTCCTAGCTATTTTATCTAAATGAAAAATTTCTTATCTCACTGAATAACTAATGATATTATGAAGAAATAGAATTAACTTTTGTGTATTAACCTTGTATCTAGAAACCTTGGTAAATTTATTGATTAATTCTAATAGTTTATATATATATATCCTTTTGGATTTTCTACATATACTATCATGTCATTTGGGAATATGACAGTTTTATTCCTTCCATTCCAACTTTTAGACATTTATTTCTGTGTTCTTTATATTCTTTACCTCACTGGCTGAAATCTCCAGTATCATGTTTAACAGAAATTCAGGTGGTGAGCAGATTTGTCTCATTCTTGACCTCCAAGAATAAAGCTCAATTTTTATATAATGTTGGCTATATTTTTAATCAGATAAAGAAATTTCCATTCTACTGCTAAGTTAAGAGCTTTTTAAAAAATATATCAATATGCATTGAATTTTATGAAATGTTTTTTCTTGTTCTATTGAGATGATTATATGATTTTTCTTCATATAAATGTGTTAAATCAGTTAATGTGATAAATTACCTTAATTGATTTTTAAATGTGTTAAATTAGTTAATGTGATAAATCATCTTGATTGATTTTCCAATATCAAAGTAACCTTGAAACTTAATCTTGACAGATTATCTTTTATACATATCTCTGGGTTCAGTGTGCTAAAATTTTGCATTGGGTTTTTAGATCTTTGTTCAAAGAGACTGATGTGTAATTTTTCCTTCTTGTAGTAAGAACAAGAAGGATCATACTGATCCAGTAGAAGAGATGAAGCTGATTCAAAGGTGGTTGCGGGTGCTTTTTGAGGGTCATCACTTTCCAGTTCAGTCTTACTCTCTCATGACCATCTTGGGATGCCACTTCAACTGGTAATGTTTGTCAGGCACCTTTTTCCTTGGCTTGTTCGGTCTCCATTTCTGTCCCCCTGTCTCACAAGAGTGCTCAAAGCTCTGCCGAGCTGCTCAGCTTGGAGCCTGTGTTTTTTCTAGAATTGGCTGCAACCTTGCAGGGAACGTGAGCCTAAGTGCTGGACTCACCTTGCACATTCTCACTGCCTCGGTCATTATCCTCTGCCTGCAAATATGTTTTGTTTTTATCGTTTTCTATTTTGTCCAGCTCTTCGAATTTTTCTCAATGGAAAAATTAGCACAAACAATGGTCAGTCATTGCTCTCATTTCCTTTTAATTCCAGACCCCCTCTGCCTCCAGATCTCAGTGCCTCCCACTCAGACTGGTAATGGCTGCCTGCTCCTATGCCATGTCCCAGACCTGTCCTCTCGCCACCGATGAGCTACTCTGTGTAAAGCATGGCCGCGCACAGGTCACCTTCCTACTTAAAAGCTTGCCTTCATTTCCAGAAGCCTGCAGGACAAAGCCTTCTTGCCAAGCCCCCACCTCAAGGACTTCAAACAGATGGTTCCCCTTCACCGCACTGCTGCCACTTACCCCCTCCCTTGCCACATGTGCCCTAAGCCACCCTCCATTCCAATTCATGTATTTACTCACCATTCTCGGAGTGCATTAGATGCGTTTCTGTCTCTGAGCCTTTCCCCTCTGCTCTCCCGCCTAGAACACTCTTTCTCCTGCTCATGCTGCCCTGGTTCTGCCTTTCCCTTAAGGATGGTTTAAGTCCCCTTGCCTATGAAGTTGTCCTGTCTTCCATACCCTGTGATTCTCTCCTGCCTAACAGTATCTGGAATGCTTTGTTGCCTTTCCAATGGCAAAATAGCAACTCTGTGTCATTCACTAACTTATCTGTGTGTTATCCCCAACCAACTGGATGATTCTCAGAGAAACCAGCCCTTCAAGCCTTTCATAGGCCTGACAGCTGGCGCAGACACATGCTCAGTGGATATAGATGCTTTGGATGATGATGGCCATGGTTCCCATTGGAGTTGCTCATCAAACACGTCTGGCTTCTGGCTGGCCAAGAGCTGGGCAGTGCACCCCCATCCTTTCTCAAATACAGTGGGGCCATGTTACTGGATCTGGCCTATGAAATGTGGGTAGGAAACATATGTATCTCTTCCAGGGAGAAGGTCTAAAAGCCAGTGCACAGATTGCCTCCTGTCTTGGCAAAACAGAAACCCTCCCCAGCTACGTTGGCCTTATAAAATGAGTGGAAGATAGAATTTTCTTCTCATAAGCCACTGTAAGCTTGATCTTGTCTGTAACCATGCATGGCCTCACCTCTCCTGACTGGTGTAATGATGTCAGGATGGTGATGGTGATGTTGCCACTACTGACGATGATAGAGATGATGAAGAAAAGTAAATGGAGATATGGATCTCATTTTCTATCATGTCCCTCAGGCACCCCTTTTTCAGTCAGCTAGATGAAACGACCTTGCCCCTGAAGTGTCATAAAAATCTGCCTACATAAAGATGACAACACTTAAGGCAGTCAGTCTTTTTGAACATTGTTCAAGTAGAAACAACCTAAAATTGCAGCATCATTTCCTCTTTTGATAACTCCATAAGACAGTAATGATGAAAGCTACCTTTGAACACTTGCTTGTGTTCTGGGTACCTTCTTCATTGCCTTGACCTTCATAATAACTTGGCAAGATGGACCCCATTAGTCCCTTTTCAGTTCACAGACTGAAGCTTCAAGAGGTGAAGTGCTTTTCACGGAGCCACACAGCTGGTAGCCTGGGGTAAGGCTGGGTTCCTGATGGTGATCCATCACCTCTGAAGCCCACATTCCTTCTTTGTCAGTGTGCTGACCTCCCACTTTTGATATTTTCCATTTCAGCACATGAAGGAGGAATAAAAGTACTAACAGAGTGCATCCCTATATTATAAGTATCTTCTATAAAGTGATAAGCAGATGAGCACATAAAAATAAACTATTCAAGTCAGTCACATTAGCTATTTATGATTTTGTCTATGTATTAATTTCATCCTATTTCCATTTGTTTTTTTCCCCTGCTACCTCTTAGCAGACAAGTAGTAGGAGGCATTAAAGTTGCAAGAAAACTTTATGGGAGGAATTTGAAAATAGAGAATGTTCTTTCTGTTAATTTAATTTTAGTTTAGTTGGGGGAAAAAATCCCTCTATTATTTCGTTCTAGCCCAGGGAACCCTGGGTTGAGGCCAGCGCTATGGGAGTGCCATTTAAGAAGTATTAGGTGGTGCCTCTGCTATTCTGCCCCCCATCTGACCTTGCTCCCTCCCCTCAAGCTCCAAGAGAAGACAATTCGGTCAGTGGGTGGGAGTCAGCCTGTGGCTTCCTGGAGAACGTCCACATGGATGGGCAGCTTGAATTGAGTCTTTTTTGTGATGTTAAACCCTGGGGATCTACTGGATTTGGGCCATTACCTCATTTCGTAAATACCGTAAGGGTCAGAGAATTTCTAAACTTCTGACCCAAGGGGAAAACTGATATCCTGGCCTCTTTCCTGCCTTGCCTTTAGCTCTTCAAATAATCTGATTTTATGCACCTATGTATGCCACACTCCGTGGCAATATTCATACCAGTTTTCATAGACATCAAGCTTTGAATTCAGATAGGCATTCACATTCTGGCCTCACCTCTTACTAACTCTGTCCTTGGGCAAGGTACAGGGCCTTGTTAATTAAGCCCCAATAATCTGTTGTTTTAAATGGGTGGTAATAACACATAGGGTTATTTTAAATATTGAATGAAATAATACTTGGTACATAATATTCAGTGACTGTTAACTGCAATTTAAAATTGTAAACTCTTTCAGAAACTGTGGAGTGACAAGTTTAAAGTGCTCACTCTACTCTAATTGTGCATGTAACAAGGCTGATTTAAAATCTTCGTCATCCATCCATTTAATAAATGCACAGTGAGCACCCACCATATGCCACTGTGTGGGCCACATACCTTACATGGCTATACCGATGAGCCATGGATTATTGTGATTCATCTGTGTAACACAGACCCAACATTGGGTGAGGTGAGAACAGCAGGGCCATATTGCCTTCAAATGTGGGCTGGTTACTGGCTACCATGTCAAGGGCAACAATGGAAATTTTTACTAAATTCCATTGGTGGAAAATGACAGAAGAAGGTTAAATCCAGGGTGATGGTCCTTCAAAACTGAAACTTGATGCTACCTTATTGAGGCCTTCAAGGGTCTTGCTAATATCCTGGCTTCAGTGTTTATCTAGTATAACTTAATAAATAATGGGCATGAAATATCAGTGCTATTTCAAAGACAATAAAGAAAACATGAAGAGAAGATTTATTCAGCAGGTATAATGGTTCTCCACCTTCTTGACCTGCGATGTGCATGTGTGCTTGATCTGTGGCATGTTTGCTCAATGACACATGACCTGAGTCCTCACTGCCCATGACATGTGTGTTTGATGGTTGGCTTCCCTGGGATTCTCCACTACCCCATTAGAAAGTACTCAACTTCATTTCCCTGCATTTCTTCCTGCCTAGATGACTCATTCCAATCCCAGATTTCCACTAAATGTCCCAGGGCAAGAGGCACCTGAGTGGCTCAGTTGGTTAAGTGTCTGGCTTCAGCTCAGGTCATGATTTTGTAGTTCATGAGTTCAAGCCCTGCATAGGACTCCACACTGGTGGTACAGAGTCTGCTAGGATTCTCTCTCTCTCTCTCTCTCTCTCTTTCAGCACCTCTTCTCCACTTGTGTGTATGCTCTCTCTCAAAATAGTAAATAAACTTAAAAAAAAATAAATGGCCCAGGGCATGACCTTGAGTCTTTGTCTTCCTATTTCTAGACACAGCCCTCTGGGGCATTTGGTCCAAGTCCAGACTACTCTTTATTAAACTGAATTTACTCATTCAGGAGAACTTGTTAACTTTTTAGAGATAAAACCCATAGAAGAAACTAGTGGAGTCAATATCGAGCCCTGATTCTCAGTAATATCCCTGGGCCTGTGTCCCCAGCCCCTGACCGTTTATCTTCTTCTCTCCCTCCCACCACCCCTGGTGTAGATCCTACTCCCTGCTGGGGTGGACTTGGGAGCTTTGTCCACAGTGCCGTGAGGATCCAAAATGAAGCACTCCGTCACCACCTGTCTTCCCTGGCACCTTTTCATCAGGTGTTGCCAAATTTTAATAAGGTAACTTGAGGTCCTCAAGTGACTTCTGCCCCTGGCTTTGTCTGAGGGTCTTTTCCACTTTTTTTCTCTACACAGGTCCAGCTCAGCTTGGCTCCAAACCCATTATTCTTTGAGCTAATGAAGCCTCTCTGCCCGATGATGACCTCCTTGTCTTTCTTGCATCTTTGTTCTGAGTTCTACCTCAGAGTGCCTGGGATGGTGGGCACGGTGTGAGCTGCTGAAGTGCAGGCTTTGGTGTGGGTTCCTGACCAGCACCATGGGCCATCTGTTCAGCCTGAAGGAGCCCTGGGTGGTAAGAGAGATCTCTGGAGAAAACCACACATGGCCACCTCAAGCTAGCCAGCCCAGAGAGAGGAGAGACATGGGGTCAGGTGGACATCAGAACAAAGCCTATCACAGAGGTTCTACATCACCTTTGAAAGAGGAGGTCAGTGTATCTGGCATGGGACTACCTAGCCCGGAAATTGTCATGGAGACCACTCAAGCATGCTTTCTCCAGAGGGGCCTCTGGTTTGAGTCCTACTTGAGTCATTTTATTTCAATCTCTTATGGATTTAATACTGGGGATGAGTCCAGGAAATCTCATGCCCAGGGCAGTGAGAGAATAGAGGAGAGTCAGGTGATTCAAAGAGCATGGGACTGGAAGTGGTCAGGTCTGAGAGAGAGGGAGAGAGGAGCTCACCTTGGAAAGGCATTCACTTTCCAAGCATGCTCAATCTGCTCCTGTGTGACTTTGGGCAAGACAGTTCACCTCTCAGAGCCTCAGTGTCCTCATCTGTACAATGGGAATGCTCCAGGCTTTGTTGTTAGAATTAAATGGGATAATGTAAACCCCTCCAGAAGCACGAGACTTCTTCTCTTGGAAAGAAGAAGGACATCATATATATCCCAACGGTCCTGGCCAATACATGACTCTCATTCAACAGAGAGAATCTCAAAGGAGGAAAGAGAAGAAAGGGAAAGGACCCAGTGGAGGATGAAAGGTGTCCATGAGAAGACAGTTTAGAAAACATGGAAGTTGAAGTGCAGGAGTCTTCAACCTGAGGAAGGACACTTGGGCACCTTGAACTGGCCAGGCAGCTAGTCTTGGGTTTTCCTGTCTTCTCTCTGGCCAGGTCTCTGCTTCCTTCCCCTCCTTATCAAGGAGGGGAGTGAAGTCCGGGAGGCACAGAAGCCCCAAAGAGGGGCTGTAATCTGAGCCTCTGCTTTCCTGAGGGCCCCAGGATCACCAGTCCTTCTAGAATAGTCCTCAATTTCTACAGCAGCCACGATTTGTCCAGCTTCTCAAGTCATGTCCTTGCTCTTCCCTGAGTTTCCTTCTCTTCCTTCCTTCCTGATGCTTACTGCAGCCCTATTCTAGTGACCACAAGTGGACACTGTGCTTGGGCTTTGGGCTGACACTCTGAATGGTCTGCACATGGTCACCCTGTTAGGGAAAGTCTGCGCTGTGGGTCTTGGTGGGGAGCACCTGCTCTCCCTGCCTTCCATCGGTCCCACCTCCTTTTCCTTCTCTTCTGCCACCCTTTTCCTCTCCTTGGTCTGCTTCACACACAACACATCCAAACACAATTTTTGTGTCTGCAAAATTCCCTTACCTGTACTATGGTTCACAGATGAGTTCTGCTTCTGGGCTTCATAAGTTATCTATCAGCCATGGAAGGAAAGAAGAGCCATGTATTACCATTCTGGTTATATGCTGGGCATTCAGTAATTGTTCTCATAAGTTAGTGAATAAATATTTATCTCATGATATTAAAGAATTAGTTCATTCATTGTTCTTTCATTCATTCCCAAGTGTCCCCTCTGTGCCATGTCCGCCTCTGGGTCCTACCACAGAGACTTGCCCAGGACAGCGTAGGAAGCTTGTGTACCAGCTGCCCTGTCAAAGATGCATGTGGCATCTAAAATGCAGTTTGTGGGGCTCCTGGGTGGCTCAGTAGGTTAAGCGTCCAACTTCAGCTCAGGTCATGACTTCACAGTTTGTAGTTCGAGCCCTGCTTTGGGCTCTGTGCTGACAGCTAGCTCAGAGCCTGGAGGCTGTTTCGGATTTTGTGTCTCCCTCTCTCTGACCCTCCCTTGTTCACTCTCTCTCTCTCTCTCTCTCAGAAATAAATACATAAATAAATAAACAAATAAACAAAAAATAAATAAACATTAAAAAGACACTAAAAAAAGAGTTTTAACATGCAAAATTTGGAGGTGAGTTTGTAGCACAAATAATAGCAGCCTTGGAAATGTCACATTGGGAAGTGTATTTCAGCTGCCCAGGCTGAAATAACACACTTAAAAAAAAAAACGTTTATTTATTTTTGAGAGAGCACATGCGTGAGTAGGGTGGGGGCAGAGAGAAAGAGAATCCTAAGCAGCCTTCAGGCTCCACACTGTCAGTGCAGAGCCTGACTCAGGGCTTGAACCCACAGACTATAAGATCATGACCTGAGCCAAAGTCAGATGCTTAACTAAACGAGCCACCCAGGAGCCCCTGAAATGACACACTTCCGAGAGATGATTCTGATATGCTTCCCACAAGCACTAACACTCCCTCCCACGACTGACAGCTAGGAGGCCATGCAGGGTGCACTGGGGTCCAGACGAAGCTCCTCTAGCGGTTTGGCTCTTTGCACCTGGGAGGCACTGCTGGGCTGGCTGACACCTCCAGTGTCTCTGTCCACTGTGCTCTCCCCGCTGGGCAGGGTCTGGTACCCCCAGTGTCTCCGGAAGCTGATTCTCCTAACGGTGCTGCACAGACCGGGAGCTGTTTCTGCCGCTCTGCCACACCAGGGCCGTAGCTCTATTAATAGAGCATTGCTTGGGCGCGCTGTCGGGAAAACCATAAACAATTGGTTTCTCTAAACCTCACACACAGCTGCTGGCGCCCTCTTCCCAAACAAAGTCTGGTCCTGTGAGTACCCCTGACCATGCCGCTCTAGCGGTCCCCCAAGTGCCCGCCCACAAGGGTCCGGATGGCAGACCTGCCGGAGCCGGAGAATAAGGTCAGGGCTTCAGGCTCATTACTGGAAAATGACTTGTGTGGTCCCAGGAGGGACTTCTCTCCCCTCGGGCTCAGGATTCCCATCCCACCACCGCGATCCTCCCATTTGACTAGAAGCATAGGGGGAGCTTCATTTGGGAGAACCTGATGCCTGCTTCTGAGTCTCATGGTTAGGGGCTCCTGGTTCTGCGCTCCCTTCCGGCAGGTGGGCGCTCCAGGTGGCTCGAACCACGTGCCTCCTGGGTCGGGTATTCGTTCACTCTGAATCTGATTGCCACTAGAAAACCCACCCACAAGCTTGCAACTGAAATCTGGTGCTTTATTTCTGTCATTTTCCAAAGGGCTGCAGCAGATTTTCTGTTTCAAATTATGCCCCCTTTCCTCCAGGGTGGTTCAGTCGGTTAAGCGCAGACTCTGGCCCAGGTCATGATCTCAAGGTTCGAGAGTTTGAGCCCCGCGTGGGACTCTGTGAGGACAGATCAGAGCGTGAAGCCTGCTTCAGATTCTGTGTCTCCCTCTCTCTGTCTGCTCCCTCCCTTGCTCACATGCTGTATCTCTCTGTTTCTCAGAAATAAATAAACATTATAAATAAAATAAAATAAAATAAAATAATAAAATAATAAAATAATGCCCCTCTTCTATTAAACCCCATTCTCTTTAAAGGTGGGATGACAGGATCTGCTTCTTACCACTTGAGGTGACTCCATTGCGATTTTCAAGATGTAGGCTTGGATTATGTCGCCTCCATTTCTGGTCTGCAGGGCTGTACCCAGGCAGAAGGGAGCCTGGGCAGGTGAACAAAGGAGAGGGGGTTGGGGAAGGAGTGTATGTGTGGTATTTCCATGTGGTGTATGTGTGTGCGTGGTGGGTGGGTGCGGTATGTGTGGTGTGTGTGGTGTGTGTGTGGTATATGTGTGTACGTGTGGTGTGTGTGGTTGTGTGGGGGTGGTATGTGGTTTGTGTGTGGCGTGTGTGTATACGGTATATGTGGTATGTGTGTGTGCGTGTGTGTATGTTGTATGGTATGTGTATGTGTGATGTGTGTATATTGTATATATGTGTGTGGTATATTGTATAAGAATGTGTGGTGTGTGCGTTGTGTGTGGGTGTATATGTTGTGTGTAGTATAGGTGTGTGGGGTGTGTGAGGAGTTGGTGTATGTGTGCATGATATATATGGTTCCTGTGTGATATTGTGGTGTGTGCCGTGTATATATGTATGTGGTGTATGGAGGGGTAGTGTGTATGTATGATGTGTAGTATGGTGTGTGTCTGTGTGTGTGTGTGTGGTGTGAGATGTGTGTGGTGCAGTGTATGCGTGTGTGGTATAGTATATGTCTGTGGTGTGGTGTGTGGTAGATGTGTGGGGTGTGTGTGTGTGTGTGTGTGTGTGTGTGTGGTGGGTGTCAGTGGGACAGGGTAGGGTAGGAGATGGAAGTAAGGAAGAAACTGTCTTCAGCTCTGGAAACTAAAATGTCCTCATTCATTAAACATTTATTGTGTGCTTGTGTGCCAAGCGCTGTGTAAGCACTGGGGATTTAGAAAGGAAAGCCAGAATCCCTAGACTCATTTTGCTCCCAACTAATTAGACCACTGTAGCTTCTTGGAACATTTATGTTTTTCATTTGTTTGTTTTTAATTTATATCTTAACTGTTTTACTTTAGGAGACATATTTATTCTGATTTTCTGTAATCAACAGACCATTTAGATGTTCTGCTTCCTAAAGATATTTTAAAAGGTCACTCATTCAGTTAATAATCATTTATTGTATGCCATCTGGATGCCCAATGTGCACTAGACCTTCCGGAACCTGTATGATAAGTGTAGAAGACTTCATACGGGAAACTTCATCTATACCTTCTGGAAAATAAGAAAAATCTTAATAGTCTCAAGGAAAGCCCATTGGCTAGCCCTGCCCTTTGCTTCCTGTGACCAGTGTGTGTTCCCAAAGTTTTCTTTCCTCTCTTGCTATAATTGTTAAGTCCTTATACGCTCCACCCCTTCCCTCAGTGACGGAAGCTCTCCCGGAAACCCGGGGGGAAGACTGACCCAGCCAAGGCCAGTTTCTTTCAGGCCACGGTCACTTTGCTCTGCACGGATTTGCTGATACAGCACATCAGGAGTAAGCTTGGCTCACGGCCTAATTTCAGGTCAAATGTTTGGCATCAGTTCAGTTCCCAAAGGCTCTCGGAGTGAAAATCATGAGATAAATGGGACCAATCAAAGTGGGACCGTTTTCTCTGGAGGGAAGCTTGTGGAGACTTTCAGGAAGGGGCAGGAGCAGTGCAATTCAACACGACATCTGAGTTTCCACCCGGAAAAGCTGAGACTTAGCCGACGGCAGGGAGTCCTGCACTTTTAGCTGGATGACTGTAGTATCTTTCCAAAGTCACTGCCTCGGAACACCAGCTTGTCAGACTCTGGACTATCTGCAAAGGATTGGCCTTCACAGAGCCCAGCAAGGGCAGATAGCTAGCAAAGGAAGGACAGTGGGGCTCAGGTGTGTCTGCCTGTGGTTGTATGGGACTTTTCCCCTTATCTGTGCAGATGGGGAGCAGGGAGGTGCTAGTGCCCCTCCCCCCATGCAGCATGCACTGCAGGTTGCATTTGGCACCACCATCCCTCACAAATGCAATGTCAGTGTGTGAATGCAGGCGCAGGGGGAGGCCCCGTCCTGCAGCTTTGGGGAGGGAGGGACAGAAATTAGAAATCATTGAAGCTGAGGAAGTTGAGAAGAATAGACCATCACTCTGCCTAGCCATCAATTTAACCCTCTGCTGGCAGACGAATTCATGTATTCATTCGATAAGCATTTACTGGGGTCACTTTGTAGTCACTAAGGGTAGGAAAATGCCAGCTCTCTACTTCAGGGCTTAGAAATATTTTTTAAATCATAATCCACAGTAAAATGTAAAAAAATGTATTTTACATTGTGATCCAGTATACGTGCATGCGCGCGTGCACACACACACACACACAGAAAAAGGAAAAATAAAAGTTCTACAAAACGAACTGACCCATACTATGTGTGATACATCCTGATATGTTCTATTATTTTAACACACAGCTCACTACACGGATTTCATGATTGGCTAATGGGCCAGGAGGAGAAGTTCGAAGAATGCCGCAGCCCACCGTTGAATTGCTGAGAGCCATGTGAACAGACAGTCACAATTTCCAATTCTACAGCAGAGGTTTCCGAGCTGTGTCCGAGCTGGAGGCTGGGGCAGGGCTCGGAGGAGGCAGACAGGTAACCCAGGGCAGCAAAGGAGGTGAAGTTGAGTCCAGAAAGCAAGTTTGAGATGTCACCTGAGGGACATGCTTGTATGTCAAGGGGAAGATGTGGCCAAAAAAAAAAAAAGGTCCCTGTGGGTCTCTACTACTGAATTTATGGAATGCCCAGTGCTCCTCTGGTCCCAAAGCTTCAGCATCTGGTCTCCTGTGGAATGTTTTTCATTAGGGCTGCATTTGGATAGAGTTAGCTATTCTCACAAGTGTCATTGCATGTATAATCATATTCTACATATTGATCTGTATTGCAGATGGTTCGCACTGTACATTGCGGTGGGTGTCGTGTGGTATATTCCATGCTGTGTGATGAGCACACTGAAGAAAGATACTTCACTGCTCCAATGCAATAGGATGACATGATAATCTTGTGATGCTGATTTCATCATGGCAACTGTTGTTACTAAAGAGGGTCTAAGAAACGCTGCCCAAACCATCCTACCTGGCAAACGATCTGAATAAATTGGGAATGGTGGATGGGGCCTGGGGGAGACCCTGTTTCTAATGTAACATCTGCCCGGAACCAGGTGGATCTGCTCCTTTCTTCCCAGGAAAAGAAGACTTTGCCCCACGTCGGGCTCTGTGCTGACAGCTCAGAGCCTGGAGCCTGCTTCGGATTCTGTCTCTGTCTCTCTGACTCTCTCTCAAACATAAATGAACATTAAAAAAAAAAAAAAAAAGGAAGAAGAAGAGAGCTAGGAGCTTACCTTCCAGGCTGGATGAAGCTTGTCCCTTTGCTGGGGACCATGGGAGAATGGATCAGAGTCTAGACAGGGTGCGGTGGACATCACAGACCCATGGTGACACAACTCCACGATCAGGCATGTGGACGTCCAGCCTGCTCTCCTCCTTGGGTTTTGTATCTTGCTGTGGATGGCTTCTCTTCCCACCCCACCTCCACCCCAGGCCATCTCTCCCTCCTCTGGGCCCATCTTCCCCCCTCCCCTGACAACACTCTATATCTCCATGCCACCCTCTGCCACTGCTCATACTACATATTCTTAAATTTAAGAAAAATGGTAAGACCTATCGTATCAACTGGACTGTGAGCTGCTTTCGGGCAAAAGAGCAATTTCTACATCTTTCTTGAATCAGACATGTGCCCCCAGCAAAAGATGGCTCCTCACATGTTCTCTTAATCTGCAAATTAAGGCAATAACTGGGCACAAGGCCCCGTGGTGTTTTGTGACAGTGGATAGAAGGCGAAGCAAACCACCACCACAGAAACAAGCACGGCTATTCCAGACCAGAAAAAAATACCCAGATTAACATCACCAGTACGGTGCTGCCTGAAGATGGCCTGGAGCTGGAGCCCGGTTGGGTGTGACCGGCCAGACAAGGGAGATCCCGGTGAATCCACCCAGGGACACGTCTTCTCTCCTAAAGGCAACTCCTGACATAGGCCACACCTCGTCACTTCCCTTCCGTCCTTCTAGCGCTACTCGTGTTTCATTCCCAAACATACCAGCTCTTCTCTCCCTTTCTCACTTAGTTCATTAAAAAAAGAAATAACGAGCTGTTCTGTGACAGATACTAAAGAGAAAACTACAGAAGTTGGTGTTTGGCTTTTCAAAGTAAATTGAGGAGAACGAGCACTAGAATTCATAGCACTAGCTGCCAGTGAGATCTGTCGCTTGAATAGCTGCCACAAACTCTCCTTAAAACAGCCCCGCAGTGTAGACATTGTGATCCCCAGGAGACAGGGGAGGGAGCGCCCTCTCAGGGAAGCGAGCCTCACAGGCAGCTGGATGTCCATACCTGGGTCCGGGACAAGATGCACACCTGTGTGCCTTCGAGCACGCATTAGGTGGTGTGTATTCTACATACGTACTTCATGTGAGGGTTAGTGCACATAAAACACTGCCTAGACAGCAGCATGGTGTTGGTGCTGCCATAATAATACATACATTGCCATGCATTCTCAACCCAAATGGAACCGCTTTTGCCCTCCTCAGCTCTTGCAAATTTTCTGCTTTAGCAGGGGTCCCCCAGGGAACGGTGTGCCTCACTTACGAAGCGGAGTGGCGGGGATAGAGCTATGGCAGATGCAGACAGCGGGTGGAGGCAACCTGCAGCTGTCTCCGAAATCCTGGGGAAAGGGGAGCTCAGCCTCTGCCTTATCCCACTGGCCACCAGGATCCAGAAGCATCAAGAAGGGCAGTGGGGTGCTCAGGGCAAAGAGGCTGGGAAGCCTCCACATGTCAGAGTCAATCAGGGTACCCCAGAGGGGTGGTCACAGTCTTCTTCTGCTGCACTGAGATAGGGAGCCGGGCTGAGTGGGGAGGAGGAGGAAAAAATGTGGATGCCTCAGATCCTGCCCGGGGCTTCTGTGCCGAACCTGGAAAAGCAGAGAAGGTGGAGGCTTAGCTTCCACTGTGTCCCCTCCTGGGGACTCAGCACTCAGGCTAGAGTGCACCAGCGCTGGTATCTCCCAGGGCCTGAACCAGGTGCCGAGAGCCCTCTGAGAGTTTGGAATCCAGACAAACATGTGACTAACCAGGGTCTAGAGTCCCCTCCATTGAAAGGGACTATGGCTGATGGAGCTGGGGAGAAAGGTGACCAAGGGCCAGTGTTGAGGTCACAGTTGACAGCTGGACATGGGTGTCTCTGCCCAGGACAGACAGCACAGAGAATGAGTGGTGACACCAAGAAGAGGCTCTGGAGAACCATGGACAGGTGAGGCAGGGCTGCTAAGGTATGGTGTGTAGATCACCTGCTTCAGGCTCCCAGCCCCCACCTCAGCCTCTGACTTGGAATATGAATTCGTATTTTATTTACATACTTATTTTTACATTTTTATTTGTTTGTTTTGAGACAGAGAGAAAGCATGAGGAGGGGAGGGGCGGAGAGAGGAAAGAACGAGAATCCCAATCAGGCTCTGCATGCAGGGCTCGAACCCACAAACTGTGAGATCATGACCTGAGCTAAAGTCAGACGCTTCACTGACTGAGCCACCCAGGTGCCCCAGGAATCTGCATTTTAACTGGCTTCCCAGAAGCTCTCACTGTCAGCCTGGAGACCTGCAGATAGGAGGGGTGGAGAGAGGAGGAAGAGGAAGAGGAGGAGGATGAGGAACCCATGAAGGAGACAGAGAAAACATTGATCTGTACCAGTGTTTCTTACCCAAACCCCTCAGAAGCCCCTTCGGGTGTGGGAAGCCCCATCTCACTGTCCCCACCTGCTCTGGCAACACTTGGAATATGGTGGGTGGAGAACCCCTGAGTCCTGCCTGGCAGACATTCAAACTGCCCCCCATCTGCTCTGTTGCCAAGCTGTGCCCTGTGCCAACAGCGTTGAGTCTATGCCCTGCATTGGCAGCTCCCTGGGAATCCGACTTGTGGAGGAGACATTAAACAGTGCTCTACTTACTTTGGGGATGAAGGGTTCGTGAAGGACCAAGCTTATGGCTGTTTCCAGAAAGTTAATGAGCACAATATTACAATTAGTCAAGGTCTGTGTGTCCCCCAGCAGGCCTGGTTGCCTGCAGTCCTTTAATTAAGCTGTAGTGATGAGACAACGCCCAGGTGCTCCCACAGAGTGGCCAGTACGTGAGCTCAGGGTTCATTCGTCCTGAGCTATTAACCTGAGAGGGTGTTAGTTCTCTGGGAAATGGCCTTCATGGGAATTTATCATCCTTGGTTGAGATGAAGAAAGCTTGTGTGTTCGACTCTCAGCTTCTTCTGAGTTGGAGAATGGTTGGTCTTGAATTAAATGGCCATTCTGTAGAGTAGAGAGCAGAAAGATGGCAAAGTAGGAGAAGTTCATACGCAACTTAATCAGTTCTTCCTCTCTTCAACAACTGCTGGGCCCTCACACCCACCCCCCATCCCCCACAGACACACACCAGTACACATACACTCACATGTGTGCTCTGTCTCTCTCTCTCTCTCTCTCTCACACACACACACAAACACACACACACACACACACACACACACACACACAGCTTCTGGAGGCCCACACAGCAGACCTTGACTTCTCAGAGAGGATGAATTACGGCGCCTGTGCTGCACTGACGGTCTCCATAAATGAATTCTGCTAGCCTAGATTTGTGATCATTTGGTCCAGCAGAGAGCTATGTTCAGCTGCTATTTGCCTTTATGTCACTTATGAAGAGAGCATTAAAAAGCTTGTTCATAATCTACACAAGAGTGGGGCAGATTAAATTTATTAGGCCAGGCTGCCTGCTTCGTGCCACTGGGGTTTGCTACAGATTACAAGTGCGCCCACACGTTTCCATTCATGCTCCTCATCCCTGCTTAGAAATGTTTTACAAACATGAATCCGGTTACTCTCATTTGAATGGAACAAAATGGCATTTCTTTAAAAAAAAAAATCTGCGTGTCAGACTTGACAAACACAGATCATCATCTCCTCCCCAGCTTGTCCTGACTGGTGGAAATTTACTGCCCCCTCTCCTGGGTCTGCTGACCCGTCTCTGAAGAGAACTTTCCATGGCAGCCTTGAGCTGTGGGTGTCGTGGGGGAGCCATCTTGAGGTGGCCAGCATGGCTAAGAGCTTCCGGGTGCAGGGCGCCCCTGTTACCCTGCTGAGAATGAGGTGGGCTTCCTGCATAGCGCTCAAGTCAGAGCAGACCCCAGCTCTGCAGCCACACCTGACCTCACCGAAGAGTGGGACATTAGCAGAGACTTGCTTAGGTATGCAAGACTGAGATACGGTTGACCCCTTAACAACACAGGCTTGAACTGCATGGGTCCACTTAGGCGTAGATTTTTTTTAAATAAATACTGTACAGTATTGTAAATGTATTTTCTCTTCCCTATGATTTTCTCCATAGCATTTTTTCTCTAGCTTACTTTATTGTAAGAACATAATATATAATACATGTAACACACAAAATTTGTGTTAATCAATTAGTTTTGTTACTGGTAATTCTTGTTTATGTTATTGATAATAACATATAAATAATCGATTATTTACGCTATTGGCAATTCTTCTGGTCTACAGTAGGCTATTGGCAGTCAAGTCTTTGAGGAGTTAAGAGTTACACATGGATTTTTAACTGTGCAGAGGGTTGGCATCCTAATCCCTGTATTGTTCAAAGGTCAATTGTAATGATATCATATAAACTAACTTAAAGGCCAAAAATGTGCCAAGCCCTGTAGTAACATAAAGATGAGTGTGACCAACTGCAGAGAGACAGACAGACGCCATATGGAGGCAGAGGCCTCTGAAGTAACTGCAGATGACTGTCCATCACTGTGGAGGGGGGTCCTAGGAAGCAGGGGAGAGAATTTTCTACCTAGGGCGGGAGTCAGCAAACTTTTCCTGGAAAGGGGCAGATAATAAAATGTTTGAGTTTGTGGGGCCACATGGTCTTTGTCTCAACTCTCATGTTGTGGCATGAAGGCACCCACTGGATGAGTGTGGCTATGTGCCAATAAAACTTTATTCATAAAAAATTGTACTTCGTTGCATCTATTCTCAGGAAATTTTAAAGGTAAATTGTTATTACTAGCCATCTAATTTTTTTTCTGATGGCATTAATCTATGGCAATAGTTTTTTATAATTTCATTATTAATCATAATCATTTTTCTTTTTAAGAAAATTATGAAAGAATTACATGATCATTATAGAATGATTAGGAAGTAGAAGGAAGCAAAGAGAAAAAGGTGATAATACTGGGCTACTCTTCACCTTGTCTCTTCCTTTGTTTTACTCCAAATGTCCCTCACCCACCCATGGCCACCCACAAGGAGGAAGGGAGGGAGAGAGTGGTGATACCCACTGAAGCCATAAGCATGAGCTGCTGATCCGTAAGCACAGCCTGAGTCTAACCCATGGGCTGACATTTGTCTCCACACAGGAGAGCTCCCAGGTCTCTGCTGAAATCTGGTGTCACCTGCCCCCAGCAGGAGGGACATTCATACCTCAGCCTGCCCTGATGACCTTGGGATTCTTGTGGGCTGAGTTGTTCTCCAAATGGTGGGAATTCCTTTTTTGTCTGTTCATTTTGTTTTTGTTTAGTTATCTTTTTTTTTTTTTAATGTTTTATTTATTTCTAGGAGAGAGAGAGAGAGACAGCGTGAGCAGGGGAGGGTCAGAGAGAGAGAGGGAGTCACAGACTGAAACAGGCTCCAGGCTCTGAGCTGGCAGTCAGCACAGAGCCCGACGCGGGGCTCGAACCCACGAACCGCGAGATCACGACCTAAGCGAAAGTCGGACGCTTAACCGACTAAGCCACCCAGGCGCCCCTGTTTAGTTATCTTTTATTTATTTGCAGTTTTCATGCCATTTACTTTCATTGAGTTTTACTAACTATTCTTTTAAGTGGTGAGAATTCCTCCTGAGGCAAGGTGACATCTGAAAGTAGAACCAGTTGCCTCCAGTTACCCCACCTCACTGAGCCAATGTCACACGCTGGGCATCTAGTGTGTGCCACTGAAGTCAACGAGAAAGACTGGAGAGCTTTCATTCTTGTAGGGGAGGTTAATTTAAAAGCTAATAAATACCAAATGGTCACTTCCTTAAAAATTTTTTTTTAATGTTCATTTATTTTTGAAAGAGTGAGAGAGAGACAGAACATGAGTGGGGGAGGTGCAGAGAGAGAGGGGGACACAGAAACCAAAACAGGCTCCAGGCTCTGAGCTGTCAGCACAGAACCCGAAGTGAGGTTCAAACCCACAGACCGTAAGATCATGACCTGAGCCAAAGTCGAACTCCCAACGGACGGAGCCACCCAGGCGCCCCTCCATTTTGGGTAGTAATGGTGGCAAATAATAAACTGGGAAATGTTTGGCAGAAGGGTGGGTGTGGAGGGGGTATTTCTCCCTTGGGTGGTCAGGGAAACCATCTCTGAGGAGGTGATAAGGACATGCTGATCCTTGGAGCAGAGTGTTCTAGGGAGAACAAAAAGCAAATGCAAAAGCCTTGTGGAGGGGCCGGGAGTGCGGCTCAGAAAGAAGCAGGAAGAAGCCCTGCGGGCTGGAACAAACAGCCTCTGATCAAGAACGATAACAGAGGGAGTCAAGGAGGGAGGCAGGGCATCCAGACTGAGGTAAGGCCTTGGGATTTTACTCAGGAGCAGTGGGAAGCCAGTGCAGGATTTCAGGCAGAAAAGTTATATAATCCGACTTACATTTTTGACACCTGGCTCCTGCTGGTTTTGGAGAACAGGCTGTAAGAGAAGAGGGGGAAACAAGGTGGGCAGCTGAGGGCGCAGGTGCTGAGAGCCAAGAGACACTGGTTCTGCTGCCTCTGGAGTGGAGGGAGCTGTGGGGCCCACTGAGCTCTAGCCGGTCACAGCAGCATGAGAGATTCTCTCAGAAATGCCCTCTCAGGGGCGCCTGGGGGGCTCAGTCATTTAAGTGTCCAACTCTGAATTTCAGTTCAGGTCATGATCTTTAGGTTTGTGAGTTCGAGCCCTGTGTCCAGCTGTGCACCATCTGTGAGAAGCCGCTTGTAATTCTTTCTCTCTCCCCCCCCTCTGTCCCTCCCCTCTCTCACTCTCTGAGAACAAATAAAAATGAAAAAAAAAATGCCATCTCAGCTGAGATAGAAAGATGAGAAAGAGTTTGGGACAGCTGGGGCAGAAAGCAGGCATGGCTTCTGGACAGGCTAAGACGGTGGCACTGTCAGCGTCCTAGGGGTTGACTAAGTTGCTTCAGGTCAGTCAGGTGCTCTGGGCTTGACTGGACCCCCTCAGTGTGCCAGTCCCAGGCCTGCAGTGGTGGCCGGTGGTGGCCTGTGCCCTCCCTTCTTTCCTCCCAGGTACAGCCTGACCCAGGCCACCTGCTGGCCCCTAGATCCTTGGGCCAAGAGAATCAAACATGCAGCCTTTGTGACCTCTAGCCCTGCTGAGTCAGTGCCCAGCGAGATCTGACACATCTGCAGATAAACAAGAGCGGGGGCTAGATTTAGGGGCTCTCCACTGAGCGGTCGGGTTCCTACATGGCCGTCACAGGCCCAGCCGTCTTTTTGGAAAGATGCCACTGGCATTCTTGGTGGATCAGATGTTAGCAGTGACACCGCACTCTGACTCCGCTGCATTTGCAAGACAAGAAAAGTTTCTACAGCTCTCTGTCTTCTGTGTGTAGGTGTGTGTTTATAATCAACTTGCCGCAGTTGGAAAAGCATCCAATTAGAGGTGTAAAATGTGGAGTGGCTTCTGCATGAACGGTTCTCCTCGGCTCGGACCTGAGACTGCGCATGGGACAGCCTCAGAGGGCCGCTCTGGAGCCCACTGCTTTGATGTAAGAGCTGGGCTGGGGGTGGGTGCGAGTGTTGAGGGAGGGCTGGCTGGCGTCCTCTACGCAGTGCACCGCCCGGACGTCCCCAGCTTCCCATACACAATAGAGGTTGCGGTAGTGGTGATGTATGGTGTCTTGTTGATGAGGTGCCCCGCACACAGAACACTGGAGGGGGAGATGGGCCCGGGGCTTCCTGTATTTCAGCCTGCAGATGAGGAGGAAGCTGGAGTTTGGCCTGCCTGTCCATCAGCTCCTTCCTTCCAGGCGGACTTGCCCTTTCTCCACATTTGGCTCAGACTCTGGGTTTATGAGGCCACATGGCAGGAAGTTCACAATTGCTGTGCTGACGGAAACCAGAAAAGAGGCTGTTTTTCTAGAGGCATGGCCTGAACGAGCCTGACAAGAGGTGGGGGGTGGGGGGGGCCTTTATGGGACCATGGCCATGCAGACACTGGGACTCCCTATTCAGTGAAGATATATATCATAAATTCAAAGAACTCCAGAGCTGGAAAGAATTATAAAAATCATGTTCAATGTCTTCATTTTCCTATGAAGAAGACCCAGGAAAGTAAGAAAACTTTCCCAGAGTAGTGACAAAGGCAGGACTAGAACCAATTTCCTGATTCCCCAGTTCCAGGACAAGGGCACAGAGCCCTCTATCCCCTTCTGTGATGACCCCCGAGCCTTCTGGGCTGGACTTCCCAGACCTCCTTAGACCACGGCGCCTAGAAGAAAGAATCTGTTTGCATAGCTCCCTGTAATAAAAGGATAAAGCTGTTCTTGGGAGCAGGGAACCTGCCTGGGGGCTCCTGCCACTTCCTTTAGGCTTCAGCATACCCGCCAGGGAGTTCTGTGCATGTGTGCTTGCATGTGTGTGTGCGCGCGCGAGCGCACATGTGTGAGCATGTCTAAGTGTGCATATGTGATTACAGGCAGCTGGTTCTGCAGCTCTTCTGCCTCAGTCTCTGGTTTCTAGGAATCCATTACTGATTGAGGGGCTCTGAAAAGGACAAAAGTCATTTGTCCCACTACAAATCTCTTCACACATTTTTATTATAGGAGATTAGTTCACATGACTCTTCAGAGATGGAAGGAAAGAAAACTATAAACAGATCAAATAATTTTCTTAGGTCACTCAGAATGTTTGTGATGGACCAGACCCACCTCCCCAAAGCCTTGTATAAAAAAAGATAGCCAGCGCTATTAGCTCTCAGACAATGTATTAGAAAAGTAAAAATTAAGCCCCAAAGTATCCCATTGTATTTTATGGGTACCTTGACCACTCTCATCAGACACCCAACTGCTGAGGTATTAGTTCTGAAAAGCAGTCCCATATACTAGACCTGGAATTCACCTTTAAGGGTGGTTTAGTGTAGTGTGAGGAGCACTAACCAAGGGTATTAAACAAATTTTTTAGAAAACAATTATACAGGAAAATATGTTTAGGAAATCCTGGGTAAAGAAAATTAAGCAAGATTTTTAGAGCAGGACTTCTCAGAACCTTGAAAATGCTAGCTTACATTGGGAGTCCCCAAGAATGAGATAGAGAAAGAAAATAAAAGGTTTCTGAATTTGTTTGATCATAGAATATTTTTCACCAACAACCTAGTTGGTCAGGTGTTTTTCCAAAATATCTTAATGGAGAGAAAAGTGTCTTTTTAAAAAAATTTTTGTAGTTTACTTATTTTTGAGAGAGAGAGACAGAGCATGAGTTGGGGAGGGGCAGAGAGAGAGGGAGACACAGAATCTGAAACAGGCTCCAGGCTCTTAGCTGTCAGCACAGAACCTGATGCAAGGCTCGTACCCACAAACCACGAGATCATGACCTGAGCCAAAGTTGGACACTTAACCGACTGAGCCACCCAGGCGCCCTGAGAAAAGTGTCTTAATGTGGCTTTCTAGTGTAACAAAATACTGATGCTCCTGTTTAATAATGGAAGAGGGGCAGGAATTACAAAATGGCATAGTTAGGACCTCTATGAATCTGTTCCCCCATAAAAACAAAAACACTGAGGAAATGGTCAAAATAATCTTTTTCAGAACTCTAGAAACTAGCCAAAGACCTGCAACCGTCAGAGGAGCATCTGTTCAAGAAAAACTGCTAAGCCTCAGTAAAAGTAACAGGGTTGTCACATTTCAATACCCATTCCCTTCTGTTCAGTTCCATGTTAGCCTTGATACCCAGCTGACTGACAATCCAAGTAGCTGTGAAAACCATCAACCTTGCAGCCACGAGGGGAAACAGATTGGATTTGAGACCCTTCAAAATGTCCCATCCTCTGGGCATTGTCATTATTTACTTGTCTTCCAGACTCTTAGGAAAAACCCATTTATGGGGAATTTTTGATATGTTGTCTGAGAGCTCACTGTGCAGAACAATCTCTATCCCAAGGGATTTGTCAAAAACTATCAACAGCAGTTGTTAAACACTGAAGCTGCCTGATGCTGCAATATCAATTAGAACAAGTGTCTGAGCAAAAATGTAAAAGGAATATCTGGGGAATGAAATGCTTACAGGGGGGACTTGAAAAGCTCTGATATATTCCTGGGGATTGGGAAGGTCATGTACATGTTTCAGGGTGTTCATATGCTCAGGAAAGAACTGAGAAGGTCCTGATCTCTCCAATGGGCTGACCCTGAAGGTTAACACAGCAGAACATAAATACTAAAGCAGAGTTGTAAACTGCTTAAGTATTGAAGTGATGCCTCAACACACACACACACACAACCCCTTGGCAAAGCACAGAAGACTGATTGGTTCAAGGCATTTAAGGAAATCTCTGGCCAATCATTTGCTGACCACAAAGCTAACTGAGTAAAACTTTAGTGGTTGCACAATATAGGGAAAACAGACTTCATAAAATTAGTTCAGTTTTGTAACAGTCTAACAAACTAACTGAACAAACTAACTGAAACTAGCCAGCAACTAAAACAAACAAACAAAACGAAAACCAACAAATCCTGGAGTATGTGTGTCTTATTTTGAAAGTTGCCCCATTATATTATCAAGATGTTCAGTCTTCAACAAAAAATTTATGATACAGAAAAAAAAAAAAAACAAATTTGTGGCCCATATATGGAAAAATAAGCTCTGAGCAAGCTCAGATGTTGGATTTGCTGGACAAAGATTTTAATTGAGCTATTAAAAATATGTTTCAAAAACTAAAGAAAATGATGTCTAAAGAATTAAAGAAACTTGTAACACTGATGTCTTACCAAATGAAGACAATCAATAAAGAAATCAAAATTACTAAAAAATAATAGAAATTCTAGAGTTTGTGAGTACCATAACTAAAATGAAAAAGTCACTAAAATTGGAAATTTGAGCTATCAGAAGGAAGAAGTAGTGAACTTGAAAATAAACCAATTGAGATGATCCAGTCTGAGAAACGGAAAGAGAAAAGAATGCAGAAATAGGTATAGAACCTTAGAGGCCTGTGGTACGTTACCAATCATACTGACAAACACAGAGCAGGAGTCCCATAAGGAGAAAAGAAAGAGAAAAAGGCAGAAAGAATATTTGAAGAAATAATGTCAAAGAAATATACAAATTTGATTGCAAACATCAATCTATATATCCAAGAGGTTGAATGAATTCCAAGTATGTAAACACCTAGATTCACACCTAGACACATCATAGTTAAATTGTTGAAAGCCAATAAAAAAAGAGAATATTGAAGGCAGTAAGAGAAAATATGTTATCACATACAAAGGAACCTCAATATGTTTAACAACTAATTTCACATCAGAAACGATGGAGGCCACTGGACAACATTGAAAGCACTGAAAGACTGTCAACCAAGAATTCTATATTCAGTAAAGCTCTCATTCAAAAATAAAAGAAGAATAAAAACATTCCTAGGTAAACAAAAACTAAGAGAATTCATCACTCACAGAACTGGTCCACAGGAAATACTAAAAGGGGCCCTGCTAACTGAAATAAAAAGACTCTCAGCTCAAATCCATATGAAGAAATAAAAAGCACTGCTAAAGGTAACCATATAGATACTTTTAAAAGACAACATAAATGCATTTTATGCTTCTTTTCTTCTCCTGTCTAATTTAAAGGGTAACTGCCTAAAGCAACAATTATAAAACTGTGTTGATTGATTTATAATATACAAAGATAAAATTCATATGACAATAATAGGCAATAAAGGAGTGAGGAGGGCTGGAGCTATGTACTAGTGAAACTAAGTTAGTGTCAATCCAAATTAGATTGTATTAAATTAAGCTAACAATTGTAATCCCCAGAACCACCACTAAGAAAATAACTAGAAATCATATAGTATAAGAATATACAAGGGAATTAAAATGATACCTAGAAAATATATATTTAACACAAAAGAAACTAGTGATGAAGAAATAGAGAAACAAAGACATAAAGCACAGAAAATAAATCTCAAAATGGCAGATATATATCCTGCTTAATCGTCAATTATAATAATTATAAATGGAATAAAAAATTTTAATCAAAGTCTGAGACTGACAGAATAGATACCAAAGAACAATCCAACTATGTACTCTTTATAAGAAACACACTTCATATTTAAAAGATATAAATAACAAACAAAATATGTTATATTATTTTATATACTATTTTCAGACAAAATAGACTTTAAGTTAAAGATTACTACTAGAGAAAAAAGATATCTTATAATGATAAAAGGGCTTGCTTACCAGACAGATACAATGATTACATATATATATATGTGCACCTAACAAAAGAACCCCAAAACTCATGACACAAAAACTGACAGTATTGAAGGGAGACACAGATAACTCAAAAATGATTATAGATTTTAATACTCTACTTTCAGTGATAAATAGAATAACTAGGCAGGAGATTAACAAGAAAACAATACTAGAATAGTAAAAACTAACTAGACTTAATAGACAACTATAGAAAACTCTATGTAACAACAGCAGAATACAAATTGTTCTTAATTACCTGTGGAACACTCTCCAGAATAGGCCGTATGCTAGGCCATAAAACAAGCCTAAATAAATTTAAAAGGACTGAAGTTTTACAAAAAATTGTCTCCAACCACAAATAGAAATAAAGTAAAAATAAATAATGAAAGAACATTTGAGAAATCCACAAATATATGCAATAAACAACACATTGCTAAATAACTAATGGATCAAAGTAGTTATCACAAGAGAAATTAGAAAATATTTTGAGATTAATGAAACTGAAACTAAAACATATCAACACCTATAAGATAGAACTAACGCAGTACTTACAGTGAAATTTATAGCTGTAAACACCTATAGCACAAAAGAAGAAAGATTTCAAATCAATAACTTCTGAGTCAAGAAATTAGCAAAAGAAGACCAAACCCAACCCAAAGAGAGCAGAAGGAAATAATAAAAGTTATACTGAAAATAAATAAAATAGACAATAGAAAAAACAAAAGAGACTATCAACAAAACCAACAGTTTGAAAAGAACAACAAAGTTGTCAGACCTTTAGCTTGACTGACCAAGAAAAAAGCAAAAAGACTCAAACTACTAAAATCAAGAATGAAAGAGGAGGATAACCATTGACCTTATATAAATAAGAAGGAGTATGATAAATGCTATTTACAAGTTATACGCCAATATTTTAGATAACTTAGATAAAACAGACAAATTCCTGAAAAAACTTACTCAAAATGAAATAGCAAATATAAGTAGATCTATGAAACTGGCAAAAATATTTAATTAATTTTTAAACTCCCCACAAAGAAAAGGTCATGTCCAATTCCAGCAAACATTTAAAGAATTAATACTAATCCTTCATAAACCTCTAAAATAATAGTAGAAAAGAATACATCCCTACTTGTTCTATGAAGCCAACATTACCCAGATAGCACAACCAGACAAATAAATTACAAGAAAAGAAAAACAACAGGCTTATATCTCTCATGAATATAGACACAAAAATCTTTAGCAAAATACTAGTAAGCTAGATCCAACATATATATACCATGACCAAGTGGGACTTAATTTCAGTCATGCAAAATTGGTGTAATATCTGAAAATCAATTAATTTAATACATCACATTACTAAAACAAACAACAAAGCCTTTGATCTATGGTTATCTCAATGGATGTAGAAAAGAATTTGACAAAATCCAACATCTTCTCATGATAATAACACTCTACAAATTAAAAATTAGAAAGGAATTTCTTCAATATATTAAAAGGGCATCTATGCAAAGCCCATAGCTAATAGCATATCTAATAATGAAAGACTGAATGTTTCCCCCTAATATCATGAACAAGACGTGTGCACTCCTGTATTTCTATTCAACAATGTGCTTGAGGTTCTAGCCAAGGCAATAAGGCAAGAAAAAGAAACTAAGGTATCCAGATTGGATGAGAAGTAAAATTATCTTTATTTGCAGATTGCATGATCTTATATATAAAAAATCTTAAAGATTCCACCTAAAAACTATTAGACCTAATAAACTATTAAGCTAATTATTAGCAACATTGTAGAAAAGATCTGTATATAGATATCAATTATATTTCTATATACTGGCAATAAAACAAAAACAAAAATTAATTCTGAAATTAAAAAAAATTAAATTAAGTGTACAATATATCAAAGGTAAAATTATTAGTAATATATTTAACCAGAAAACCCAAGATTCATACCCTGAAAACTATAAAACATTGAAATAAATTAAATATCTAAATAAATAGAAAGACTCCCTAAGGTCATGGATAAGAAGACTTACTATTGTTTTTTAAAAATATTTTTTATTGTTTATTTTTGATAAGTGGGGAGGGGTAGAAAGAGAGGGAGATACAGAATCCAAAGCAGGATCCAGGCTCTGAGCTGTCAGCACAGAACCTGACACAGGGCTCAAACTCACGAACTGCAAGAACATGACCTGAGCCGAAGTCGGATGCTTAACTGACTAAGTGACTCAGGTGCCCCTAAGACTTACTGTTGTTAAGGGGACAATCCTCCCCAAACTGGCCTATAGATTCAGCTTAATCCTTACCAAAATCTCAACCAGCTATTTGCAGAAATTGACAAGCTGAGTCTAAAGTTCATATGGAAATGCTAGGTACCCCAAATAGCCAAAACAGTCTTTTAAAAGAACAAAGTTGGAGGTCTCACCCTTTCTGATTTCAAAGCTTACTATACAGGTGTAATAATCAAGATAGCATGGTACTGGGATGAGGAAACTAGATCAGTGAACTAGTACTGAGTGCCCAGAAATAAACCATCACTTTTAGAGTCATTTGAATTTTCACAAAGTTGCCTAGACAATTGAATGAAAGAAACAACAGACTTTTCAACCAACAATACTAGACAACTGGATATCCACAAATAAAAAATATAAAGTTGGACCCTCTACAACACACCATAGCTAAAAATTCACTCAAAATGGTCCTGGACATAAATGTAAGAGCTAAAATCATAAACCCTTAGAAGAAGGCATATGAGTGAATCTTCATGACCTAGGGTTAGGCAGTGATTTCTTAGATATGACACCAAAATCACAAGTAACAAAAGAAAAATTAGATAAATTAAACTTCATCAAAATTAAGATTTTTTTATGTTGCAAATGATACTATCAAGAAAGGGGAAAGTAACCCACAGAATGGGGGAAAATATTAGCAAACTGTATGTCTGATAAGGGAATTGTATCCAGAATATATAAAGAACTCACACAATTTCAATGATAATAAAATAGGTAACCCAATTAAAAATGAGCAAAAGGATTTGAATAGATATTTCTCCAAAGAAGATATACAAATGGCCCATAAGCACACATGAAAAGATGTTCAATATTATTAGTCATCAAGGAAATGCAAATCAAAATTCCAATAAGATAGCACTTCACCACCCCTAGGATGGCCATAGTAAAAATCCGGGCAATTACAAGTACTGGCAAGGATATGGAGAAATCAGAAACCTCATACAGTGCTGATGGGAATGTAAAATGCTGCATCCGCTTTGGAAAACACTGTGGCGGATCCTCAAAATGTTAAACAGAGTCACCACGTGATCCAATCTTCCACTCCCAGGTATATATCCAAGGGAAATGAAAACATATGTCGATACAAAGCATAGACACAAATATTCATAGCAGTATTATTCATAGTAGCCAAAATGAAAACAACTCAAATATCCTGCAACTGACAAACAGATAAGCAAAACGTGGTATATCCACACAACGGACTATTGTTCTTGAATGAAAAGGAATGAAATACTGATATAGAGAGGAACCTTGAAAGCAATGCTAAGTAAAAGATGCCATGCACAAAGAATCACTTTATATCCATTTATGTGAAAAATCCAGGCAAATCTAGAGAGACAGAAGTAAATTACTGGTTACCTAGGGTTGGGATTGGGGATGGGAATGGGGAGTGACCAATAATGGTATGGTGTTTCTTTTGGGGGCAATGGAAATTTTCTAACTAGATTGCACTGATGGTTGCACAACTTTTGTGAATGAACCAACAGCCACTAAATTGAATATTGTAAGAGAGTATATTTTATGGTACATGAATTATATTACAATAAAGCTTTTTTTAAAAAAGGATTTGGAAGAGGTCAAACTAACCCATGTTTTTCTTCTGTCATGCACACATGCTTTATATCCTATGGTGGGAGAAGAAAACCTCTTCTCTCTTTTCTCACACTGGAATCATACTGTGCCTAGTACCAGAGAATTGATTAGATGACGGTCTTGGAGCCCGACAGGAGAATCAGTCGACAAAAATCACACTTTTTCTCTGGTTGTACTCACACTGACACTTTACTTTTTTCTCCTCTAGCAATCCAGAGCTCTTTCTCTTTTTATCCCAAGTACATAATAACTCTATTAATTCATACTCCGTACTTCCAATTTTAAGTCCTGCTGGGCTTGGTTTAATGAAAAGAATTGATTCATTTGTAATTAGCAGCATTTACCTGAAATAAATATTTTTCTTGTAGCCTTCAAAACCCTGACTGAAATGAACCTTCCAGAAAATGTCTATCTTAATACCCCCTTAAGTAGGCAACCTTAATTGTAATCGTTTATTTATGCTTCATAAATGTTCACATGCACACCTTATTCAGTATTAATTTATACTTACTGTCAGGGTTCATATCCTCCCCCCCCCCATGTACACACAAATCAATAATAAATTCTTACAGAGTTCCAGCCAATGGTCTGTAATAGTGACACTTAATTGATTACAATGCAGCAAAATTCTGTGCTCCAAATCATTTGATATAAGAAGGTATCTTTGTTTTCCACAGCTATTTACTATAATGAAAAAATCCAAAACATTGGTGTGAATCTTATTTCACAATCTTATTCATCCTTTATATGTGATAATTTACTGCTTGAGGCACAAAAAGAGACTGTGGTGGTTCTAATATATAGCTGTAAGAATTTTGATGTTCTTCCTTGAAAAGTAGGGGGTCTATGGTCCCCTCTTTGAAAGTGGATGGGCTTGTGCTGCTTTGCCTCATTGACTGTGTAGACATGACTCTGTGGGATTTCCAAGGCCAGATCCTAAAAGCCAGGTGGCTTCTACCTTGTTCTCTGGGACCCTTGCTCTTAGAGCTCTGAGCCCCACACAGGAAGCATGACTTCTTTGAGGCTGCCATGGTGTGAAGACCCCAAGCCTCCTAAGAGACCACATAGAAATGCTCCAATCAGGAAGCCTCGCTCAGCTCAGCCTTTGAGCTCATCCCAGCCCAAGCACCAGCCCTGTGGGCTGTCAGAGGATTCTGGCCCTTGGCCATTGGAGTTCTCGGAGCAGAGGCCCAGAGGAGAGGGATCAGAGACAAGCCAGGTCTGCTCTAACCTGTCCAAATTCCCTTCTGACAGCATGCATGAGGACAATAAAAATAGTGGTCACTGAGTATTAGGCCACTCAGCTGTGGGGTATTTTGCTGTGCTATGCAGCAGTAAATTACTGACGGCACCGTGGAAAGAACTCTAATTGAACGCTACACAGATGATGCTGCCAATAAAACAAACTGAACTATCCTTGACGACCATGAAGGCCCATTTACAGAAGCTAGCTACCTTTGTTCATGGAATCCAGGTCTGTGTGCCACAAGGAAAGAATCTGGGTTCTTCCTAAAGTTTTTTATAATTGGATGTGACTTTTAACTTGTTGAGCATTCCTAACTTATTTATAGATGTCTGTCCAATTTTTCCAACTATATTTCAAGTGCCTGGACGCGGAGGGATGTCTTCTGTTTCCTTTGTTCTCTAACCTTCTTATAGTAATTAAAACAGAACATAGCATCCCAGGGGGCGTTGAGGAGTGTCACCTGACTGACATGGCTCCTTCGGGAGCAAATGGCCCTTAAAACTTTGAAACGTTGCTTTTCAGGTTGGGGTTCTATGCCTGCTGCTTTTTTTTTTTTTTTAATTTAATCTTCCCAGTTTAATAAACAAAAAGAATGTTTCCTCAAAGAAACTTGTTTTTATAAGAACAAAGATTTTCAAGAGAAGGTCATGAGTAAATGCTAACCTTTTGCTGAGATCACAGTATTAATCAAGTATTCTAATTTTTTTCTTTTCACACAGTGTCACATTAGTTTCACAAAACATAGTGATTCAACAACTATGTATGGTTTTTTTTTTCTTATTTCTGAGAGAGAGACAGAGACAGAGTGTGAGCAGGGGAGGGTCAGAGAGAGAGGGAGACACAGAATCCGAAACAGACTCCAGGCTCTGAGCTGTCAGCACAGAGCCCGAGGTGGGGCTTGAACCCACGAACTGTGAGATCATGACCTGAGCCGAAGTCGGATGCCCAACCGACTGGGCCACCCAGGTGCCCCAACAACTCTGTATGTTAATGCTATGCCCACCGCAAGTGTAACTACTGTCTGTCACCATAAAACTATGGACACTGCTTTTAATTTGGGGGAGTGGCCTGGTATAGGAAAAGGGGAATGGAAAAAGCACAGGGCTGGCAATCAGGAGACCTGAGTTAAATCAGGTTTCTTGCACTTAACACTTCTGCAATCTCATCAAGTAGCAACTTCTTGGAGGCTTGTTTCCTTGTCTAAAAAAGTCAGAGAGGGGCACCTGGGTGGTTCAGTTGGTTAAGCGTCTGACTCTTGGTTTCAGCTCAGGTCATGATCTTACTGTTCCTGAGTTCGAGCCCTGAGTAGGGCAGTGTGGAGCCTGCTTGGGATCGTGTCTCTCCCTCTCTCTCTCTGCCCTGCTCCTGCTTGTGCTCTCTCTCTCTCAATAAATAAATAAACTTTAAAAATGCAGATAATAATTCATCTCAGAGGGGTTCTGAAGTTCAAGTAAAGTGATATAGGTAAAAAGGCTTTTCAAATTGAAATCACTATGCAAATAAAAGTAAAGCATTATTATTATCTTTTGTAAGCATTTGCATAAATTACATCTCTGGGCCTCCATGAGATGGGGATAATAATAGTTATTACCTCCTGCCAGGATTACTGCAATACCCTCCTAACTGGTCTTCCTATTTCTATTTTTGCACTCTTAAAAGACATTCTTACACAGCAGCTGGGCAATCTTTTTAATATGCAAATTAGGCCATGTGCCTCTCCTGTTTAAAAAATCCTCCAATGACTTCATATTGCTCTTAAAATAAAATCCAGGGGTGCCTGGATGGCTCAGTCGGTTAAGTGTCTGACATATGCTCAGGTCATGATCATACGGCTTGTGAGTTCAAGCCCCACGTCGGGCTCTGTGCTGATAGCTCAGAGCCTGGAGCCTGCTTTGGATTATGTGTCCCCCACCTCTGTCCCTCCCCTGCTCACACTCTGTCTCTCTCTGCCTCTCAAAAATAAACATTAAAATAAAATCCAAACTCTGTACCAGAGTCTACAAGGCCCCTTGCCTACAGCTCATCTCCCTCTACTACAAATTCCCTATGTTCTAGCCACACAGCCTTCTCTAGGTTCTTCTAAGATCTTCACAGTCCCAGGATATCTGCACTTGCTATTCCCTTACGTGGATTATGGTTCCTGTCCCTGTTTCCAAGCCAACGCTTTGAAGGGGTCTTCTCTGACCACTCTTCCTGAAGCAGTCCCCAACTCATTATTCACATAACCCAACTTTAATGTATTGACAGTGCTAATTATTTTCTGAAATGATATTGTTTAAGGTTAACTTCTTTGTTCTGTCTTCTGCCACTAAAATGCAAGAAGCATGAGAGCAGGGGCCTTGACTGTCAAGCATCCACCTGACTTGCAGCTGGCCTCAATAAATAGCTGATGAATGGGTAAGTACGTGAGAATTTCAGAGCCCCTCTACCCGCCCCCGCCGCGGTCTCGAAGGTTCACATCTGCTTATTGCTCCGTGGAGAAAGCCCCGCGGGAGAAGGGCGTGTGGCAATGATTGCAGAGATAGCGTTATCTGAACCAGATGTGAGAGCTTCCGGCCTCAGCGCAACCCCCGCGCTCTGTGGCGGGACAACTCTCGTTGGCCGGGAGCACCCTGATCAGTGAGCAGGTCATCAAGCAGAAGTTTTTCAGCAACGCGAAAGCCTTCTCCCGTCCTTAGTCACAATGGCTCATTTTCCACTGGCTTGTGAGTGACCGCGTAGCTGATTAATATTCTGGCTTCTGCTCAAGGCCAGAACTTCTTGCCCTTGTTCTAACACAGTGCACTCCTCAGGGTAATCTCTCTGTAGATTTTTTCCGTGGCATTTTTACAGTTAGGACAGGGGCATTCTCCTCAGGACTTTGCTCCGATTCGAAGAAAATGGGTCAGGAAGGGAAGTGAACTCACGTGGAGGAATCAGGAGATGTTACTGCTCACACCAACGTATAACTGCTTACACTCATTCGCCTACACAGCTCAGCTGCCATAACAAAGGTGTCCAAAAACACATGGTCCTGAGCGTGGGTAATGCTGCTCATCCAGGGATCTGGTTCCCTTTTCCAAAACCCTAGGGTATTTTCCTCGATCTCATGAAGCAGGGGCGGGGGTTGGTGGTGGTGGTGGTGATGGTGAAGTGCAAGCATGTCCTTTTAAGGACACAATTCAGAAATTGCTCCGCATCACCTCTGTTCTCATCCTTTTGCACAAACTTTATCAAAGGGCCATAGGTCATTGCAAGGAAGGTGGAGAAATGTCATCTCTGGATAGAGGGCTGTGAGCCCTGCGAGCGCCCAAGGGACTCTGTTATCAAGAGAAGAGCGTGACTATTGAAGGTCGATTACAGTCCCTACCGTAGTCTCAGATCGTAGCGGACCAGCCCCACACCCCTAGACTTTGAAGTCTCGGGAGCTGTTTTCAAACATATAGAGGAGACTTTCATAATGGAATCAAGAAAGCAAAGAAAAAGATGGGAGTGGCTTTTAGAAAACCCAGAGACAGTCAAGGTTTTGCTATGAAACTTCTCAAAAAACCAATACTTTTAAATATATTTTTTTCCTACCATGACAGTTTCAGTTCTCATGGCAATCCAGTCCATTCACAGGATCACAACCTTTGAAAATGTTGTCCTTTTTGGATTGAATTCTTACATTTTGGATTTTAGTCCCAGGGCTGTTTTTTATTTTTGTTTTTTTTTTAAGATGGAAGGTTTGAACAAGCTCCATTTGGCAGTTTCTAAAGCAGGGAAATAAAAATCTCTCTTACGTAACGTATTTTGGGATTTCTCCGGTTAACTCAGGAGCAGCTGCATTGTTATGAATGTTTGAGGCCCAAGGATGGGTGTGAGTGTGTGGTTATGCAAACCATCCCTACTAAAGATTCCTGAACAAAAGCCTCATCATTCTAAGGAACAACCGGGCATCATTTCAAACAGGGCATCTTGCTCTTTAACATATGGAAGAGTGACATGAAATGCTAGGAGCACATATCCGCATGCCATGCCGTGTGCAATGCTGCCTCAGGCCCATGGGCTCATATGTAAACAGCAGTCTGCTCACACTTGGGGTTTTTTGCTGTCCCCTTTTGGGGGCCTCTGTTTCTGACTCTGCAGTAAGGTTAGTAATAACTGGTCTGGATCACATAAACATCAGCTGCTTTTGTGACCTGACAGAGCTCATTTTTCTCCTTCATCATACCGATGGGAGATCACACTGCATCAGAGGCCACCAGACTCTCCTCTGGGGGGGTCCCCAGAGTTCTGTGGAGGTCCTTCCGTTCCATCTGGTTAGCTGGGGGAGGAAGGGAGCTCGAGCTTCACCTGAAACAGTTTGGCTGGTGTCTTTAAGATCATTTCCAATTCTGAAATTACTAGAGTCAGAAGGGTCAGGGAAGTGAGCCCCGCAGATGATGTCTGCTGACAGCTGTGAAGTTCTCAAGGTGCACAGGGAAGGTAGCAGGCTATGGATGGAGGGTGCAGGTGATGTGTGGACGGGAAGGAGCAGAGGGCCAATCATACAAGGTGGCCCTCTGGGCTCATTTGAAAAGACACAGTCCTGGTGTTAGAGGAGCCCCGTTGGTCTTCTGTGAGCCAAATGATCCCCGATGAGCAGCTGACTGCCGAGTCTTGATTTCTCCCTCTGTGAGAGTTAAAGTCTGGAGGCAGGGGTACGAGACAAGTCTGTAATGCCTTATGCAGAATTCTGAAATCCTCAAAACCAAGCAAGTCTTTCTCCATTTGGCACAAGTTCATTTGGTGGCAAAATCTGACCCGAACAAACTTGAGGTCACATATATGTTCTTTCTTTACTCCTCTTAATGCAGATATATATCTCTATGGAGGTATCTAGCTACATACATCTGCTGTTCTGTTCCATTTCAGAAGTGTTTGATGATGGGCACTATCTCGGACCTCTGGGTGTATTAGATACTATGTGTTATATGCATCCATATTACTTCTAAAACCTGAGGAATTTTGAAGCCCAAACACTCTGTCCCCAACAGTTTGGAGAGGGGACTATGTGCCTGGGACACTTCCTGATCTTCCCTTCATGCCTGTTGGGAAGGTCACCTAAGCCCCCAGCCAGAGTGCCTTTTGTGAACTGTGACACTTCAGTGGCACAAAAGGCAGCCTCCCCGGGGCCTACTGTGGTCGCTATGGTGACCCGCCATCATAGAGTACCACAGACTGCATGGTTTAAACCACAGAATTTTCTGGAAGCAGAAGTCTGAGATCAAGGCATCGGCAGGGCTGGTTCCTCCTGAGGCCTGTCTCCTCGCCATGTGGATGGCCACCTCCTCCCTGCATCCTCATGCGGTCTTCTCTCTTGGGATCATTGTCCTATTTTTCTGTTTTTATGTGGACCAAGTCAGATCAGAGCCCACACTCATGATGTCATTTAACCTTGATCATCTTTTTACAGGCCCTCAGCTTCCAGGGCACCCAGATGGCTCAAGTGGGTTAAGGGTCCAACTCTTGGTTTCAGCTCAGGTCATGGTCTCACTATTAGTGGGTACAAGCCCCGCATCAGGCTCTGTGCTGACAGTGTAGAACCTGCTTGGGATTCTCTCCCCCGCCCCTGCACCCCGCCCCACTCTCTCTTTCTCTTTCTCCCTTTCTCTCTCTCCTCTCTGCCCCTCCCCTGCTCATGCTCTTTCTCAAAAATAAATATACTTTAAAAACGTATTAAAGACCCTAGCTTCAAATATTGTCACAATCTGAAGTCCTGGGGGTGAGGATGTTGACATACGGATTTGGGATGCGGGGGACACACCTCGGCCCATCATGGTCACCATTTAGGCCATCTCAGCAGCCCGTGCACCCTGGCCTGTGGCTAAATCTATGACTTGCCACATTTCACACATAAAAACACACCTGAATCCAAGACTAAATTATAGACAGAGACGGGGATGTCCACGTGGCCTTGTCCCCATTCATCTCACCCTGCTTGTGTGATTGATCTGCCGGCAAGCTTCTGGACGTTTGCAGGGTCTCATCAGCAGAGCCAGTTCCCAGTGAGAGAAGTTCTAATAAATAATTAGAAGCACATCTGTTGACTCTGTGAAACTTTAGCCCGGGGCCCCTGCCAGGCCAGCGTGAAACTGGAGGCCAATAATCCGACACCCACATGGTGTTTCCCTTTGTCCCTCCCGCCTCGGGTCAGGGGAGGGAGCGAAGAAAGGAGGACAGCCCCGTCCCTGTTGCCCAGCAGCCTGCTGGAGGCCACTTACTCTGTCCCGCACCTTCAGTGAAGGCACAGCTGGGAAGGGGCCGACCAAATGGAAGGTGGTGTCACTCTCCGGACAGACCATCCGTCTCCATTTATTGTCTCATGTTTTCTGACGGGGCCACATGGGGGGCTCACCGGCAGGGACAGGCCTCCAAGGGTTTCTGTAATAAATAAGAAGTGGAGTCTGTCAGTCAACAACTATTTATTGCCCTCCTGCGGCCACAGGGCCCTGGGCCATACTCTGGAGGAGACACTCTGGCTGCACCCATTGTTAGTCATGACAAGCACACCGAGATAGGGGAGGCCCTAGAGAAGTCCCTTCTTGCCTCCAGCAAGGGCTGCGGGGGACAAAACATCAGATAGTGGCTCCTTTCTTGGGCCTTCGGGGGGGGGGCTTCAGCTGTGCTGGGCCAGAAACCTTGATAATGAGTCACTTTAACGTGGGTCTTGGAGCCTGGCATGGACCCTGGTTTGCCATAGCTACACAAGACATGAGCCAGCGCTTGTCAGCTGATGGGTGCCCTCTCTGCCTTTAAGCCAGCCTTCGAGTCAGCAGCTATTTCAAATGATGCACCCTCATTGGGCTTGTTAACAGCATCAAAACGCCCTGCTGGTGGGATTACGGCCAGAGATTTTTGTGAGATCTCGCATCAGCACAAGGAATATTTTTCCCTGTCGGGATTTTGCAGGTTTATAGTCCTTTATATTGTTTTTCTCCCTAAGGTGTGGACTTCAGTGCATTAGGGAAAGAAAGGAACCGTCAGTCCTGAGATAATTGCACATCCTCAACTGTTTTCCGTGTGGCTGGGAGAGATAAGGAAGGCGTAGGAGAGAAAAAGTGGCCTTGCCTTCACCCCCGCCCACCACACAGAATAATGGCTTCTTGTTCCCGGAGTAATGCACTGTCAAGACAAAAGAAAGTACTCTGTGAATAGACAGCTGGATACTCTTGGGTGTTCTCACCCAGTCACCCTGGGAAAGCTTGCGATCCTGTTCCTCAGCCTGGGTTGGAACCGGGATCCTGAAACTCACTGTGAAGACCAGGCAGGAAGTAGCAAGAGGGAGATGTTGGAGGGAGGCTCTTTTCCATACAGGGGTTTCTGCTTGATTCAGCTCCTCTTGTCCAGTGAATCAAGACACAGTGTGAGCAAGTTCTTAAAATTCAAAGGCAGATGCCAGTGTGTTTCCGTGTTCTCTCCATCTGTTTCAGCTTCCTATAGTCCCTTTTGACCTTCCGAGGGGGGAGTCCTAAGAGCCTTACCTCCTATTCTTGGCACTGACCATTGGCCCCCATCTTTTACTTTACAAATGCTCCCCATTTTCCCCCATATTCCCTTGGTATATCCCCTTGGAATAAATTGAATTATTCTGTGTGTGTGTGTGTGTGTGTGTGTGTGTGTGTGTGTGTGTGAGAGAGAGAGAGAGAGAGAGAGACTCACAAAAATTTCATGCTTCCTGCATGTCCAACACATGCCTAGTGCTTCACACACATTACCTCATTTTGCCCTCACACAAACCTGTCAGCTATGTATTATTATTCCCATTTTATGGATGAGGAAACCAAGAATTATCGGGACTTTAACTTGCTCAAGATGACACAGCAGATAAAAGTCAGGTGTGCTTACCCAGTCTGCCAATAGCAAGCATGTACCCTTAGGAACACCCCCCCCACCACCACCACCCATTCCCATGTATGCAGTAAAGCATGTTCCTCCCCTCCCCACACCCCAGCTCAGTGAGCAGCTGTGGGGTTGAAGACAAGTTTGGGAAGAAAGAACAGCCTTTGCCCTCCAAGAATTTGGAACCAGGGATGGAAAAATCAGGGCAGGTGTCTAGATCTTGTCCTAGGGATCAAGCAGGAGACAGTGGAGCTGAGCAGCCCTGAAGCAGCCCCATCCTGTATTGTTGAGGCTCCTCTGGTTTCACCCCAGGTCTCAGCTTCCAGGCAGCGCAGCCACTCTCTCTACTTCAGGTTGCTTTGTTGACTGGGATACTTCTTGTCTTTTCTGTGTCTGCAGGGACTTCCTTGTCCTGGGGAATAGCACCACTGTCAGCTTGGGTGAGCCAGAACACTGGCTCTTCCCCTTGGTTTCAGTGAGCGGGAGTCAACCCTACAGATGGGAGGCATGTGTGGCAGGATAGGAGGGAGACTTGTGGCTGGGATACAGACCCCACGCCAGACAACTGGGCTTTAAGGGAAACTCCACAGCGTCCCAGAAGCATGACCTTAAGCAGATCACTGAACTCATAAAGCTTTGTGTCCACAGCTACAAGATGGGGATTTACAATATATTCTGTAAGGTCATCTCATGTGAATCGCTCAGCAAGATTCCATCCCTTTGATGCCCAGTGTGTCCCTTGGGATATAGACCACCTCCTGAGTTCCTCAACCATTATACAAAGCAGCCACTCAGGGACGCTTCTCATGACTCATAAGAAGCCAGGCCCCTATCATCCTTCTGTGCTTTTAGCTCAAAGTCCAGCAGTAAACACTAAACTAGGAACCACACATTCTGGTTCTGATTCCAGTGTGCACTTACTAGTTTTCCGAGCTTTGGCCAAGCCACAGATCTCACCTGCAGAATTACGACCAGTTCATTCTAATTCAACTGAGATCATAAAAGCAAAAATACTTCTTAACTATAAAAATCCCTGGTCAAGTGTAACATCATAAGACCACCATTAGCTCTCAATGCTACCTCCCTAGCCTAACTCAAAAGTTGGCGAAACTGAAAACTCAAATGAATTATAAATCTCCCAAGAGACATAACTCAGTTAAGAAATAAAGGGTAGACAATTTTCCTGTCCTCAGGAACTTAAAATCTCAATAAGGAAGTTAGACACAGAGGAAAGATTTCCAAGAATGCCTGAGAAGTGCAGGTGGAGGCAGCAGGCTACTACACACCCAGACGAGAAGAGGGCATTTAGAACCAAAGCAGTCAGCAGCTGCCTGAAGGAGGTGGTGTTTGAAAGAGACCTTGCAGAATGAGACATCTGTGCCCAGAAGACCCTACTTCTTTTAACTCTTAATTCTTAATGTTCCAATACATTTCACATTTTTTTTACTGGGATGGATTCCATTTCTTATGCCAAAGCCCAAGTATAAAACCACAAATTGATGTCGTATGGGCATACATTTATGCCACTTCAAATTTATAACATTTAATTAATTACAGACTCAATCAACAAGTATCATTAGGATTATTTTATTTAACAAACAGTTAAGAAATATTTTTTTAAAGTTCAGAAATGTTAATAACAGCCCCATCAACTGATTTATTACTATATATTGTTTTTAGTTTCAGAATATTGAGAAAGTTCTGCATGAGATAAGTAGTTGAACATGCTAATAATTTTAAATAATTTATTAAAAATTGTTTAATGCTTACTTATTATTATTTTTTTTTTAATGTTTTATTTATTTCTAGGGGAGAGAGAGAGAGACAGCGTGAGCAGGGGAGGGTCAGAGAGAGAGGGAGTCACAGACTGAAACAGGCTCCAGGCTCTGAGCTGGCAGTCAGCACAGAGCCCGATGCGGGGCTCGAACCCACGAACCGCGAGATCATGACCTAAGCGAAAGTCAGACGCTTAACCGACTAAGCCACCCAGGCGCCCCAATGTTTACTTATTATTTTTGAGAGAGACAGAGGCAGAGCATGAGTAGGGGAGGGGTAGAGAGTCAGGGAGACACAGAATCCGAAGCAGGCTCTAGGCTCTGACCTGTCAGCACAGAGCCCGACATGGGGCTTGAACTCATGAACTGTGAAATCATGACCTGAGCCAACATCGGACATCCAATCAACTGAGCCACCCAGGTGCCCCTAATTTTTAAATGATTTATTTTGCAGCTTCAGGATATTCTTTCATCAAATTCATGAAGATTGGAGGTTGGCAGAATTTTAGTAAAATTCTGAGTAGTAAATCATTTTAGATTTGTGGGCCATATGATTTCTGTTACAACTACTTTACTCTGCTCTGTATCTCAAAAGCAGCTGCTGGCCATGTGTAAATAAACAAGGTTCACTGTGCTCCTATGAAACTTTATTAACCGACATGGAAATTGTCATTTCTTATCATTTTCACGTGTCACAAAATAGTATGCTTCTTTTGATTTTTCCCAGTCATTTAGAAAAGGAAAACCCCCTCTTAGCTGATGGGCCATACAAAATAGGTAATGAGTTGTATTTGGCCAGCTGTTTGGTAACCTCTGATATAGACACTCAAGAGAATAATCGAAGGACATTTTTGTTCCAGAGTTGAATCACCAACCAGAAAAAGCTCTAACTGATTGTTTTCGAATCTATTAACTAGTAAATATATAATTTGAAGGAAAGCAAAGAATATTTTTCCATGTCTTATGAAAATAGTTTTCTAATAATCCTTGAGACATTTTGAATATTGAACAATGTTCTTTAAAAAAAAATCTTAGAGGGGGTGTCTGGGTGGCTCAGTCAGTTAAGCATCGATTTCGGCTCAGGTCATGATCTCATGGTTCGTGGGTTCAAGCCCCGCGTCGGGCTCTGTGCTGACAGCCAGCTCAGAGCCTGGAACCTGCTTCAGATTCTGTGTCTCCCTCTCTCTCTGACCCTCCCCTGTTCACGCTCTCTCTCTCTCTCTCTCAGAAATAAATAAAACATTAAAAAAAATTAAAAAAAAAAAAAACACCTTAGACACCCCAATACCCACCTCTGGAAAATATTTAAGCAAAGTTTTAAAAGAGTCAAATTAATTTAATTTTGCAGATGGAGTTCAGGCTTTTCTTTGTTTTTTCATTGCCAACAATTTTTCTGCAGTTGCAATCATTGTAATGTTGTAACCCGCATGGCCTGAAGTGAATTTGTTCCGTTCATTAAAAATAATAGCAAAACATGGAAACTAGAGCAACCATGTTATATCTGGCAATGTTCAGCTGGGTAGATTTTCTACATCAGTAAAAAAATACACAGTTTATGTATATGTGTACGTGTACACGTATATATGCGATTTTGCATCTCATTTAAATATTCAGTATTATATCTTCTCTAGAGATAGACTTCAAACTTCATAAAGAAGTCAAGCTCTGGGGCACCTGGGTGGCTTAGTCAGTTAAGCATCTGGCTCTTGACTTCAGCTCAGGTTATGATCTCATGGAGCCTGTTTTGGATTCTCTCTCTGTCCCTACACCACTCACTCATGCGCACATGTGCATGCTCTCTCAAAATAAATAAGTAAACTTAAAAAAAAAAACTTAAAAAAACACAAAGGCAAGTTCTCTTTAAAAAATTTTTTTAAATGTTTTATTTATTTCTGAGAGAGAGAGACAGCGTGAGCAGGGGAGGGTCAGAGAGAGAGGGAGACACAGAATCTGAAGCAGGCTCCAGGCTCTGAGCTGTCAGCCCAGACGCAGACGCAGAGCCCGACGCAGGGCTTGAACCCATGAACCGTGAGATCATGACCTGAGCCAAAGCCGGACACTTAACCGACTAAGCCACCCAGGCGCCCCCAAAGGCAAGTTCTTATATACCATTATAAAGAACTATTAGTAAAACTGACAACTTCTGTATCATTATTTAATACCAATTTGAAAGATCCTAGCAGAGTGCTTATCTATGCAACTTACTTATCTATGCAGTGCATTTCACCAAATCACAGGTACATGAAATGTAAGCTAACACCATTATCTTAAGCACCACCAAGAAAGGAAAACACTGCCAAAGACACAATGCTTTCTCATCTCTTATAATTTAATTTTATAGTTGTTAGAAGTACTGTTTTTAACTTATTCATATTTTCATTTATTTTTTTAAGAGAAAGAGGGTGCAAGTAAAGGAGGGGCAGAGAGAGAGAGAGAGAGAGAGAGAGAGAGAGAGAGAAGGGCTTGTGGGGTTTTTTTTTCTTTACCTGCATTAGGGCTCTAAGCTCACCTGAAGCGGGTCTCATGCTTACCCGATGAGAGGCTCGAGCTCCCCTGAAGTGGAGCTCAAACTCACAGAACCATAATATCATGACCTGAGCCAAAGTCAGATGCTTAGTGCCTGGGCCACCCAGGTGCCCGCTTATTCATACTTTTAAAAAGCACATAACATTCTTTCAGAAAACAAAAAATATAAATGGCATAAAACTGGTTATGGTGTTTATGAAGCCTCACAAAATTAGACCCATCATTGTGTTTCTTGCAGAACATTCTCTGAGCTGCCTAGTACGCATGACTCAGTTCTTAGAAGGATGATCCTTTCTTGTCCTCAAGACTTGGCAACACGGAGCTTCATTGTGTAAGGGTGAGCAATGACAGCTACCGTTGGGAAGCACCCTGGCCCATGGGGATGGTAAACTGCAAGCCCACTTCACAGATCTTGAAATGTGGGAGGACACACAACCAGAGCCGATAAAATACAAGATGACCATTTGGTTCCTCCTCCTAGACCTGCCAAACTGTGGCTACGGGTATCGCTGCATGTTTTCTAGTTTACCTCATGGTATATTAGAAACCTACTTGATCAGGATGTTTTCTTTGTGGCAGTAGTCAATGTGTCAGGTTTTATATAAGACAAACCTTGCTCACCTGTGTCAACATATTGTGCAAAAATAAGTAAAATGAAGAAACCCAAAACATGGGCACTCTTATCCAGCTGACTGCACAATGCCCTTGATCTCACACTTTGGATTAAGCCATTGGGTCAGGGCAAAGCTTCCTGGATCTGTCTCTGGGCTCTGTTACCAAATGGTGGCACGAATCCCAGCTCCCAAAGCCTATTCACTTTATACACTTTATGTCAAGTGTCCCTATATAAGGAATGGTTTCCTCTCACATTTTATCACTTCAGTTTCTTGTATGTAATAGAGGTAACTTCTACTGCACTTCCCTATACTGTATTTTATCTTCTCATTTCATTCGTTTTTACATTTTTTTCAGTAACATTCAACTTGCACCGAAATAAGATGAAAGCCATAGTTTCAGGTTGTTCTTTTCTATTTTCAAAAGATATCTTAATTTGGCAGGAACAGCATAAGCATACAAAGGGCACGAGAAGATCTTTGTCACAATAAGGGAAGTAACGTGACAGCAGGTCATTAGGACGTTGCCTTCTAGAATTGACTTCACCCTTCATCCTAACTGTCCTTCAGGGTTGTCAGTATGGGTGGCACTGGGTGAGACATTGATTGGGAGATTGCCATGATGTCATCTTATCATAGGTCTAGCCAATCTCTTTGCCTGTACCCTAAAGTTCTTTTTTAAATTTTTCATTTTTAACAAGTAGTCACGTTCTGGTTTTTCCCCCTTGCCTAAAAAAAAAAAAATCATTTATCAATGTAAAAGTAAAACAAAGAACATGCAAAACTCACAATAACCACAAAAACCACAGTCATGTCTGACAGGACCATATGCCAAGCAGACATGTACTACATCAACAATAGTTATCAGTAATCACAGTTAATGCTTCCTTGGCCTTACTACGGGCCAACACTTCTCGAAGTCTTTGCACGAACTAGCCCATCTAGCCCTCACAACTATGCTAGGTGGTGTCCATTTCGCAGGTGAAGAAACTGAGGCAAGAAAGGTGAAGCAAGGTTGCAGAGAAAGGGGATAAAAGCACTGGGACCCACCCAATGACCTGAACTTGGAGTCCACGACTCCTGTTGTTCATTGCCACTTTTGTCCAGTTGTACAGGCACCTTACCTTGAGTAGTTTCCCCACACGGACCTACAGACTTCCTCCCGTAGGCTCATGTAGAGTGAGCCCAAATAAGCACACAGAGGAGGAGAGGGCTTAACTTTGAAGCTGGTACAGATCTACTCTACCAAGTATGCATACATTTTGTATATAGCCTGCCTGGGTGTGTGCTCCTTTTCATAAATAAAATACATACTAAATATATGTGTATATATGCATGTATACCTGTGTGTGTGTTTTTTTAAGTTTATTTACTTTGAGAGAGCAGGGGAGGGGCATTGAGACAGGAAGAGAGAATCTGAAGCAGGCTCCATGCTGGTGACTCAGGGCTCCATCTCACAAACCTTCACAGGATTAAGACCTGAGCCAAAATCAAGACTGGGACAATTAATGGGGCACCTGGGTGGCTTAGTCGGTTAAGTGTCTGACTTTGGTTCAGGTCATGATCTCACGGTTTGTGGGTTCGAGCCCCGCATCGGGCTCTGTGCTGACAGCTAGCTCAGAGCCTGGAGCATGTTTCAGATTCTGTAGCTCCCTCTCTCTCTGACCTTCCCCTGCTCATGCTCTCTCTCTCTCTCTCTCTTAGAAATAAATAAAACATTAAAAAATTTTAAGAGGGTGGGACCATTAACCAACTCAGCCACCCATGAGCCCCACCTCTGCGTGTATATATCTGGATCCACACATTTAAATCTAAAGTTGTCTGAAATCAACATTTATAAAATCTGTTTGATGAATACATGCATGTTTGCTATATCTGTACTTTCCTATCTGGTTGAAATAGTTTTTTAATATTTTGTAAAAACGAAATGCAAGGGGCACATGCGTGGCTCAGTCAGTTGAGCGTCAGACTCGGCTCAGGTCATGATCTCGTGATTCATGAGTTCGAGCCCCATGTCCAGCTGTGCTGACAGTTCCAAGCCTGGAGCCTGCTTCGGATTCTGTGGCTCCCTCTCTCTCTGCCCCTTCCCTACTTGCCCTCTGTCTCTCTCTCTCTCAAAAATAAACATTTAAAAAAATGCAAATCCCATGTTCAGAGTACCTTTGAAACTCTGTTAAGAGCTGAGGTCACTCCCCCAGGAGCCCAGGATTCAGCCTTGGAGAACAAAGTGGACTGCCTGGAGGCCCCCTTTCCCTGGGCATCTTCCCACATCACTTCCTGGTGAGCTTCTCAACCCCAGGCCCCATCTCCTGATGGAGCACACACCCAGGCAGGCTATATACAAAACAGACAGCTCTGCCTACTGTCTGTTTCCTCCTTCCCTCCTGACCATGGTCTTCAACATGTCCTGTGTTTATTTACTCACTCACTGTGCACTCCTCTGTGACAGGCCTCTATGAGTCCACGTCCAGCCTGACAGCAGGCACCCATTACACACATGCTCAATGAATAAACCAATAAACACAAACACAGCTGTCTCATCTTGGGGGAAGGAGCTCCTTTAGGTTTTGACAGGGGTCTCTGATTTCCCTTGACTTGCTCCTAAACTTTAGAGAATAGTTCAACCAAGCTTGTTCTCTCCCCTCACGGTAAAAGCTTCATACTGAGGAGGGCCTGCTGGAGGCTCCCAGAGCACATGGTGACATGGTGGCCATGCTGCAGATAGGTCCCTCCTATTTGACTGAGGACCTGCTTCCCCCGGGCTCAGCACCAGGCACATGTGTGAACCGGTACTCAGGAGAGCAAGACATCGAGACCCAACCAACAAAGGGCAGGGCCTCGGCGGGGCAGTGATAAGGCCAGTGAGGTGCTTAGAAAAGATATCAAGGAAGCTTGTCACTTGAGAGACAGTGTCATGGGAGTGAATACATGCATGCCAAGAAGACATTAAGTTACAGAGAGTGGAGTTATGAAAGTGAGTGTGGCCAAATGATTCTCAAGGCGCTGAGAGTGTAGAAACAGGGTGGCCAGGGTGGTCACCAGGGTGCAGTGGGGGCCAGGGAGAGAGTGGCTAGAAGTGGTCCATTCTAGATTGTTGAGACTATAATACCTAACATTTGAAAAGCACCACGTATTTCCATGTGGCCTTATTTAATCCTGGCAATGACCTTGTGGGGAGAGTCACTGCCCACATTTTACAGATACTGAAGTCTAGAAGAGCTAAGATCAAATTCACATAAATCTGAATGGAAGGTAAATATTTTCTAACTCCAGGACCACTATAGAAACATTCCTTCTCCTCTTGGTCTCAAACATTTTATAGCCCATCCCTTTCTCCTGTGAAGAGGGAATTCACTTTTGGACTTGGGTTGGGCACAGTATCGGCTCAACACAGTGACAAACTGACTCGGAAATCAGGGAGCCTCTCAAATCAGATACTGAGAGTTGGCTCTGGGTGTTGGACAGCTGGGGATGCCAGCCAGGTCCCCATTCAGCCTGAGACTGTACTTATGGGAAGTGTAGTGAGTTACAGTTTGTGCAGTCTGATGAAAGGCCACATGCTCCCCGGGGACCATGGTAGGCAAAAAGTAGGTGTGAGCTGGGATGGAGTGTTTGTACACCCCCCAGTCTCCTCAGTCTTCTCCATCTGTCTGTGCTCATGCCCCCAACCCCCACCTTGGGGAGTACTGGCCCCTACAGCACTCATCTTTGATGGGCAGTTGGAGGTCACGGCTAAGCCCAAATGGTCAGTGCACTGATGGAAACAAGTCCCTCCCTTGCTTGTCTTGGGCCTCGTGCACACTCACCAGCTGAACTCTGCCTCATTGGGGGTTGCTCCTGGTCAAGAGAGGTGCTGGGTATCAGTACCATTTAGTTTGGAGGTAAGGAGCCCTGTGCTGTGAATTCTCAGCCTCCATATGCGTGTGCTTGGAAGGCATCTGACCCCCGTCTGCTTCCTTCGAGCTGCATCTGGACAATGTTAGTGGAATCCGGAGGTCCTGCCCTCATCTTTCCCTCTGGCCCAGGAGAGCCTTAACATTTGCACCAGCAGGAACTCACCAAGAATGAGGCCATGTTTAAAGAGCCAATTCAAGTGTGGGCTGATGGCAGCTGTCTTTTGCTTCTAGGCTGGAAGACCCTTAATAGAGAGTACAAGACTGAAGGGAGAAATGATGCCAGTTCTACACAGGTATTTGGAAGAGGGCCTTTTCCTGCAGCCTCTGAAGAGACAAGTGCAAAGACCCCAGGAACTGGAATGACATCAGAACAGCTGGCAGCAGTCATGCATGAAATTTCTGCTACTCTTGCACTCTGCAAGTACTTCATGACTTCTCTAGGGGATCCCAGTCAAGTGAATGCCCTTCCACTGAAAAATGGGGCAGGAGAATTGGGCTCAACTTCCTTCATGCCTCATGACCTTTGCTGTGTCATTGCATGGCTTTCTATTTATTAAAAGGCAATTCATGGTGTCTTCTTATTGTCTCCCATGCTTTCACTGGAGGCAAAGGCCTCCCTCCTCCCCCAGTCGCTTCCTCTCTCACAGACTGGAGACCTCAGAGTGGGCTGAGGTGTTAGCAGACCCTTGTGGGACTTTGGCAGGTGGGTGGGAACCCACACTACTAGGGGGTGGGTCATCACAGATCTCTAGTCCTATATTTAAACATGTTTGAGGGTCCTTTTGAACAACCAATTTGCTATTGTGACTTGATATCTCTACTCCTCACTGCCTATACCCTCCAAAATTTACCTTCTCACATTTTAATCTTATGTGAAAAACATACAATTTTAAGACTCTTAGAACTGCCCTCCTTTTGCTGATGCATAGCGGCACATGTACCCCAAAGTTCATCGCAGCACTCCCAACAATGGCCAAAACATGGAAAGAGCCTAAGTGTCCATCAACTGATGAATGGATCAAGAAGATGTGGTTTATCTATACGATGGAATACTACATGGCAATGAGAAGGAATGAAATCTGGCCATGTGTAGCAACATGGATGGACCTTGAGGGTGTTATGCTGAGCGAAATAAGTCAGGCAGAGAAGGACAGATACCATATGTTTGCATGTATAGGAGGATTAGGAGGAAGCTAACAGAGGACCATGAGGTAGAAGAAGGGGAAAAATAGTTGGGGGGAGAGGAGACAAACCTGAGAGACTCTTGAATGCTGAGAACAAATTGAGGGCTGATGGAGGTGGGGGAGAGGGGAAGAGAGGTGGTGGGCTGGGGAAGAGCACTTGTTGGGATGAGCACTGGGTGTTATATGGAAACCAACTTGACAGTAAACTATTTAAGACAAAAAAAAAAAAAAAGAACCATCCTCTTTTATGACTTAACGGGAGGAATATCTTCCTAGCTATCCACAAATGTGCTTCCAGTGATCAATACATTTATATGAATCATTTGCAAATATTACTCTGCATTCAGTCCTTAGAAATCTCTCTGCACCTTTTTTTCTTTCTTTCTTACTTTTTTTTTTTTTTTTTTTGGTTTCCTACCCACTTCCCTTTTGTTTTCAAACAGAGTTGAAAGTTTCAAGGACTTTTCCACTCTAACTCCTAAATCCCTTTTCCTGCTTATCTTAAGTAGGATTTAGATAATGTGTGGCTAAGTAGACCCAAATACTTAGAAAAGAAAGGGGGTGGGGAAGGAGGGAGAAAGGAGCAGAGAAGGGAAGGAACAAATCTACTGGACGTGAAAAACACCAACGTGCATCATAAGAAAGTGAAGATGCACGTGTACCCACAGAGCTCTCTTCCAAGGGTGGAAGGTGACATGAGCTCCGTGCATCTCTGACAGATTCAACCAAGTCAAGCTCTCTCACGGAACTCTGAAGAGGGAGACCTCAGCCCTGGCATTTTATAGGACACCTCTTTGAAGCAGGTTGGCTGTTGTAGCTTTTCTCCATACACTTTGTCGAGAATACAGCATAGTTTTTAGAAATAATTAAATTTTTGAAGTCATGGTAAGTGATTGATTGGGACTTCACCAGCTAACTTCTTTTCCATATAAACACTTCATATGAAGAGAACTTCTGTTCTCTTCAGAAGTTGTCACACTTCATCCCAGCTGGCCCCATCGTGCCACCTTTCTATATGCGGGGTTCCTGGCAGGGTCTGTGGGAGCTTACCCAGGATTAGAAGGATCTGAGTAGGCAGTAGTGCCCAAGGGTCTGCTTGACTCATGAGTGGGGATGGATAGAACCTTGTCTAATCTTACCCAGGTTCTGGGGTGAGCTCAGAGGCCCCCTCATCCCAGGAGTCTTCCTTCTCTTGCTCTCCACATTAGAATTCATTGCCCCCCCACCCCCGCCCCCGGAAGGATTGACATAGCCTTATTTTTAATCTCTTTATTGCATCTTCCTCTTTCTGACTGCTTGTCTTTCTTCTGCCACTCTTAGAGGGCCTAGTTTAGGATTGTGTACAGAGCAGACATCTAATATATGTTTGCTGTATTCAAGGTCTTGTTCTAACTACTTCAATATTGTAGAAATCTGAACTAGGCATTGGAAGTGGGCAATTCCTCTAGCTACTGAGGAACACTCTGCACGGGGGTGACCGAATCTGCTCTCAGCCTGTGACCTTCCAACAGCACTACCTGCACCCAGGACCCTGTGCTTAGAAGGGCCCCACTCTTGGTTTGATGCTCTGCTGTCACCACTTGAAACTCTTAATATTTTGTGAACTAGGGATCCACAGCTTCATTTTATGTTTCTGATTACAAATTACATAGCCAGTCCTGATCTCTCCATTTATACATGGAAGGGTGTACGACTTCCTTAATTGTACTAATGGTAGGAAAGGACATATTTCCGCATAGGAGACTTTTTCAAAAAGCTGTGGCTATGTTACAAAGATAATTTTGTATTACTAAGGAAGTGATTCCAAAGAGAGGCCCTTAGGAAGCTGGTCATAGTAGATTAAAAAGAAGTGTTGGCAGGGCACCTGGGTGGCTCAGTTGAAGGCCTGCTTCTTGATTTGGGCTCAGGTCATGATCTCATAGTTCATGAGTTTGAGCCTCGCATCTGGGTCTATGCTGATAGTGCAGAGCCAGCTTGGGATTCTCTCTCTCCCTTTCTCTGCTCCTCCCCAGATTGTGAACATGAGCGCTCTTTTTCTCACTCTCTCTCTCAAAAGAAATAAACATTAAAAAAAAAAAGAAGGTTGGCAATAGCAAGAAGATAGAATGCTCACGGAGCTTTGAGGCTTTAGTTGAATATTTTATTTTTCCTGCTTGCACTCCTATGATACACTGCCTATAAACAACGCTATTTTTATTTGCATGATTTTGCTGTTTACAAAGGTTGTTTACTTTCATTGTCTTGCTGAATCCCTACACATGAAGTGTGTGCTTCTACTATGATTTCCACTTAACAGATGAGAAAACCTAAGTTAAGAAACCAGTGGCCTCAGGGGTGCTTGGGTGGCTCAGTTGGTTAAGCATCTGACTTCAACTTAGGTCACCATCTTGTGGTTTGTGGGTCTGAGTTCCACATTGTGCTCTATGCTGACAGCTCAGAGCCTGGAGCCTACTTTGGATTCTGTGTCTCCCTTTCTCTCTCTCTCTCTCTCTCTCTCTGCCCCTCCCCCACTCGCATTTTGTCTCTTTCTCCCTCCCTCAAAAATAAACATTAAAATAAAACAAACCAGTAGTCTCATGGGAAACTGTCTTGGTGTAGCCAAGAGTTGAACCTACCCACTTTGGGTCCTAGATTTGGGATTCTTCCCCATTCCACGGTATTCACCAACGTAAGGTTTGTCAAGGATCAGAGACATGGATCTGAGTCCTGTGTGAATTACATTTCGAATTGTTTAAATAAACATTAATAAGATCTGACTATAGTTAACTCGCAAGCAAAAGGGCAAATTCACTTGAGAGGAACAAGCAACAAGTCCCACCTAAGTCTTGTTTTGTGGAGGGAAAAGAAAAAAAGGGCTCAAATATTCTCAGTTGCTGTGAGTTAGGTGCCTTGTTCAGGAAGCCTAGATAACCCAGGCGGGAAAACAAAGCTCTGAAGCCACTCTCCAATGATCTCAGGCTGTTTCGTGATCACTGCATGCGTAAGCGGGCCGGCTTGTTTATGTGATAACCCACCAAACAAATAATAGAGAGCTGTCGAGCATGCCTGGGAAGAGCAAAGGGAAAGTGCGAGGTGCCTCGTTCCCATTAGTGAGGTCTGAACTTTCCCACATCCAACACGGCCCGCTCGGTGGAAGACTGAAGCGCATTCATCCAACTGACCCAGTTTGAGCAGCCAGTTCAGGCAGAGGGTAAGAGAATACCGCGTCAGGGACTGAAAATTCCATTTCTGTCTGTATGAAGGCCAAGTCTGGGCGTTCTCTGCGTTGGCCACAGATACCTGTGAGAATCCTGTGGGCATCTAAGGACAAGACCAGGATCTCGGCAGTGGAGGTGTGAGGTGCTGGTCTGAGTTGCTGGTTGAGACAAAAGCCTAAGCACTGATATGGCAGGATTCTCTTTTCGTTTATTTTATTGAACAAACACTTATATAGTGCTTCCTATATGTCAGGAGCTGGTCTAAGCACTGCACTAATATCAGTTCATTTAATCCTCATGATAGCCCATTCAGGTGGGACCATTATCATTCCCATTTTACAGATGAGAACATTAATGCCAAAGAGGTAAGTAATGTGCCAAAATGGCTGAACAGAACCTTAGCCCAGCTACTTCAGTGACACAGCCCACCACACTGCTCCTTTAGGAGCTTCCTGGTAGCACCCCCCAGCACCCCCTGCACCCTCCTGGAAAGAGTGCCATGACTCTGCCTTGGTGTCGGTTCTCCCTCTGAGGGGGGAGGCTGAGAAACTAGCCAGACACTTTGGGTCCTTCCTCACAGATATGCAGGAAAATTCTCTTTACCTTTGCCTGCCTCTGGTTTTACAGGTAAGGTGTACGTTGTTTTTTTTTTTCCCCCTTTGTTTATTTCTGAGAGAGAGAGAGACAGAGACAGAGACAGAGACAGAGACAGAGACAAAGAATGATCAGGGAAGGGTAGAGAGAAAAGGAGACACAGAATCTGAAGCAGGCTCCAGGCTCCGAGCTGTCAGCACAGAACCCTATGCAGGGCTTGAACCCACAAACTGTGAGATCATGACCTGAGTCAAAGTCAGATGCTTAACTGACTGAGCCACCTAGAAACTTTTGATGAGCACCCAGGCGGCTCAGTTGGTTAAATGACAACTTCGGCTCAGGTCATGATCTCACAGTTATGAGTTCAAACCCCGCATAGGGTTCTGTGCTGACAGCTCAGAGCCTGGAATCTGCTTCAGATTCTGTGTCTCCTCTTCTCTCTGCCCCTCCCCTGCTCACGCTCTGTCTCTCTCTCAAAAATAAATAAACATTAAAAAAAGAAATGGTAGAAGTTTTGAGCCAGAAAGATCACCTATTGTTTTAAAAATCTCCTTCTCTGGTCCATTGGGCCATCCCTTAAGTTCCACTGACAGATTAAGTCTTTAAATCTGGATTTCCAAAGCTGTGTTCTGAAAAACATGAGCTCTGTGATGTGTTGAAAGGGATAAGAAGGGGGGTACCTGGATGGCTCAGTAATGTTCCCGAGTTTGAGCCCCACGCCCAGCTCTGTGCTGACAGCTCAGAGCTTAGAGCCTGCTTTGGATTCTGTGTCTCCTTTGCGCTCTCTGCCCCTCCCCCACTCATGCTCACTTACGTGCTCTCTCTCTCTCTCTTTCTTTCTCAAAAAAATAAATAAACACTAAAAAAATTAAAAACAAAGAGAGATAAGAAATAAAAGGGGCCCCGTGGTCAATCTACAAAAAAGATGAGTTATCTGAAGTTCTGGAATTATCCACCCCTCTGCATGGTTTTTAAACTGTAAATGTATACTTCATATGATTACACTCACTGATACTATTATTAGCATGGTTTTGAACTTTAAATAAACAATATCATATTTAATTTATCATTTTATAACTTGATTTTCTGTGTAAAAATATGTTTTGCAATTAATCCTTGTTAATGCAGTTGAGTTCATTTTAATGCCACAGTGTAATTTAAAATTTTCTAGTAGCCATGTAAAAAAGAAGAAATGAGTAATAATAAGTTTAATGACATTTTATTTAACCCAATATAGCCAAAATATTTTTCAACATTTAAGCAATATAAAAATTGTTAATGTGTCAGTTTACATTCTTCTGCACGGAGTCTTCGGAACTCAGTTTGTATGTCCTCTGTACTGCACATTTCAGTTCAGGCTAGCCCTAGCTCAAATGCTCAATAGCCACAGGGTCTTGTGGCTCTGCGCTAGACTACGCGGCTGTAAACTATTCTATTGCCTAAATATACCAGGATTTGTATCAAAGGGAAAAGTTGATGGGCTAAAGTTAAAGAGGTTGGTTGTTTTTACTGCAGGACTTGTCAGAGCTCTTAATGGCATTAAGTGCATTATGAATCTCTAGGACAGTGGGGAGATATACACAGAATTCAGCATTACCCAAATGTACTTGGTCGCAGAACACTTCTTCACAGAGCCCTTTGCAAGACAGATGTTCTGCAAAATAACTTCTGGAGTGGAAAGAGCCTGAGCTTTAACGTTATGTCCAGTTAGGCCAAAGCCTAACTGTGTGACACTTCCTACGCACTTGGAGATTTGGGGCCTTCCTTTCCACATCAATAAGTGGATACCATAATGCTGCCTATTCTGGATCTTATTTTAAAAATAATGTGTTTTAAGGGGGCCCTGGATGGCTCAGTCAGTTTGGCTCAGGTCATGATCTTGCACTTTGTGAGTTCAAGCCTTTGGTCGGGCTCTATGCTAACAGCTCAGAGCCTCAAGCCTTAGGGTTCTGTGTCTTCTTCTCTCTCTGTCCCTCCCCCGCTCGCACTCTGCCTCTCTCTGTCTCTTAAATAAACATTAAAAAAAATTTTTTTTAAATAATGTATTTTAAGCATTCAGTACATAGCAGGTGCTTAACAAATGTTAGGCTCTTCTAAGCTCTCCTCTCTTCCTTTGCCCCCCCCTCTCCTAATTAAAGGAAATGATCCCTTATTTGGGAAAGACATGATTGGCCAATTTACATAATATTAGCAATTACCAAATGAATATATAGGAAATTGTATGCCAAACCCATGAGTTGTAAAAAGAAAAAAAAATATATCGATACAGAAAAGATGAGGCCATGGTTGGACCCCCCTCTCCTCGGAGTAGGTGGCTCTGAGTACCATCTATAGGCAGGTCCCCTTCGTTATCTATACCATGGTGCCCAGCTGCCTTTTGCAGCGACTCATAAAGGCTCTAGTTGTTTGTGGTCCATGTGTTTACTTGTGTGTTGTCCCTCTTGGCCCTGGACACATCCTCTACAGGGGCAGGGCCAGCCCTGGTGGCAGCCACCCCATGCCCAGTGATCAAGACAGTGCCCGGTGCATAGCAGGTGTTCAGCAAGTATTTGTTGAATGAAAATGAATGAATGAACGGGTGTATGCAAATGGATAAGAATTGGAAAAAGCTAAGACACAATAAAAATAGTTGGATGAGTGAGTTGCTGTGAAAAAAATGTCATGTTATGCCATATAGTTGCACACAAAATGAAAGTTGTTTTTAAGTCACGTACCTCTGAGAAGGACAACAAATTCACTGCTCATAGTCATTAATATTTGGTAGAAATTACTCAGCAAGAGTTTTCCGGTGGCACAGCTGGTGGAGAGCCGTCTCCAGTAGGTGGCAGAGGGGAGACCATGGGACGTTGATGGAGGGAATGCAGAAAGGGTGGCCCGTGTCAAGGGAGAGCTTGGCTCCCTCGGGCTCTGCTTGGCACCCAGCTTGCCTACCCCAAGTTGCTGAGCCAGCTTGAATTTGCCATCTAGCTACACTGAGCTGTGCTTTGGGCTCAGACCACCCACCACTACCTTGTGGGGATGGTGCTGTCACCCCTCAATGGACATTGAACCACATCTCTGGGACCAAGGATGTGGCACTTAACCCAAATCCCTGGAGAAGGCTCATGGTGAGTCTTCAACTCCCAACTGATGCGGAGGGCTCCTGTCCCCAGTGGTAAGCTTCCTTCTTCTGAAAGGAATTACATTTGGTTGTACTAGTGCGACTTTCTTTTGAGGACCTAAAAGTGGTTTCACATCTAGATCTTCCTAGAGCCCATTAGCTTTCTGATAAAGTTGTAGCATGGGCTCAGAGAGGGGATTCCGGCTCCCATCTCCACTCTCCAGCTGGTGGATGCACCTCTTCTCACTGGGCTCTGGCTCCCATTGGGGGGACTAGTGTGAGTAAAACTGCAGATGAAGGGCTGATCTGTAACTTACACATGATCACTAGAAAGAGGCTCAAGGTGGGTATCAGCCTCTTTTATGGGTAGAAGAGCCAACATCCTTTCCCTGTGGGTGAAAAGAGATGGAGAGACAACTTTTCTCCATGAAGATTGTTCTCTGTGATTTAATGCAGCATTTATTTATCACCTTCAAAAAACTTTATGGCTGTGGTGACATGGATACTGCAGGGTCGGGGGGCAATGATCCTTTTAATTCATTTGTTTCTCTCAACTTGCTTTCTTTGAAAGAAACTTGTGACACACTGAGTGTTTTCTAAGAACTTTTACCTATATCATCTCATCTAACTTTACACCCACCCTCCCCAGTGGGTATTACTGGCTTTCTTTATAACAATGATGGGGATAAAAGGCTTGGTTCTTTTTTTAATGTTTTTTTTTTTTTTTTTTTTTTAAATTCATCTCTGAGAGAGAGAGAGACAGCGTGAGCGTGGGACGGTCAGAGAGAGAGGGAGACACAGTCAGAAACAGGCTCCAGGCTGAGCTGGCATTCAGCACACAGTCCGATGCTGGGCTCGAACCCTCGGACCGCGAGATCACGACCTGAGCCGAAGTCGTACGCTTAACTGACTGAGAGACCCAGGAGCCCCTAAAAGCCTTGATTCTAGAAGAAACTTTTTGTTGTTGTTTGTTAAGAAAGTACCAAGGAGGGGCACCTGGGCGGCTCAGTGGGTTAAGCATCTGACTTCAGCTCAGGTCACGATCTTGTGGTTTGTGAGTTCGAGCCCTATGTCAGGCTCTGTGCTGACAGTTCCAAGTCTGGAGCCTGCTTCAGATTCTGTGTCTCCCCTTCTGTCTGCCCTTCCCATGTTCATGCTCTGTCTCTCAATAATAAACACTTATAAAAAAAAAAAAGTACCAAGGAAAATAAGAATCATTTTCGATCAAGAGAAAAAATCTGAAGTTTCCAGAAATTTTATCCAATGGCTGGTGATTGGCAAGAAGAGGAAGGGGGTTGTCCTTCTCTTCTGAAGCCCACGTTCTCTCCCCAACACCTCACAGCCTCCCACATCCTTGCCTAGAAACAGCAATCATCTCGATGATCACAGCCATGTGGGGAAGTGCCAGGAAGAGTAGAAATACAGAGTCTCTAAACTTCTTTTAAGTAAACTTCTCTAGTAATGATAGTAACCATTACTTGATGCACACTTCACATGCAGCAGCTCACTTGATTTTCAGACACCTAGAATAAAACTTGGCCAGAGGTACCACTTCCCCCATTTCACAGATGAAGCAAAGAAATTATTTGCCCAAGGGCTCAAGTCAATAAGAAGCAAGCTGGGGGATGCCTGGGGGGCTCAGTTGGTTAAGCGTCCGACTTCGGCTCAGGTCATGATCTCACAGTTCGTGGGTTCGAGCCCTGTGTCGGGCTCTGTGCTGACAGCTCAGAGCCTGGAGCCTGCTTCGGATTCTGTGTCTCCCTCTCTCTCTCTGCCCCTCCCCCACTCGCACTCTGCCTCTGTCTCTCAAAACTGAATAAATGGTAAATAAATTAAAAAAAAAGAAGCAAGCTGGGATGCTAAGCTAATCTGGGCCTTAAGTGCCTGACACCAGCCCCTTGAGACCTGGGATTCTAGTCATTGGCCCTTGTCTGGAGCTGTCGCTAGCCTGCCTGGTGGACCAGATAAGAAGGGGTCGTCTCCCAGCTCCACCACTAGGGGCACTGTCTTACCCACTCCGGCCCGGAGGTCTGGGAGGTCTAAGGGCCAGAGGTAGTTCAGGGATCAGGGCCAGAGGCAGCAAGAGAAGGACAAGCAGGGCCTGCCGGACACTTCTCACCCAGCACATGGAGCCTCCCAGAACTGACCTCCCTGGGGAAGGTGCACCCCTGCCCCCCTACATCCCCGCCACCTTCCCGCTCCCTCCCGCTCCCCATTCCCACCTTTGCTTTTGGCAATGTGGCGCTCTTAGCTCTTGCCGTCTTTTTCAGTCTTCCTGGCAATCTGGTTTGCCAGGTGGCAGCACTTTGCTCAGACCCTTAGGCAATCCCAGATCCCGAGTCTGGTTCATGAAGAACCGACCTCGCGAGCCCGGCTAGCCAGGCGGGAAGGTGGGCAGTGCCCTGAGTCCTATATCAGCTTACAGGTCAGGAATGGTGCAGAGCCAAGGACCTGAGTCCAGGCTTGTCCAGAGTCGGTTTCCTACTCATGATCCATTATCTCTCTCTTGCATTTTCACACCTTTTATATCCTTGTATTTCTGCGCCAGCCTCTATTTTGCCTAAATGCTTTTGGAAGTTTTGCGAACACTGTCATCCCCTAAATTCTAAAAATACGTGAATTTCTCTGTTTGTGAAAATGCCTTTCAGAGACTGCTATTGTGTTGGTAATTCCTTTCCATTACTTTTTTTTTATTTTTTAATTTTTTTTTATTTCTGAGAGAGAGAGAGAGAGAAGAGGGTGGGGGTGGGTCAGAGAGAGAGGGAGACACAGAATCTGAAGCAGGCTCCAGGCTCTGAGCTGTCAGCACAGAGCCTGATGCGGGGCTCAAACCATGAACTGTGAGATCATGACGGAGCCAAAGTTGGACGCTTAACTGACTGAGCCACCCAGGTGCCCCCATTACTTTCTTTTTTACCCTCACAACGTCCTTTCCCCTCTGATCAGTCTTCAGTGAGTCCCAGCCACTTTAGCTTGGCTGCTCCTGGAGGGTCAAGGATGCCTGGGCAAGCTCACTGCATCCAGAGTGAAAGGTCTCCAAACTCTTCTCAGGACGCCTATCAGGAATGGAGCACAGAGAGTCCGCCCTTGTTTTCTTTTCTTTTTTAACTTACTATACAAACATATAAAATTATAATGTTCAATAACCCAATCTATCCATTACCTGGGATATATACTATATCCCAGCCACTGCTGCCTACACTCATATCATTTGAAGCAAATACCAGATAGTATATCACTGCATGTGTATTTCAATAATTATAGTTGAGCTTTGAACAACATGGGGGTTACAGGTGCTAATCCCCCACACAGTTGAAAATCCACCTATAACTTTTGCTTTGTTTTTACAATTTAAATCTTTTTTCAAAGTTTATTTATTTATTCTGAGAAAGAGTGGGGGAGGGGAGAGGCAGAGAGAGAGAGAGAATCCCAAGTAGGTTCCATGCTGTCAGCTCAGAGTCAGATGCGGTCATGAACCGCAAGATCATGACCTGAGCCAAAATCAACCGACTGAGCCCCCCAAGTGCCCCCACATATAACTTTTGACTCACTAAAAACTTAACTACTAACAGCCCACTGTTGACCAGAAGCCTTATGTATATCACATTCAATTAACACATATTTTGTGTGTTATGTGTATTGTATACTGTATCCTTACAATAAAGGAAGCTAGAGAAAAGAAAATGTTATTAAGAAAATCATAAGGAAAAGAAAACACATTTACATACTGTACTGGATTTACTGGGGGAAAAAAATCTGCATGTAAGTGAACTCATGCAGTTGAAACCCATATTACTCAAGGTCAAGTGTAGGTCTAAAATATAAAGACTGTTTTGAAAAGTATATGATCATAGTAACATGATCATTACATCTTTTAAAAATTAAAGTGAATATTTAATTTCATCATACATAGAGCCAGTGTTTACATTTCCCCAATCGACCTATCATTCTTCATACTTCGTTTACTTGACCTGGATTCAAACAAAAAGATCCATACAATGAGATTGGTTGAAAGGTCTCTGAAGTCTTTTTTAATCAGCGTCTTCTACCCTCCCCATTTCCTTCCATTTTCTGTGCACATTGCTGTGGTTGAAGAATAAACCAGACCATAGTTTCCCATAGTCTGGATTTCCTGGTAATTCTCACGGTGTCATTTAACATGTTCCTCTGACCCTTGTTTGTTTAATGCAGTAAACAGATCCAGAGGACCTAGATCACAGTGAGGGTTGATTTTCTTTTTGTGAATATATATTTACACCCTACTAATCCTGAATCTTAAGACCCTTGAATGGAAAATAATCCAGGTAACTACCGACTCCACTTGTAATAGGGTGCTGGGGTGGGAATTTTACCTCCAACTTTTTAAAGGTAAAGTCCCAAGGAAAAGGAGGATGGTGGAAGGGGTGTTGAAAGATTTAAATTCGGTCTATTTCTGATGCTGATTCCTGTGATAATCACCATATTTGAGTCGCGGTGAAGTCAATCGCATGCCATATTTTAGCTTAAGGAACCAAATGGTTTTAGGATGAAAAAGCACTGTGTGTGCTAGCTTCATCCATACTACTTTGCTACAAAGCTAGCAGTATGCCAGGTGAGATGCAAGTAACATAATGATTTTCTTTATTTGAGGCTCATTCTACATGTGGATGTGACATTCGTCAGAACTTGCTGTCCACACGTGGTTGTAAATATGCAGTCGTAGACAGCTGTCCCATAGAAGGACATCATGGGGCCTCACAGGCTTTATTTAGCCTCAGAAGGGTATTGGTTCGGGGGTGACTGGGTGGCTCAGTCAGTTAAGAGTCTGACTTTGGCGCAGGTCGTGATCCCACAGTTTGTGAGTTCGAGACCTGCATTGGGCTCTGAATTTTCAACGCTCCCTTTATTGTAAGAATACAGTATAGAATACATACATGCTTGGGATTCTCTCCCTCTCTCTCTGCCCCTCCCCCACTCACACACGCTTGCTCTGTCTCCAAATAAATAAACTTTTTTAAAAAAAGGATACTGGTGGGGCGCCTGGGTGGCTTAGTCGGTTAAGCGTCCAACTTTCGCTTAGGTCATGATCTCGCGGTTCGTGGGTTTGAGCCCTGCGTCGGGCTCTGTGCTGACTGCCAGCTCAGAGCCTGGAGCCTATTTCGGAGTCTGTGTCTCCCTCTCTCTCTGACCCTCCCCTGCTCACGCTGTCTCTCTTCTAGAAATAAATAAAAATATTAAAAAAAAAAAAAAAGGATACTGGTTCAAATCCACTTTCTGCCACATTCTAGTTGGGTACCTGCAAAAGTCTTGCTCTCAGCAGAAAAGGAAATTATTAATTACCTTTTGGGTTGTTGTGAATATTCTAGAAAATGAATATAAGATGCACAGGGCAGACTCTCAGTAAATGTGGCTGTGTCACCACCATCTGCTGGGGCAGGAAGTCCTACTGGAGTCACGTTCTTCATAGAAAAACAACACTGAGAACTATCTGCGAGGGATTTGGGAGTGGTTATTTCTAGAAGTGCTGGAGCCATCTAGACATACTAAGTGGCAAATGTAATTTCAAAACTTGGGAGAGGAGAATTGTCAAAGCACTTCAGAAGACTAATTTTGTTCATTCAAAATCCTGCTTGTGTGGGGAAAAGTTGGGTCCTGGGAGAGATGCCGGGCATCAAGGACAGGCCTGGTCCGTGGAGGAACATTTTTGTAGTCAGCTGCCTCTCCGGGGCTCCAGAGCAAAGCTGGCCTTGTAACTGCTGCCTAGGACCCCACTCTGGGAGGAAGAGGAGCTCCCGGGCTGGCTGACGATCTCTGGGAGGAGGCCGGAGGGGCCGGAGGGGGAGGCTTGGATCTCCTGGAACCAGGACTTGATCCATTTGTCCTGATGAAATCTTCCTGCCTGATATGATTTCCTCAAGTGGAACAAAAGCAAATTGAGAGCATCTTTGCCAAAGCATCCAGTGAAAGGAAAGCTGGGGCAAAGTTAATCATTATTTTCCTCCTGGCTCTCCAGGCCAGAGATACCGGCGATGGGAACAAGAACATTTGCCGTCGCCTGCTCGGTGTACACAGAGATAGGAGCCCTTTCCTTGCAGACAAATAACACAGGAACTGTGCCTGGGTGCAGCCAGAGCCCACGATGTGCTATTCTCCACAGACCCAGAGAGGCACTTAGTCTTACCCTGACTCACCAATGTCCTCAAGCCCCAGCACACCCCTACAAAGTCCCTCTTTGGGGGAAGGAAATGGGTGAGAGAATTCATTGCAAATACAGTGAGTTACTCCAGGGAGAGGCCAGGAGTGCCCTGGAGAGGGATATGTTACTCTGTTCATGAGAGAATGGCCATACTGTGTTCCCCTTCCATATTACTGAGGCAGGATTTCTAGACTGCTGGTCTGACCCACCAACAGGAAATTATCAATGAGCTACTAGAGGTGAGTGATACAACAGCACAGCATTTAGTATTTAAAAGCTTAGCTTTTAGGGGTACCTGGGTGGCTTGGTCAGTTAAGCATCTGACTTTGGCTCAGGACATGATCTTGTGGTCTGTGGGTTCGAGCCCCGCGACTGGCTCTGTGCTGACAGCTCAGAGCCTGGAGCCTGCTTCAGATTCTGTGACTCCTTCTCACTCTCGCTCTCTCTCTCTCTCAAAAATAAACAAACATTAAAAAAAGAGAAGCTTAGCTTTTTGTTTGGAGTCTGCTACTCCAAACTATTAGAACTTGGTCATTTCCTTGACCCTCAGGAAACCTCGGTTTTCTCATGTGTGCGGTGGGGAGAATCGCAGGGTGGTGGCGGGCACTGGAGCAGAGGGAAGGGTCTTCTGCAGCCTTTGGCAAGATTGCAGGCCATCCTAAGTCTGTCTCCCAGCGGTCTGGTCCACTTTGTAGAACACGCCAGCGAACACAGCTTTCTAGCAGCGACAGCCTCAGACAGAGCCTGCCAGGCCAGCCACGGGCCTCCAGCAGAGGAGGGGAGCTGACAACATTGGAGCACTAAGACAGCCACAGACGTAGATGCACAGCCGTAGATGCACAGCCAGCTGGGGCCACGCGGGCTCGCTGACATGGCATCCTGGCAGTCCCGTCCTCCAGGAAGACGACAGATGATTCCTGGTGTCTGTCTCTTGAAAGGGCAGAGTGTGCATGCTGGGCCTATGGCTTCCCTCACATCCTGGTGATGCTAGGGATGGTTCGGGCACTAGGGGCCACCATCAGTGTCGATATGTGCAAAAGAAATACAGGCCTGGGCCATGAGAAATATCACAGGGCCAAGAGGCATGCATCTCAGACTCCCTGCATCCTGCTGGGACGCACTAAGGTGCATTCAAGAAGAGAAGAAAACCCAAGACTGAGTAACCACGGCAGAAGGGAAGCGAGTAAAAACGGGCTAAGGTGTCATGACTCACTGCTCACAGCTCCTCTCTCATCCTCACTTTCAGTGGGTTGTCCCCTGGGACTTTGGAGGAAGAAATAGCATTGGGCTTTTTCTGTGAATAATTGCCTGCCACGGCGATCAATGATATGCACACAACTCCTCACCAGTTGGCTGTTTCTTTATTGTTTTCTAAACCCCAAAGCAGCCCAGAGAATTATCGGGATGTCTCATCTCCCGCTGTGTCTGAAAATAATGGCTTTTTCCCCCAAGAAAGATGATTTTTAAAATTTCTCCTTTGATGTGACCATGTTAGCCCAAAATAAGTGACCCTTCACCTGGGCCAGCCTCGGAGGAAGAGGTTACAGCCATCTGAAATGGCAATTAACTCGTTAGCCTGTTAGTTGCTTGTTTACTTGTACAGAAATAGCCCGTCCTGTACAATCTCAACACCAGCTCTAGGAAATGGTGGGCCTGCTTTTATTTTTAAACTTCAAAGTTTGTCTTGGAGATAAAGTCCTATTTCCCCATGAGATTCCCAGGGTTCTGCGCGGGTGTGAAGGAATCACGTAAGTCTCAGACAATTACTTGCAACCTTCGAGGCACTGGTTGTTATCAGAGCAGCCGCTGGGCCCACGCACTGGAGTGCCCAATGGCCTTGTCTTTGTTCTTCTTGAGACTAGCTGCCTCCTTTCACAGGGTGACAGATCGGCCAGGATTTATTTCACCATTCTGTTTGTTTGTTTGCAAATGTACCCCACTTTCTGATCTAGTTGAGTGGCCTAGTTGAGTTCAATGGGAATAATAAATAAAGGGAACCAAAAGGAAAATTCAGTGGGAAAAAAATGATTTTAGAAATAGAATAATAAGTTGATAGGAATCCCAAGAGCTCATTATTTGACTAATAGGTTCTTTGACGAATGTGACATATAAAAGATAAGTAAGATGGGTCCTTTAGAAATTGAAATCGAAAGGTCATCTGCAAAGCCTGTTTGGGGAGGGAAAGCTGCCCACTGTGTGTCTATGCTGGCCTGGTGTGAAACTTTTCCAGAACCATCTGTCCATTGCCATCCTCCATCCTCCAGGGAGCCAAGCACCCACTGGGGTTCAGCCAGTGTGTTCAGACTTGGGTTAGACCCCCAGGCACGCAGCCCCACCCACATCCGTCCCCCAGACCCCCACTGTCTTTTATGTCACAGCCCATAATTCCGTTTCCAAGTCCTCTGGCCTGCCCCCCTCCCCCACCCTGAATCCTTCCTGGGCTTTTACAGGGAGCTCTGTCTGCCTGTACTCCACTCCCTGCAAGTTATTGTTTCTGGATCCGAACACACTGGGGACTCTACTTCTAGAAGCATCAGAATGGCTTTCAAACTTTTGTGCTGGGGACCTACAGTTTGGGGCGTGCCCCCCCCCCCCCACACCTGAGTCAAAACTCTCACAAAGGAGCACTTCCTTTTATTATAGGCCCTGCTTTCTGTTCTTTTCCTATTATAGTCTCTCCACCCCACCCCACCCCCACATTTACAACATACTGGTTGAAATCCACTCAAGTGATTTTCCAATCCCCTAATGGTTTATGGTCAGCAGTTTGGAAAACACTGGCTGAAATTCTAATGAAAGGGCATCGAGGGTGTCCCTGACCCAGTGTTCCCACCGACATTTCTGCTCCCTGCCCCACATGCCACCTGCCACTTGTGATTAAATAACAGTTTAACATCTCTTAAACCCCCCTTTCACTGGAGGGCTAACTCAATTAGGACTGAGCTAGTGGGAGCCTGAAGCAGATTAGGGGAAAACAAAGGAAGCTTTGGGGTTTACCTTCAGCTTTTATGTTTTCAGGAGCTTTTCTCTATTCCCAGGCTCAGTCCCAGGCATCAAAGGGCAGGAGGGAGAGGGGAGGGAGGAGGAAGTAGTGAAGGAGGAGGGAGGAGGGAGGGACATAAGGGGGGAAGTAGGGAGGGAAGGAGGAAGGAGGCGGACCCCACCACACACGGCCCTTCACCTGCTGAGGGCAGCCAATGCCAGGACCGGCCACCCACACCTTGCCCCAGTGCACCTGTCCAAGGTGAGGCTCAGCCGTCCTGGGGGACTGTGACAACTTTGTTCCCTCCTCACTGCCTCCTGTTTCTGTCTCTCTTTCCCTCCCAGCCTTCTCTCTCAGATTTGCTCTCCAGTCAGCAAGTGATTGTGGGATTTCCGCTACGTGCTGTCTCTCCCCACAGACGAAAGGACCCAGAAGAAGACAGACAGGTCCCTGGCATCTTGGCTTTCTCTGGGCCTGCCAGTCACCACATGGGAATGATGAGGGGGTTCAGTGAGGAGAAAGGAGGGCAGGGTGCTCTCGGGGCTTATGGTCCAAGCTGACCCTCCCCCCACTGGCTTGGTCCACGTGCTTCCGTGAAATGTCCACAACTGTTGTGGGTGCCCTGGATGTCTCCTGTCATGCCATTTCTAAGGGCACAGCCCGAGAGTGGACTTTCTTGGGAAGATGTCAGTGGCGTAATTCGGGGTACTCACGGTTCATGAGTTCAAGCCCAGCATCAGGCTCTGTGCTGACACCTTGGAGCCTGGAGCCTGCTTTGGATGCTGTGTCTTCCTCTCTCTCTCTCTTCCTCTCTCCTGCTCGCACTCTCAAAAATTAAACATTAAAAAAAATTTTTTAAGTGAGATATATGTAAATTATTATATAAGGTTGCTAAGATTCTATGTTTGTTTGTTTGTTTGTTTTGGGGACTGAATCTTTGAAATCCTGTATGTGTTTTACATGGCTGCACATCTCAGTCTGGAACTGCCACATCTGAAGTGCTCCACAGCCACACGTGCTTGTGGCTGCTGTCCTGGGCAGCAGCTCTAGCCTCCCTGCTAGACCGCGGGGTGACTAGGGCAGAGGCCGGACCCGGTTCAGAAGGGAGGCAGTGAGTAGAGCTGTGGTGTCCCAGGCGACAAAGCAAGCTGCTTCCAGAAACTTCACCACTGCAGTCTTGCCACCCCCCCCCCTTCCCTGCCCTCATTTGCCTTCCCCACCCAGCTCTGTCTCTTGGGTGAGGACAATGGCAGGGGAAGAAATAAAGGACCTGGGTGAGAACTTGATGTGCGAGCGGCTGTCACCGACCATCTGGTTGCCTGCTCTGACCCCACACCCAGCCTCACCCCATCACCTGTAGAGAGCCAGCCTAGAAGCACACCCCATCAACACGCACATCTCTGCTGGCCGCATTCGGCTCAAGGGTAGTGACAGGTGAGCTCTGCGACCATATCCGCAGGGTGGTTTCCAAAGACTTGCAGCCTTCCATCAATTGAGGTCGTCTTTTCCGGGCAAGTGGAGACACACACAGATTGGCAATTCGATGCAAGCTCGTTTTATTAGAAATAAGCAACCATATGTCGCCTTGCAACAAGTCCGTGCGCCCTTTGTATAAACAGTGTTTTTCAGCCTCCTTGGTTATGAGCTAGATCCTGGCGCTGTGCGCCCTGACAAGAATCCATTTCCCTCTTGTAAATGAGTCAGCCTTTACATGAGGGACAACTTCGAGCAGAACACAATGCCAGGTTGTCACACACGAGGCTGCTAGCACCTTGGTGCTTGGTGCTTGGTTAGAGCTGGGGTTGTCTTACTTCTCTCCTAGGCCTGGGGATTTTAATTTTTCCCTTGTAAGAATAAAACTTTCTTTCAGACGAAAGCTTATGGGGGCCTTGATGAAGATAAATTCTTCCTACAGGAGTCAACAGATGGGCACAAAGTCCCCCTTTCTTCCTGCCACCCCCCCCCCCGCCCCAGCCCCCAAGCATCTATGTGTGACCAGAGCTGGCTTGAAAACCCATGATTCTAGGCAAGCCACTTATTGTACACACCAGATAAGCAAGGCCCGGGGCACCTGGGTGGCTCCTTCAGTTGAGTGTCCAACTTCAGCTTAGGTCTCAATCTTGCGGTTAATGAGTTCGAGCTCCACCTCGGGCCAGCCGCTGTCAGTGAAGGGCCTGTTTCAGATCTTCTGTCCCCCTCTCTCTGCCCCTCTTCCACTTGTACTCTCTCAAAAAATAAATAGCACATTTTTAAAAATTAAAAAAAAAGATAAGTAAGACCCAGAGCAGTTGTGGGTGATATGGTCACACCATGCTGTGACAGATCAGAACCCACCCTAGATTCCAAGACCTCGATTTTAATGCTAGTGCTATGTTCTTCCAGAAAGTTCTATGGAAGATCTTTACCAACAGACAAGTGATCTCCTTCTTAGAAATAAATTATAGAGAAGATGGTTAGGACTTACAGTATTGAGAGCTATACGGGAGGTTGTGTGCAGTGGATTTTGCATACATTTTCTTTGCTCCTCACCACAACCTAAGTATTTGGTTATTGTCTTCATTTTACAGAAGAGGGCTTTGGCTATGCCTCCCACGCAAGGCCATGAAGCCAGCTGGCAATAATTGGTTGGGTTTCAGCTTGGCCTGTTCCAAATCCAAGCCTTAACATCTCAGATACTGCCTCCCACACATCCCAGAGCCCTGGATGTGGATCAGGTGAATGTAGCACACAGCCCATTTTCTCACAGAAAAAGTATCATCAGTGGCAGTTAGGTTCCACACAAGCCCACAAATCCAAAATGCAATCAAAATGGTGCTAGTCCGAACATGGTCTTCCCCATTGGCCCTTAGGACATGGGAGCTGCTGGGACCTGAGCCCTGCACCCCCAGAAGCATGGGCACCATGGGCTGCCAAGTGCCTTGAGCCCCAGGCCCCTCTGAGGCCCTGAGTCTGTGGAGCCTGGTCCTTGGTGAGGATCAGCTGGAAAAGAAACTGGTCCCCAGTTACTGTGAGGGTGGAGGAAGTTTTGATGTAAACAGGCAAGAAGACTCATGAAGGTTCTGGAGGTAAACTTAGAAACAGCACAGGAGGATTCATGATAGGTGTGGATGGCAGTGAAGACGCATGCTAGGTTAGGAAGGCCAAATCCAGCAGACAGTGGTGGGGCAGCTCTCATGGGTCAGGTCTGTGGGTCAAGGTAGACTTTGTGTGTGTGTCTATGTTTGGAGGACTGTACGTGGCAAGTGAGGAATGGACTGCCTGGCTGGTCCATGGGCAAAGGCCTGGAGCCAGACCCTGGATGCAGGCATGATACCTGCCTCAGGGATGTGTCCACTCCCCAGTCTGCCTTGTGACCTGCTCAGAATATCTGTGACCGGCTGCCACCACTGTCCTGGTTGAGCAGAAGAGCATTGGCTATCCTCAAAGACCACAGAGGTGCCAAGTAGGTCTGACAGGGAATCTGCAAGGAGTTACTCAGGTCCTGAGGAAGGTGCCGGAGCTCCCCAGGAGGCTGGCCTTGCCTCTAACAAGACCTTGGAACTGGACTGTCGCTGCCACTCTAACCAGGAGACCTGCCCTGAGAGCCGGTTGGGCCAGGCGGCCTCAGCCAAGACAAACACTGCATGAGCTCACTGGTCTGAGTTTGCAGCTTGGATGTACTATCTGAAATGTGGACTTTGGACTGAGGTTTTAATCAGAAAAAAAAATATGCATGAAATCTTGAAACAAAAGAAAATGTTAACTTGAAACATTCCGCTTTATCTTAGAGCTGTTTGGATCCAAACATCACTTAATGGCAAAGCCCAATTTTGAAATGGGCCCTTTGGGAAAGAAGTAAAATGAGGGGATTTCCAGAAATGGATAAGGAGGTTAGAGTCTGTAGTACATGAAAATTAAAAAAAAAAAAATTAATGTTATATTTATTTCTGAGAGAGAGAGACAGCGTGAGCAGAAGAGGATCAGAGAGAGAGGGAGACACAGAATCTGAAACAGGCTCCAGGCTCTGAGCTGTCAGCACAGAGCCCAACGCGGGGCTCAAACCCACAAACCACGAGATCATGACCTGAGCCAAAGTCGTACACTTAACTGACTGAGCCACCCAGATGCACCTGTAGTACATGAAAATTTTAAAGAGGAAACAAAGGTGAAAGGCCAGCCCCAAAGGTTGATGTGAACAGAGAGTCAGAGAACCAGCCCACCTTCCCTTCCACTGCCTCAGCTTTCCAGGATCCAATGTCACTTCACTTGTTCCACTTCCTTCCTCTCTTTTTTGCATAGGGATCGTTTGGAAAGTTGGGGAGACAGTGTAGTGAAAAGGGCAGCAAAGTGGTCTGCTCCTGGAGACGGCAGACTCAGAGTGGCCTTCTCCTCAGAGCCAGCGGTAAGGCCCAGGAGCCTGAGCCCCCAAGAACTTTCAGGACAACAGGTCATATTCTTCCTACATTTATGGGTCTTTCCCTTTCTGGAGAAAGAGCACAAATGTGTGAAAAGGATTAGGTACCTGAGCTAAAATGAAGCCTAGATGGTAAGTTGAGGCAGACCTCAGAAACTGTGAGAAAGTTCTGGCCTTACTTTGCAGGTGAATGTAGATAGTCACCTGCAGATCTGTGGATGCCCTAAGGCATGAGGGAGACAAGATCTCCATGTGGGAGCTGCGTGGATACTCTCCCATGAGGGAGTCAAGCAACGACCTCAAAGATTGAATCACGACTTCATAAGCCCCGCCAAGGAGAAGTATGAGCTGCTCTGTCAGCACAGAATGAGGACGAGACTTCCTCTGTGGTTGCCAAAAGGAGAAAGCCCAGATTTGGGGAAATGGAGCATTAAGTTTAGTTTTGGAAATGTTAAGCTCGAAGGGCCTATAGATTGCAGGTGGCAGAATGAAGTAGGCAGTCGAAAAGTGGTTAGCTCTGCCAATCTAGAGCCCAGAATGGAAGAGACCACAGACGTGGGTGGAATTAAAGCTGTGGACAGAGACATGATTGCTTAGGCAAGACTACAGAGAAATGAGGGGGTCTAGAATGGAGCCTTCATGTTAACCTTTGAAAGTTGCATAAAGAAGGATGAATCAGCAAGCAAAACTGAGGAAGCCTCTGGTGTCTGACTCATTAACTACTATATTCCCCAGATCCAAACCCCAGTGCATTGTACAGAGTGAGTAACCAATAAATGAGTATTTATTAAATTAATAAATATGTTAACTTTGCTCTCTTTTCCTAGGGAGGGAAACCACACTTGTGTCGATCAGCTATTGCTGTAATGGTGCTATGTAACAAATAGCCCCAAAGCTCAGTGACTCTCCAGCCTCATACACAGTTCCAGTCCATTCCACGTGTCCAATTTGAAGCTGAGTCTGAGGGAGTGTGGTTTCCTTAGGCATGCTCCCTCATGGCAAGCACTTTTAGCCATTGTCCACAACACACCCACCCAAATTCTATCAGCATGTCATGGCCAAGTCTGAAATCCAGAGGCAGGTAGTAGATGAGAAAGAGCATAAGCATAAGCTTTAGAGACTGAGGGATCTGGGTTCTGGGTTCAAATCCCAATTGTATCACTAGTAAATACATGAACTCAGCCAAATTACTTAACCTATCTAAGTCTCACTTTCCTTACCTTTAAAATGGGTAAAATAATAGGTACTTTCAAGAGCTCTGAGGATTAAACATTATACACACAAAGCCCCTAACACATTACCTGGCACATAGTAGGTATCCACAATCAGTAGCTACTATGGTCTATGACCTTAGTATTGAATTTTAAAAGTTCAGCTGTATTTGATCACAGCTAAAGGCTCACATCTTAGGCACATCTGTGCCTGTATCTCCCAGCAGCCCTATGGTAAAGGCTGCTCTAAATGAAGCCTCTGCAATGTACCCAGGATGGGGAAAGAGGCAGGGAAGATAATCCTCAAGTCTGAGGCAGAGTCCAACCCAGCTATTGATCCTCCCTTGTTTGCTGGAGCCGATGTTTAGCTTTTATCCAGTGTAGGCCTACACTTTTGCCTGGAGAAATCCATACAAGAAATCCTCTTGCTTTCTAGGCCCAGGCTGTAATTCTGCCTGTGTCTTGAGTAAGACCAAAATATTAATGAGCGATAGTATTCTGCAAGCAGATAGCTTTTCCAAATGCTACTTTTCCCAGATTGCATCTGAACTAGGCCTTGGCCTGAAATGTAATATCCAGAGCTTTTTTTTTTTTTTAATAGCTTGTGAGGCTTTTTTCCATGAATGTTCATGTGAAGATGAAGAATTCATAAGATCCAATGAAATGTCTGGCATTGGTCCCAGGTTTATTCACTGAAGGCTGTATTCTTTTGTTCTCATCCACTATTTGGTAAATTACCAGCAAAGATATCAGAGAAATTGATGAGAAGTTGCTGGTATTGTCATCCCAATCATATTGACCATTCACTATGTTTGTCATTATAACTCTTAAGAAATGTATTTCTATAACCCAACATTCTTTCTTAAATCCCCAGCAACAGATTTTATTTGACATTAATTCATTCATTCCACAAGTATTTATTAAGCACCTATATGTGTCAAGCATCATCCTAGGGGCTGGGAAGGTACAGTAAATAAATAAGCAGCCACTGCCCTTGGGGAAAAAAAAATTAGATGAAGAAACACAAGCCCAAAGAGTATAAAATTTGGCTTTAGCCACAGCACAAATTTGAACCAAGATGGGGAGTCATATCTCCTAACAGGACCAGCCACATAATTTACAAATGTAGCAAATGAAATTATGAACCCCCTGTTCAAAAATTATTAAGAACCTCAAGGCACTGACAGCAGAGAACTAAACCAAATGCAGGGTCCTTCTGTCTCCTGCCCATACAACTGGCCCTCTTCTCTGGATCATATTTTTAAAAGCCGTTTCTACTAATTCCATAATTAAATGAGTATGAAAGAAAGAGGGGGTGCTGCCGAGTAGAGATGGAACCACCAATAGTGTCTAAGATAAAGAACAGGCAGGAAATTCCCATATGGTATTTCTGTTTGCTGGCCTGTTGTCAAAGTGAAATGTTTAGATAGAGTCTTGCCTTGATAAGTTCCTAGCAGAACACCACAGTTTGAATTTCTGAGTGCTTTCATCACACACAAAGGAGTTAGAATTTTCAAACACACTTATCTGTGTACAGATTCTGGGAAAAAGATCTTACACACACGGCCAAGCCAGCCCACTGTACAAATCGGTTGGTGATGTGTGCACTGGAATATAGCACAGGCTACATCTGTGGCGTTTCTGGTTTCTTTCTTTTAAAAGGAAAACATCAGCTACCAAAGGAATGGAGATCAAAACAACCATACCCGTTAGTAGGATAGGCCAGTTGTCCTGGGAGGTTTCCTTCCCTTCTTCTGCTCCCCTGGGGGGCCAGGTCCCAAAGGTGGGCAAGTCTTGTCAGAAGCCCTTGAGCCAGGTGTCAGCATCGGCTGGGGAAGTGGGGTCTGGCGGCACTGGGAGCTGTTCCCCACTGGGCCCAGATGTTCTCTAAAATGAGTAATGTTTTAATGCTTTACGCACTCTGTATCTGTTTCTAGTTTTCAGGCCACAGAGCCAAGTGTGACATCAAACATCCTCGAACTCGTTGTCTTTGTAAATCCAAGTCGAGGGGCAAAGGAGTAGCTGTTAAGAAGGGGCTTCTCCTTCTTTCGCCCCTTCTCCTGTCTCGTGTCCTCTTATTGCTTCTCCAGTCTAAAATTCATTTTTAAAAATTCCCAAGTCATTTCTCAGCAACATACCGGGCACTGAAGAGAGAGATGACGGGAAGGTGGGGTCCACCTGCCTGGCCTCTCCTCCATGCCTCCATGGCCGCAGTCTCAGAATTCTGTGGCTAAGTGTTAAAGACGAGGGCCCTGGGCACCATCCTGGGCCACAGCAAGAGTTTAAGTGGCTTGGACTCAGGTAGCACTGGAACAAACAGGAAGTCCCCAAGCTCTGTTCTCCCTCCAGCTTTGCTATTAATTGGCTGTCCAATCCTGAGCAGAGAGCAAGTTAACTCCAGAGCCAATAAAGGGATGGGTGGGTACGGGATGGCCTGCCTCACAGGGGGTTGTAAAGGGTTTCAGAAGGAGTCCACCAAATTTGGAGCTCCTTGGAAGGAATAATGAGGCCAGGTCCCTGAATTTATTAGGGTAGGAGGTAAAGAGGGGGGGCTCCTTTGAAGAGGAAGAGAGGTAGGCATTTCTGTGCCAGTTTAGGGAAAGAAAAAGAATTAATCTCCCTCTGCCTTCTCTGTAGCACGTGCGTGCGTGCGCGTACACACACACACACACACACACACACGGGTAAAACAAAATAAAATAAAATAAAATTGATAGTAATAACAATGAAATAGAAATTTCCATCTCATTGATAAATTAGCTGTAGAGAATTTAAAATGGCTTTGGGTAAAGTTTCCCAGGAAAAGGAGAAGCATCCTTCACCATAGTCTGTTTGATGTTGTTTTCTAGAAGCACTCTGGGCCCCTTTACAACCACCCTCCTTACACTTCTCAGTGAAGACATCAGCATGAAGTCTGATCGGGCACTTGTACCCAAGGGCAGGGCCCTCGCAGAGAGTCTCAGGATGCATGGGAACCTGCCCAAGGGCTCATGTGTTTATTCTCTGCATCCCATAGTAATCTGAAGAGGTTTCAACGGAAATAAAGATGGTAAAATGTTAACACATAATTAAAGATTTTACTAATATGATAGACTTTATATTAAAGTTCAAGAAGCCCCATATAGCCAAACAATCTAGAAAAAGAACAGATTTGGAGCTCTCCTACCTCCTGATTGTAAAACGTACTACAGACCTCCAATGAGTGCAAAATAGTATGGTACTAAGATAAGGACAGACATATAGACCAATGGAGTAGAACAGAGAGCCCAGGGGGCACCTGGGTGGCTCAGTCGTTTAAGCTTCCAACTTTGGCTCAGGTTATGATCTCACAGCATGTGAGTTCAAGCCCCATGTCAGACTCTGTGCTGACAAGTCAGAGCCTGGAGCCTGCTTCACATTCTGGGTATCCCTCTCTCTCTGCCCCTCCCACACTTGCACTCTGTTTCTCAAAAATCAATAAACATTAAAAAATTTAAAGAAAAAAAAGAACAAATAAATCCTTGTCTGTATAGTCAATGGATTCTCAGCAAAAGTTTCCAAGGTTATTCAATAGGGAAAGGAGAGTCTACACAGCAAAAAACGCTGAGAAAACCGGACAGCCATAAGCAAAAGAATGAGCTGTTACCTTATGCCATATGCAGAAAATAATTCTAACTTGGTCAAATACCTAAGTGTGAAAACTAAAACTATAAAACTCTTTAAAAATTTTTTAAGTTTATTTATTTTCAGAGAGAGAGAGAGAGAGCATGAGTAGAGGAGAGTCAGAGAGAGAGGGAGAGAGAAAGAATCCCAAGCAGGTTCCTCGTGGACAGCATTGAGCCCAGTGGGGGGCTCGATCTCATGAACTGGGAAATCATGAGGTGAACCAAAATCAAGAGCTGGACGCTTAACTGACTGAGCCACCCAGGCACCCCTAAAACTATAAAACTCTTAGGAGAGACCACAGAAGACAATCTTCATGACATTGGTTTTGGCAATGATTTCTTAGAAATGACATAAAAAGCACAAGCTTCAAAAGAAAGAATATAAAAATAAGACTTCCTCAAAACTTGTGCATCAAAAGACATTTTCATGGAAGGGAAACAAAAACCCAAATGGGAGAAACTATTTGGAAATCATGTATCTGATAAGGGATTAATATCCAGAATATATAAAGAAGTCTTAAAACTCAACAACAAACAACCCAATTTAAAAATGGGTGAAGGACTTGAACAAACATTTCTCTAATAAGCCTGTGAAAAGATACTCAACATCACTAGCCATTAGGAAAGTGCATATCAAGCCACAATGAAATACTCCCTCCCTGCCACATTTGTTAAGATGGCCATTACATAAAAAGAAAAGAAGGGAAGGGAAGGGAAGGGAAGGGAAGAAAAGAATAATGAGTGATACATGATACATGTTGATGAGCATGTAGAGAAAGTGGAACATTGCATTGCTTATGGGAATGTAAAATGGTGCAGCCACTGTGGAAAATAGTTGGGCAGTTCCTGGAAAAGGTGAGCATAAACTTCCCATGTGATCTGCAGTTTTACTCCTAAAATTCAAAAGAATTGAAAGCAGGGGCTTAAACAGATATTTCTACATCCATGTTCACAGTACCATTATTCATAGTAGCCAAAAGGTAGAAATGACCCAACTTCCCATCAAGCAATGGAATGGATAAACAAAATGTGATATACACATTTGATGGAGGATTATCCAGCTTTAAGAAAGAAGGAGACTCTGACACATGCCACAACATGGAAGAACCTTGAAGGTATTATGCTGAGTGAAGTAAGCCAGCCACAAAAGGACAAATATTGTAATAATTACACTCACATGAGGTACCTTGAATAGTCAATTCCATAGAAACAGAAGGTAGAACAGTTTACCAGAGTCTTGGTGGAGGGGGAATGGAAAGTTCTTGTTAATGTGTACAGAGAGACACTCTAATCTTATTTCACCAGATTGTGAACACTTTAAGTTAATTCTCCCTACGAGTCAGCCCTTTCCACCGCTACTGCTGATAGGGCTGCACAGCGCAGCAGGGGCCCACCAGGTGTAGACGTGTGATGTTTCCTTTCCACGTGTGTCACAGGGAGGCCTCGTGAGCCCACCCAGCCCCTCACGGAGGGCAGGCCAGGGGCTTCCAGGCCAAGGTCGAACACAAGGTCCAGATGCTACCTCTGCGCCTTGGTTGCTGGCTGCCATTTCTGCCTGAGGTCTTGCTGGCTCTGGGGTCAGGAAGAAGGGGTTCTCAGGAGCCCCAAACTCTTGTCTCTCCTCCTCCTTTTTCTTCTCCTCTCCTTCTTTCTCTTGCTGTTCCTCTTCCTCTCTCTGGTCTTCCTCACCTCCCAAAGCCCAGGCGTAGCTTTCCAGGATGGGGGACCCCACTCTCCCTCTCTATTGTTACCAACCATGTTTTGTTTATACCCATGGTTCTTCTCCCTTTCTGAGGGTTGGTGTTTGGAAAGAAGAATCAGAAGACTTTAAGCCCATATCTTCCTCCTCCCCTGCAGTGCCACACTGAGGGCATACGGCTCAGAGTCTAGTCTTTACTGGAGTTGGGGGAGGAATCTTCACACAAGTCCGGATCTGAAAATGTTACCCATCCACGACAGTCCCCTTGCACAGGTGATACCTAGAGAGGATGAATGATGCACCCAAGCCCATCAGCCGGTAGGGGTCACTGTGCAAGGCCGTCCATCTGCTAATGCCAAGGTTGGGTGCCTCCCACCGCAGACACCAGCCTGGCGCTGAGGACAGCCTGCCTGGGACCCACCCTGGTCCTCATCTCCGTGCTTAACGCCTGGGAATGCACAGCATTCCCTCCCCTTCCTTCCCAGCCCCACGGGCTGCTGTCCTGCAGCTGTGTGGGGTGGGCCTGCCCAGCCCTGCTAATGGGACACAGATGCCCCACCAGCATCCCTGTAGTTGGCTGCGAAGCTGTTCCAGAAACACATGTGGTTTCCCACTGAACTTAGAGTGAAAGTCTCTCCAGCTGGGGGGCCCAGGCTGTGAGGCTGATCAGCAGGTGACACATTGGGGCAGGTTTCTGCCTCTGGCTGTAGAGGTTCCGGTTTGCTGCTTCTCATAGAGACCAAAAGCCGGTAGAGATGGTCCCGGCAGAGCACACACTCCCGCCGTTTCGTCTTGCCTCTGCAGAGACCCAGGCCACCTAAAAACAAGCAGAAACAGAACCAAGCCTCCCCCCACCCCCCGCCCCCATCATCCAGTACAGTGTGCTTCCTGTTGACCTTTGGAAAAGATGGGTACATAGAAAGAAGCAGAAAAATTCACCCAACCTTGCTGTGCAGCGCTCTGGCAGCATCTCTGTGTGTTCCCTGCTGACGTCTGCACATGTTTTATGCATAGCCCACCCCATCCTGCTGCCTGCTCAGGCCAGGCCCGGGCCTTCTTTGAGATACAGTAAGGCCAACAGGTCAGGAGATGACTGCCAAGGAAAAGATAGTTTGTTGCTCACAGGTTTCAGAAAAAGGGGCACACTGCATCATGGGAAGTGGGACATGTAGGGAAGGACGGGGGCGGGGGGCGGTCGGGAGATGGGGCAAGAGGAAATGCGGGCCAGAGCCTTTCCTGTGGTTTCAGCAGAAGCAGGGAGAGGCAGGCTGAAGACTGGCTAGCTCGAAGAATTTCAGGGTTCTACGGCATAGGAATGTCCCTTGCTGTCTGGTGCCTGGCCCTGGGCAAGGAAGGCCGGTGGGTAGTGGTCCAGAGTGAGGGAGGGATCAGGCGGGTGGGTCTGGAGTGAACTCTGGATTGGTTGCTCTGCATTTGAAGAGCAGAAGCTATGGGTGAGGTGTTGACCACGGTCAACAAGATCCCAGATGTCAAAGTATCAGAAAACAAAAAATAAAAAACACAGTTAACCCAGGACAGACGCCACCTAGATGGGGGACAGTACTTCCCAGGACAGTGCTGGTCCCATTAGGTGCCCTCCCCCTGCCTCCCGGAGACGTGAGAGGCAGCCTGGGCAAAGTAAAGGGGCCAACCTGCATCCTTCTTGTCCATGCTCTGATGGAAATGCACTTGGGCCCTTCCCACCCACCGCCCCCCAGAGCACTGAGTGCAAAGCTCTCTCCTGTGTGTTCTCAGCTTGCACTCTTGGGACACAGATGGAAATCCATGAGGACACACTGGGCATGCACAGCCCTCTTCCTTCAGGCCGACTGCCCTCCCGGGATGCTTTTCGGTGCTCAGTCTGCCCACAAGTTCACCAGCCTCTCAGAGACAAATTTGATCCCAACACTGGACACCCCACAGTTTTCCTCCCAGGACCATTGTGGCCATGGCATTCACACTACATAATATATGATTTGGGAGTGTGCTTTTTGTTTTTTTAACATAACTTCACATCGTAAGCATTTCCTATGTTATTAAGAACTCTTCACAAAACCATTTACTTATTTGCATAATCGTCCACCTTTGAGCATATCCTCATTTCCTACAAGGCTCCCTGACCCCTCACTAGACCTGGGAGGGAAAAGAGGCTCCTGTCAAGTGCTCCTAATGTTTGCTTGCTCCTTCCTGATGCTATACATGCTCACACACAGTGACAGCAGAAGAAATTAATGAGGAGGCACCTTGTAATCACGCCAGCCTGATCACGCAAGCCTAGAGCCCTTCCCAAGGCTGGCTCTCAGCCAGGAGAGTGTGTCCTGGAGCTCAGTGGAATGGGCAAGGGCACAAAGCGACCCTTTGTGTCTTGTTTTCTTCTGTGGAAATGAAGCCGAGTTCTCTGAACCAGCCTCCCAGTATGCCAAGGCTAGTATTATTACTCCCAGAACACCAGGTATCTTGTTACATTTTTGGGTCCTTCCAGGTGCCCAGCTCAGGGCAAGGCATGCGCTTCACTGCATCTCCTTGAAAGAAGACTGTATTTTACAGGGAGGTAAACTAACATATCAGGAATAAAATCTGCTTAGTGAGAGCCCAGCAGCAAACTCTAGACAGGGGACCTGCCCAGACCCACGTCCTTATTGCCCTTGGCTCATGCAGCAAGGGTGAGCATTTAAGGTCTCTGACCTACCCGAAACAGAATCCAGACAGAGCCACTGGGGTTTATTTGAACATGAGAAGTTCAATTTGATTGAGATGGATGAAAGATGTTAAGTTCAATGAATATTTAAATAAACAAGTTTTGGTTTACTAAATCGTACAAATAATTTCTAATGAGCATCAAGATAATCTTATGGGTAGTTAATGAAGAAAAGGAATTGAAGGAAGAGGAAGAGGGATTCAGGGAGAGAAAGAATCAGACTGGACCAAAAGAGAAATGCAGAGCAGAGAGAGCCACTGAGAGGCAAGTAGAGGCAACCTTGAGGAGGATGCCAGGAGGAGAAGACAAGGAGAAGAGGGCAGAGGAGGAGGCCTGGAGAAAAAGGTCAGGAGGTGGGGAGACTGGCGTGGAACCTCACTGTTGCTGCTCCTTGGCCAGTTCTATGAGATGCTAACTGACCAATTAATAATTATCCAGACTTAGGGGCGCCTGGGTGGCTCAGTTGGTTAAGCGGCCAACTTCGGCTCAGGTCATAATCTCACGGTTCATGAGTTCAAGCCCTCCGTTGGGCTCTGTGCTGACAGCTCAGAGCCTGGAGCCTGCTTTGGATTCTGTGTCTCCCTCTCTGTCTTCCCCTCCCCTACTCACCCTCTCTCTCTAAAATAAGTATTAAAAAAATAAAATAATTATTCAGACTTCTGTTCTCTCTATTACTGAGAAAGCCAAAGGCTGTCAAAGTGATTCAAAATGGATGGGCTCAGCTGACCTCGGAGAGGAGGGTAGTTCAGGGCAGGTGGTGACAAAGCAAACCAGAGGTCAGCTCCGAGGTGCAGTCTAGGTTGGAGTTGTCAGCCCTACAGGGTGTCAGAAATGCCTTCAACCGTCTGAAAACCCAGATACAAGGGGGCTCTCTGGCTTGGCCAAGCATATTCTACCTTCATATTATTAGCAATTCTATATCCAAGGACTTAGGATTAAACCTGATTGCGTCCCTTCATATATTGGGTCCCTGCTCCTGATCCAGGCTTCACATTCCCTACATAGTCTATGTCTCCCACCCCAGGGCCCTCCCCACCTACTGAAGAAGGCATAATAACAAATCATTGTAACACTCATCAAAATGCATAATTATCACATATGGGGCACTTGAGGTTTTTGAAAAGTCTACCATAGACATTGGGTTGAGGCCCTAAAAATCTCAACACAACTATAAATGGGGAAGCAGACTAGTACCCGGGGTTTGATTTGCATTGTAAAGCTTTCCGAGCATGCTCCATGCTCCCCTGGTCACCTCATGATCCAATATGCCAAGTGGAAAAGGCAGGTGCAAGTCAGAGATCTGGGTTTGATGCCTGGCCCTGCCCTTTATGAGCTCCGTGGACTTGGGCAGTTTATTCAACCTCTCCCAGCTTCTGTGTTCAGTTTTAAAATGGTACCAAACCACTGCTTAATTCAAGTAGTATTATAGTGACAAAGGGCTATAACAAATAAATTCATTAAAAATAAATAAATAAATAAAAGCTATACTTCTCCATAAATGTACTAGAAATCTCAGTTGAAAGGGGCCCTCTCCTGAGAGATGGTCAGGATAGATATGATTACTTCAGTTGAGTGGTCAGTGGTGATCCTTGAAGTCAATCCTGTTTGAAGGGCAGTTACCAGGCTGACCAATGACCATGAAGAGCTGGGAAGCAGAGAAAGGAACCATGGCCCAAGCCATGAGGTTTTAGGCATGGGGCCCAGGAGAAGAAACACAAAGATCACCGGTGACCCCGCAGGGATCCTGAGCCCAGCAGGAAAGCAGAGAACGGTGGACACTGAGAGGAAGAAAGAGTGAAAAAGCATCAAGACCAAACTCTAGCTTCACATGGTGCTATGGGTGAGGCTAGTATCTATGGTAGCGAGAGGACTTTCTCCAAACACTGATGGCTTTCTGCTGGACACCCAACCTACGAGGGCCAGGCTAGCATGCTCAGCTCAGCTCATTTATCATCTTATCTTTTGCTACTAGCAAAGCATGTGGCACATGGTTGTTTCTCTGAATGATTCAATGAATCAATAAAAGAAAGTCTTGCCAAGATACCTTTTCTTTCCTTCTCCCCTTCCAAATTACACAAAACTGCAAAGTAAATTCGAGGTAGACCCACAAGTAGGAGAGACAGTGTACTCAGTATTTTAAGTGTGCTAAATAAAGAGGCTTAGAAAAAGGAAACAAAGAGAAAGGAATTTTTAAAGACCATGTATATGCCTCTGTGTGCATGTGTGTGTGCATGTATGTGTGAGAGATGGACAGACAGACAAGCCAACAGAGAGTGAATGAAGCACCCAGACAGGTGTTTCCAAGGATTCTGGCTCTATAAGGTGCAGGGATTTGAGATCTTCACATTGGCGTTTTTCTGCCTCTTCTCTGGCATCTCTTCACGATTTTTTAGAAAGATCAACTTAGTGAGCACTGGCTGGCTGCAAAGTGCCATGCAAGATGAGACTGTGGGAAGCCATGATCGATGGAGTCCACGCTTCATCTGTCACCAGGAAATTGATTTCAGCAAAGCCACTGCTGTTTAAGACCAGTACTGCTATGGCCTATGGGTCTGGAATTTCTGCTGTTAGCCATAAAGAAGATGTACTCAAAGGGTGAGGCAGAAGCCTGGGAGCCCACCAAGGGCTTGCAGAGCCAAGGACCACATCCCCAGGAGGTACAGGCTTAAGTGGGAATTAGACAAATGTCTAGGAGAAGGCTTGTAAAACCTCCAACAACTGGAGAGATGCCACCACCCCATACCCAGCCACGCTCTTTCCTTGGCACACTAGTCTTCTTATGAAACGAACCTGGAAAGTGAGGCTGGGTTGAGGGGGAGTGGTGCTCTTTGTGGTGTGCAGACTTGCTTTTGACATCATTTTGCACATTGGAGGCATCCCATGGGCATGGCCACCCAGATCCTGTTACCTCACTCTTAGGTCATCCAACCTTTGCTCCATCACAAAGCCACTGGGTGCTTACAGCATTCTAGCCTGGTGCTGGGGTCTCATCAGGTCTCTCTGCCCTTCAGATTGGGTCGAGCGGGGGCAAGGCCACCACATTCCTCTAATCTGTGTCACAGTAGGAGCCTGTCTTATCCTTGCCGCACCCAGTTTGTGGCCTCACCATCTGTCTTATCTTCTAAGTCTTCCTTGAAAGAACAAGATCCTCAGCATGTCTCTGCTTTCTTTGAGTTGAACCCTACTGTGACCATGTTCTTCAAGGCAGAAAGACCCAGAGTGATGGTCTGACAACACTGAGCCTGTTGTCATGGGAGCCTGGAGTGGGTGGCCCTGTGTCCTGACTCCCTTTCATAAATGTGCACACCAGACACATGTGCACAGAATACCCATGCCTTGCCTACCTTTTTAAAAAAAGTTTTTTAATGTTAATTTATTTTTGAGAGAGAGAGACAGAGTGTGAGTAGGGGGGGGGCTGGGGGCACCGAGAGGGGGAATCTCAGAATCTGAAGCAGGCTCTGAGCTGTCAGCATAGAGTCCAACATGGGGCTTGAACCCATGAGCTTTGAGATCATGACTTAAGCCAAAGTCGGCCATTTAACCAACTGAGCCACCCAGACACCCCCTTGCCTACCTCTTTAATGCCACAGAAAGACTCAAGAATTTCTTACATAAATAAGTACAGTTTTGGTCACAACCCTTTCCAATAAACAGCTGGAGTATCAAATAGGAGTCTGGTGGCCCTTGTGCTCAGAACTCTGAAAGACTGATTTGGTGAAGATGCTGGCCCACAAGGCTTCCAGAAAGGACTTGTATTAGACTTACTGTGCTTTCCTAACACTTCTGTTTGGAGATCTTTCCATCGGCAAAGCAGTCCTTAGCCACAGGTCGGCTCTGCCTTAACTGAGTGCTGCTCTGGCTGGTGGGACCTAAGGACACCCATCTCTTCCAAATCCCCTATCTGGACAGAGATTCTCTCCTGTGAGTCACCAGCCTCATCCTCACAACCACCCTGAAGGCCAGTAGTGTATGGCCTCTGTTAGCTGATGGAGGTAACGAACTTTAGAGCTTGTACTTAAGCTAAAAGAGGAACCCACTGTTTCTGTTTCCTCACCTGGCACCCTTCTGAGACTCGCAACACGGAAGTTTATAGGACAACCAAGACACTTAAAAAGAATAGAAGAGGCAGCAGCAGGACAGTATTTCTTTTTTGCCTTCCTCCCCAACTCTTTTTGGCCTGCGAAGGAAATTCAGGGGACCTGGTTTCCTAGGTGTTGGCTCCACAGAGAAGGCCATCCTTTGGTCGATGCCGGGAGAGGGTGAGTGGTTCACATAGATGATTTTACTGCACAAGGCTGAGCAGACATTGAGAAGGCAGGGAAGCCTTTCACAGCATTGTGTGAATGCCAGCAACTGCCATGGGCGGGACCACAGAGGGATATTCTCACCTAACCCAACTGCACACACACACATACACACGATGAAATAGCATTCAGCAGCACAGTGGATCCCAGATTCATCTGGCACATGATGAAAAGATAAAACATTTGTTTAAATCAGGATTCATATCAGAAAATGGACCTTGTTTTAGGGGGAAGAGGTCCTAAGGACCTAGTGAGAGAGTTCTAGGCAAGGAGTCAGGGGACTATGAGTAAGGCAGCCACAGGGCACCAAGTAATATGGCAATGAACGGCACTAATGCCAGAGAGCAGGAGCCCTTAACTTTCTTTGGGTCACAAAACCCTCTAAGAATCTGATGAAAAGGTTGGGCTGAGCAACTAAGAAAATAGCACAAAAACACTCATTACATTTTTGCCAACAATTTTTCAAATTGCTTTGGACTTTTTAAAAAAATATAATTTATTGTCAAATTGATTTCCATACGACACTCAGTGCTCATCCCAACAAGTGCCCATCACCCACTTTCCCCTCTCCTCCAACCCCCATTAAACCTCAATTTGTTCTCATTATTTGAGAGTGTCTTATGGTTTGCCTCCTTCCCTCTCTGTAATTTTCCCCCCTTCCCCTCTCCCATGGTCTTCTGTTGTTTCTCAAGATCCCCATATCAGTTAAAACATATGGTATCTGTCTTTGTCTGCCTGCTTATTTCACTCAGCATAATATCTTCCAGTTCCTTCCAGGTTGCTGCAAATGGCCAGATTTCATTCTTTCTCATTGCCAAGTAGTATTCTATTGTATATATAAACCACATCTTCTTGATCCATTCGTCAGTTGATGGACATTTAGGTTCTTTCCATGATTTGGCTATTGCTGAAAGTGCTGCTATGAACATTGGGGTACATGTGCTCCTATGCATCAGCACTCCTGTATCCTTTGGATAAATACCTAATAGTGCTATTGCTGGGTCATAGGGTAATTCCATTTTTAATTTTTTGAGGAACCTCCACACTGTTTTCCAGAGGGTCTGCACCAGTTTACATTCCCACCACCAGTGCAAGAGGGTTCCTGTTTCTCCACATCCTCACCAGCATCTATAGTCTCCTGATTTGTACATTTTAGCCACTCTGCTTTGGGCTTTTTTTGGTCATACAGTCAGGATGTGAAGTCAAAGCAGAGAAGGTAACAGGATGTCACCTGAAGACTTGTCTTGTTGTGTTAAGATCTTTGATGAAAGGAAGAGTTTGTGAGCACCTAGCATTGCTTTCCAAAGAGAAGGCTCAAAATAACTATAGGCGCTAGATGTGGCCTAATACTAGTTCTTTGAATTTCAGCCAGTCACTCACTTCCAGGCTAATGAATGGGAAAATGAGTTCATTAAAGGGAGTGTGAAGATGACTTTAAGGAGAGTTAGAGTGTTGTTGGGTACATTCTTCCTTCTCCAGGAAAGGAGGGACACCTTTCTCCTGACCCCGTTCAAGCCAAGGGTGGAGGCTTGAAAAGACTTGCCCCCTACACATGATGGAAGAAAGGTCTAGGCAGCAGAGAGGCTGGTCTTCACCTGAGGCTTGGCCCTCTCACCTGAGGACAAACTGGGGGGCCAAACCAGGAGAGAAAACAGGAGGGAGAATCAACGCCATCAGGGTTACTGAGGAAGGAGAAACCTTCCTGCCACACAACAGAGGCAGGGGAGTGCTGGTCCCAGCGTTCTGCCTTCACGTACGGGCACCTTCCATCTTAGAAGCCAGCGCTGGCTGCCAACCTCAGCAGTGATTGCCAGCAGCGGTGATCTCCCTCAACCTGACCCCAGTACCCCTGATCCTGACCATTCTCTGCCCTTGGCTGACATCTACCAAGGCAGGAGCACTGCCCTGGCTATAAGCTGGCTCTGAGCAGACGATCTCACCTTTCTATCCCCAGGGCCTGTGGTGCTCAGCAAACACTTCAAGAGTGATTGAGAAAAGGAATAAGGCAGCTGAGTAGGCACAGTCCTGTGGGGATTTGTGTAAATACAGCCCCAGACCAGTTACCCCAAGCAGGACACCTTCACGTCTTCCCACTTTTCCAACTGGGTCCTGAAAGATACAAGATGCTCATTTCCCCCGAGACATATTGCCCTCATCCTGGGTCATCCGATAGCAAAGTTGAGAACTTAGTGTAACGTCAACCTAGGGACCCCAATACTTTTTGTTTCTAAGATTCTGATGATTTACATTAAAAGAGTTTTTTTTTGACATAGGCATCCTGAGCAAAACCTCCAAATGTTTCAGATTTTTGTAAACCTATGGTTTCGTGTTGTATTCGTTTTTAGTTGCATGTGGGTGATGGAGGTGGGTGTGCTTAGGACTCCCAGCATGCAGCTCTAAGCATCCAAGCATCAGGGTAAGATGCCCTCAGCTCTTCCTGCACCCACTCGGCTCCCACGCTGCGCCCACGCTGCCTATTCAGTCCACTCATAAGGAAAGCGCCCCCCACCCCTACCCCCAGAGGTTTGGAAACCGACTCTCAGCCCCCCTAACTGGTGAGGAGCAGAGCCGGGTTTCAGGCCATGGCAGGCAAGTGGCTGAGGCCAGATAGCCTGACCTCCGTTTCTGAGAGCCTGCCTTGGGCACGGTCCCCGAGCTTCCTCCTGCCGGGCGTGCGCAGTTGCACGTATGTGCACCGGACCCTGCACTGGCTCCCCCCAGCCAAGCCCCAGCGGGACAGTGGGGGGACTTACACCAGGGCCCGGGCACCACCACCACCTCGCCGGAACGTGCCGCATCCCCTAGGCCAGCCTGGGCCCCGTGAGGGACTTGCTCCAGTTCTCTGAAGTTCCATTTCCTCAGTTACAAAATGGGATGTACCAGTCCTGCCTAGTGTCAGAACTTCGATTAGGCTTCAGTGAAAGGGAGGAGAAAACACTGGAGAATTCACCCTCGGGTCTAGAATGTTCCACCAGAACCTTATTAAGGTGGTATGGTCAGCCCATTTTGGAGCTCTAGGGGACAGGAGATTGCAGAGCAGCGCGGGGAAGTGTGGCCCACTCTCCTCGACCCCCTGGATTAACAGAACCAAAGAGCTGTCACCACCCATGTGAAAGCTCACGCAGACTCCACTCTAAGGAGGCAGTGACCTCCAGGGAGTGAGTGGGTTTCCATGCATGCACAGGCCACGGCCTCTGTCGTGGGGGCCTGGACAGGGCCTGGAGCAGCATGGCCTCTGCACGTGGCATTTTCACTGGGGGCAGCCTCACCCTTTTATAAATAATGCCATCTTCCATGGGTCCCACGGCCTGAAAAACAGAATAGGCACTCTGGGCAGGAGCTGGACTTGAACACAGAACAGAAGCCAGGACCCTGGGGCTGGCATTCTGCAGAGTCAAATCCGGGGCCTAGGAATGAGCATCTAAACCATCACAGCACAAAGGGGGAGCTTGGGAAAACCATACACTCCTCTCCCTACAGCACCTCATTATCTCACCCACCCAGATGTCCTCAGATACAGATATTTGAAATGTGCAAAGGATGTATTCTTATGTTAATGTAAACATTGTTATTGTCATTGCTCTGTCAGTGTTAGGGGCTGACATGCTTTTCCTGCTGTAAGTATTTTCAGGTTTGTGGATGCATACAGGTCACACAGTGTCTGTCACAGTGACTTGAATCTGCCCCTGTAGCCCCAAAGCAGCTATAAACAATAGGTAAATGAATGGGCATGGGCTGTATTCCAACAAAACTTCATTTACAAAGGCATGTGGCGGGCCAGATTTGGCCCGGTGTCAAAGTTTGTTGCCTCGATGCTTTATAATATAGCATCTGAGTAAAATCAGGGTGATTGCTTTGCAGATGCAGGTGTAGGACAATTCTAGTACCTTCCCCCACCCACGACCAAATTCCTGCCTCCAAGTCCCTTTTATGCAAAATTCCTGGAGTTACCCATAGCACTGCAGAACCTTTTCCCTGATACCAGCCAAGGCCTCTGTACACGATACTAACTCAGCATGCCTGCCCACCTGTGGGGCGGAAGGAGCCAGAAGTCTAAATTAGTCCTGAAGATAGTCAACAAGCAGAGAGGAGCCCAGCATTCTTTGCTGTTCAGATAGGAAATTATTTTTCTGGTCTTTCTCCAAAGAACCACGCTGATAATGAACAGATTGATGCCAATTAAAACAAGAAGAGAAGGCTGGCTGTGTTACCAGTGAGAGAGCTGATGGCAAGCATGTCCTGACTGGAAAACGCTTTGCTGCTTTCTTCTTCCGGCAAGGCAGTGAGGAGGGAGGTGGGAAGTGAGGCCACCGGGACTGAGCGGACAGGCCAGGGGACTCAGGTGTGTCAGGAAAAGAGGGCTGGTCCTCTCACGTGCTGGGAAGGGCTGCTTCCAGGATAGGATGCAGGATTCAAATCACAATTGGAGGGATTTAGTCTAGAGATGCCGGGTTTCTAGAAAAGGTCTGTAAAATCTCACTTCCTTGAGACTTCCAAGCAAAGATGAAGTCTTTTACTGCTTAGAAAGGGTAGAGACAAGATTTCCTAAGGACAGAGAAGACAAGACTTCTTACAGTTTCTCCTAGTACTGTGGTGGTAATCATCATGGTGCGGATAAAGGTTATGCTTCTAATTTATTAAGTGTTTCCTAAGTAGTGCCAGGCACTGTGCTAAACGAGTCATCTCCATTTTACAGTGAAGAAGGCAAAGGTTTGGGATATCTTGTCAAAATCTCAATGAGAGAGAGAGAGATGATCTTAAGGAATTGGCTAACATCATTGTGGAGACTTGGTAAGCTCAAAGTCTGCCAAGCAGGCCAGCAGCTAGAGACCCAAGAAAGAGTTGCAATTTGAGTCCAAAGGCCATGCTGGCAGAATTCCCTCTTTTTAGGGATAGGTCAGTTTTTGTTCTCTTAAGGCCTTCAACTGATTGGGTAAGGCCCACCTGCATTCTGGAGGGGCATCTGCTTTATTCAAAGTCTACCGATTTAAATATCAATCTCATCTAAAAAATACTTTCATGGAAACATCCAGTGTAGTGTTTGACCAGGGCCCAGCCAAGTTGACACATAAATCACAGATCTCATCACAGCATATGCATCACCGGAGAGCTTGTTAGAAACCCCAAATTAGGCTCCATCAGACCTACTGAGTCAGAATCTGCATGGAGAGTTTGAGAAGCACTGAGGAAGACCACTGTACTCTAAGACTTCCTCCTTGCTCCCCATTAACACCCACAACAATTTGCTTACTGACTTTTCCTCCTGAGCTCAGGGCCCTCTCTGCGCCACAGCGAGGGAGAGTGAAATCTGGATGTCTCACGAGGGCCCAGCTGGAATTCCTGGGTCTGCTGTAGATCTCACTGCTCCACTCCACCCAAGCCCCCTGAGCTCCTCCAGGTCTGATGCCCCGGGATCCTGGAACAGGCCCCTCCCCTGGCCCATGGGTGCTGAGACACCTGCCTCCTTCTCTCCTCCCCCATTGGGACAGATGTCGCTGAGAGATGGGAAGGCCCCTGGGCTGTGAGTCAGGGGAGCTGGACTCTGTTTCTGAGATTTCCAACTCCCTGCGTGACTCCAGCTCCATCACCTACCTTTTCTGGCCCATAATTTTCTTAGATATAAAATGAAGGTTCTGGGGCGCCTGGGTGGCTCAATTAGTTAGGAGGCCGACTTCGACTCAGGTCATGAATTCACAGTTCGTGATTTTGAGTCCCGTGTCGGGCTCTGTGCTGACAGCTCAGAAGCCTGGAGCCTGCTTCAGATTCTGTGTCTCCTTCTCTCTGCCTCTCCCCCCACTCACACTCTGTCTGTCTGTTTCTCTCTCTTTCAAAAATAAACAAACATTTTAAAATGCTTTAAAAAAAATGCAAATGCCTGGGTGGCTCAGTCAGATAAGTGTCTGACTTTGGCTCAGGTCATGATCTCATGGTTCATGGGTTCCAGCCCTATGTCAGCCTCAGAGCCTGGAGCCTACTTCACATTCTGTGTCCCCCCCACCCCCACCCCCCGTCCCTGCCCTGCTTACACTCTGTCTGTCTCCTTCCCTCAAAAATAAACATTAAAAAAAAGGTTTGTTTTTTTTTTTCTTTTTTTAAATGAAGGTTTTGTCCTAGACCCACGTCTCCCATCATCTAACAAATATCTTCTTTTTCTCCCAAAACTTGTTGGATTCTTTTTGGGAAGTGAAATATTATGCACAACCCCAAAAGGCGTAAGAGAAAACTGGAGACTCTGAGAATAAAGGAGAGAGGAGGGACAACCTTGGCTGAGCCCACAGCACTCCCCCTCCTCCCTCATGCCTGAAGGCAACTCCAGAGCCCAAGGCTGTAGATGGCACCCTGGGACCCTCCAGGACAGAGGAGCCTGAGGTGTCTCACAGCCCCTCCACTCTGCTTCTGATCGGAGTCTGAGGCCCTCGCCCCACCTAGTCAGCATGCAGGCTCGGGGAGCGTGTGCTTGACAACCAAGCAATGGGTGCTTCCATCCCCAGTTATCCATACCCACCCCTGTATTGGTCTGAAGGGCAGCCATACAGCGCACCACACACTTGGGGGCTTCAACAGCAGGTACCTACTTCCAGGCTGGGGACAAGGTGTCAGCAGGGTTGATTCCCTCTGAGGCTTCTCTCTCCTGGGCGTATGGACCGCCATCTTACCCCTGTGTTTTTATGTGTGTCTGAGTCCCCATCTCCTCTTCTTATAAGGACACTAGTCAGACTGGATTAGGGCCCATCCTAACAGCCTCGTTTTAATTTAATCACCTCTTTAGAAGCCCTGTCTCCAAATATGGTCGCATTCTGTTATGGTGGTATTAAGATTCAGCACAGGAACTGGGGGTGGGGGGCACAATTCACGACAGCCCATCTGGTAATGACAAAGGAGTGAAGGGGACAGAGTGCTTTAGGGCTCAGGGCTCACCTCCAGCCGCTCCCTCAAACACTTCTTCCTTTGTTACCCTCTGCCCACACCCCTGTAAGTTCCATCTAGCCTGTGCCCACCTGAGGAGGGACAGAGGGAGAAGGACTGAGCCTGGCCTACAGGGGTGGACAATGACAAGTGGGCAGGAGGTGCTGTGGCCTCTAAGGGCTCAGGTTGCTTGAGCAGGGCCACCCCTGCAGGCGCACAGCAGGGTCAGAGCCAAGGGTTCAGCTGCTGATTCTCAAAGCTCAAGCAGGTGGTCGGCCGCTGGGAGGAGCATCCACAGCCCTACTAAGCAATCTGGAATAGAAGCCAAGGTGTGTGGGGATGAGGGGCTGATTCAGGGTCAGTAACTGAAATGCAAGAGCACCAGGAACAGTGCAGGAGCCCAGGACTCGATGTTCTGGGTTCAGTCCCAGCCATCCCTGGAGGAAAGCTGTGATCAAGACTGCCAGCTCACTCCCAGTATCCATTCTTTATTCTTTCTTTCAGCCGGGGTTTCAGCTGGCACAGAGCTGCCCAGCCTGAGACCAGATTTCCTGGTCTCCCTGGAGTCTACATGTGGCATCACTTAAGCTCCGGTCACTGGGCGGTGAGCAGGAGTGCTAAGTACAACTTCTTGGTGACCCGCCTTCAGAAAGAAGCTGGTGGCCGTCTTGCCTATCCCCCAAACTCCACTTCTCACAGGCTACGATGCAGATGTGCCCCTGTGACCAGATGTGACCACAGCCAGAGGAGAGCAGAGCAGCAAGAGAAGGAACCTGGGTCTAGGAATGACCTCATCAGGCGAGCCCACTTGCCTGGACTCTCCCTGCCTCTGGGCTGCTATGTGAGAGAGAAATCAGTCTATTCTGTCTTGCCTCCTTGGTCCAGTTAATTCCAAGGACAGGAAAGAGAATGGGTTTAAGACCATTTCCACACTTCCTTCCTGTCTAACTAGCTGGAGCAAGAGCTGGAGATTCAGGAGGGGCCGGCAGGGGAGAGGGAGGAGGGGAGGACCACTCATCAGCACCCCACTGTTATTTTAAGATCCCCAAAAGCCCTCAGGGAGTGCCCTGGCTTTATTCTTCCTGGAGGCCTCTGTCCCCATATGCCTGCCCTCTTTCTGTCCCCCTTCCCTCCCCCTCCCATTTTCCTGACCCCAGATTCCCAAAGGTTTCAAGGTGACAAATATCTGGTTCGATAAACTAAACTGTGTCAATGACAAAGGGCCCAGGGAAGGAAGCTCCTTTCTAGTTCAAGTTTGCTAACTTAGAATGCATTGATGTTGAATGTTGTCTATTCTTTCTGTGTATGTCAAGAAATGGTATCTTTTTCTACTTCCATCTATTAATAAGTTATATAAATTCGCTTTTATTATTATCAAAGTTACTTTGTTTTCCTTAGTATCAAGGTATTTAAGAAAAAAGGTGGGGAATGGGGGGCTGGGTAAGGCCCAAGGCCAAAGCCCAGAACTTCAACCCTGAGCGGTGGAGTTTCTATGCTCTGACAGCCCAGAAGGCCAAGCGGAAGGCTGTATTAAGAATGAATTTTTATAGAGGTCGGACTAGTTAACAGTTTTCCAAGATAGATCACCTGGATCGAATAGGTAGTTTCCTCAAGGGCCAGCAAAATCCTATCTGATAAGATTCTGTGCTGTCCCCTCTGTATGAGAATTTATTGTTTACCGCAGGGGCTTTTGTGAACAAGAAAAATACCGTTTACTTGGGTGAGACATGGGAGACTGTTCCATTTACAAAATGAAAAAGAAGTCAAGGTCTTGGTTATTTTGTTCTGGACAAGAGGGCACAGTGAAATGCCCAGAGACCTGTGTCTCAGAATACGCACAAGTCAGGAAACAACACTTCTGGGAAAGAGCGGTCTGTAAACAGGTACCTGTCTCTATCTGAGGATTTCTGCTCTTTTAATCAGAGCACTCCATAAAGCCTTGAAATAGAGGTCAGGGTCATCTGTTTGTATGTTTAAGTCAAGAGAGGGTATAGAAGGGTGTCCCAAGAATGTGGTATGGCCCAGATGGAAGACACTCAGGCCTGTGTCATCCCTCCAGGCTGGAAGAGTCCAGGAGTGAGGAAGAGAAGGCTGACCGGCCTTCACCCCCTCCCTGATGCCAATGGTTGGCCAGGCTGAGTCAGGAAGGGCAGGAGGCAGCAGAGCTGGCCCTGAGGGACCAGGCATGAGCCCATGGGGGCGGGGAACAGCGAGGCGCAGAGAAAGCAAAAATTAGGCCACCTGGAGGTGGCAGCAAGTCTGAAAACAGCTTTGGATGGACCGTGGGGAGAGGCGATAAACAGAACATTCTGGGGCTCAGCTCTGCCTTTTTTGCTGCCACCCAAGCTAAGCAGCATATGGAAGGAATTTTATTTCTTCTCAAATGTTGATGCTAATTTTGAAATCTTTCTATTCTAACAAGACATCAAACTATATAATGGGAGAACACACAGATTGCTACTCATGTGACAGCTTTCCAAAGAAAAGCCCACATGCTCTGTGTTATGTTGTTCCAAACCCTGTGTGGGGTGGGTTACCGAACTGCTCAGCACGGCCCACACCCTCATAGGGAGGAAGGCTGGCCTGTCTTGACCCCCGTGTTCCCAAATGTTTTGTGAGGTTAACTGTCATTCCGTGGGGGGAAAAACACCCCCCCCCCCCCAGCAGTGCCTTCTGAGAAGCAGGACCCTAGGAAGGCTGCTCCTTGGCTGGCTCTCCAGAGAAACGCCTGTAAGACTGAATAGCCGTTGCACAGCAGTGCGAGAAATGTTTAGCAAATTAGTCTTTAGAAAAAGTAAACACAAATTGAACTAGTATTTATATTAAGCCTGTCAAAAGTCTAGTCGTCGAGGAGCTGGTCCGGCCTCCCAGTCTCTCACCTTCTCTGCTCCCTTCTCTCTTCCTTCCTTCTCCTAGAGTTCCCTTTGTGGTCCTGAACTGCCAAGTTCAGCAGACCCTGCTTCCAAATCTTCCCCCACAAGAATGAATTTTCTCCTTCAGTTCTGAGGTAGCTGTCCCGAAGACCACAAGGAAGTCTCCCTGGCCCTTGCGCTCACCTGCGGCCCCAGCCAGCCTGCACCTGTGGGGTGCCGTGGGCTGCCCGGAATGTTCAGGCCCACCACATGCCCACAGAGTAGACTGCACTTTTCTCTGCGGCCAGGCCTCCAGCCCCATGCTTCCGTTTCCAATCAAACCTTCCCACTGGGGCTTCCCCCACATGCATGGTGCTCTGTGCCCAACTTGGGTAACTTCCTATTGAGCCGACGGACATGAGCTGCTTGACAGCAACGGGCAAATTCAAGATAGTCATCCTGGAGGCACCTGAGTAGGCATCCGACGATTGATCTCAGCTCAGGTCTTGATCTCAGGGTCGTGAGCTCAAGCCCTGCACTGGGCTCCATGCTAGGTGTGGAGCCTCCTTAAAGAAAAAAAAAGATAATCATCCTGGAAAAGCAGGTTGTTTGGTTTTTTAATATGGTTTATTGCCAAGTTGGTTTCCATAAAACACCCAGTGCTCATTCCAACAAGTGCGCTCCTCAGTGCCCATCACCCCCTTTCCCTTCTCCCCCACCCCCATCAACCCTCAGTTTGTTCTGAGTATTTAAGAATCTCTTACGCTTTGCCTCCCTCCCTCTCCTTAACTATTTTTCCCCTTCCCCTCCTCTATGCTTCTGTGAAGTTTCTCCTGAATCACATATGAGTGAAAACACATGGTGCCTGTCTTTCTCTGCCTGACTTATTTCACTTAGCATAACCCCCTCCAGTTCCAGCCACGTTGCTGCAAATGGCCAGATTTCATTTTTCTCATTGCCAAGTAGTATTCTATTGTATAGATAAATCACATCTTCTTTATCCATTTGTCAGGTGATGGACATTTAGGCTCTTTCCATGTTTTGGCTATTGCTGAAAGTGCTGCTATGAACATTGGGATACATATGCCCTATGCATCAGCACTTCTGTATCCCTTGGGTCAATTCCTAGCAGTGCTATTCCTGGGTCATAGGGGAGTTCTATTGTTAATTTTTTGAGGAACCTCTACACTGTTTTCCAGAGGGGCTGCACCAGTTTACATTCCCACCAACAGTGTAGGAGGGTGCCCGTTTCTCCACATCCTCGCCAGCATCTAGAGTCTCCTGATTTGTTCACTCTGACCAGCGTGAGATGGTATCTTAGTGTGGTTTTGATTTGTATTTCCCTGATGAGGAGGGATGCTGAGCATCGTTTCATGTGTCTGTTGGCCATCTGGATGTCCTCTTTGGAGAAGTGTCTGTTCATATCTCCTGCCCATTTCTTCACCAGATTGTTTGTTTTTCAGGTGTGGAGTTTGTTGAGTTCCTTATAGATTTTGGATACTAGCCCTTTATCTGATATGTCATTTGCAACTATCTTTTCCCATTCTGTCAGTTGTCTATTAGTTTTGTTGATTGTCTTCTAAAAAGCAGAAGTTTTTTTTTTTTTTTTTTAATCTTGATGAGGTCCCAATCATTCATTTTTGTGAAAAAAATGCAGGTTTTTAAAGGATGGGAAACTTGCATGTCTGGACTCCAGAGGCTAATCTAGAAAATCACTCCGGAGCCCCTGCCTCTTAGAGATACAGACTTATTCTTGGACAGAAGCAAGCATAGGAGACTGGCTTCCCAGCTTCAGCCAGATAAAGCTTCTCTTGGTCTTGAGGGCAGGAGGTGGTTTCATAGTTTCCTCACCTATATCTTGTGCAGGGAAAAACTCACATCTTTCCAACTTCTACTGATTGTCTAAGTAAGAATAATGATTGTTAGAATTAAGATCTGCTGATCACCTACCGTATGCCTTGCCCTGTCCTAAGCATTTTACATGCCTTATCTGATTAAATACTCATCCTGAATGCTATGAGATAGAGATGAGTTTCCCCATCATATAGAGGAGGAATTGGAGAACTTAAATAAAAGGAACTTAAATAACACTGGGGAGGCCACAGAAACTATTTCAAAGCCAAAGTCGTAGATCATTATGCAATCCAGTTTCCTTAATTCTATACTAACAGCCACATCCTAATGGAGGACCTATTAGCCTCCTGAGTTTCTGGGACTCCTGACCTCAGGGACATGTTCTTAGGCTGCCCTGGTGATGTTTTAGGCCACAGGATGGGCCCTGGATGAAGAGTGTTCCAGAAGCTCTTCCCTAAACCAGAGAGACTGCTGTCTTTGTCTTCAGCCTCCTTCTGCAGCTTTTCTGCTTTCCTTCCCTGGGCCTCCATCCTTGGGACCATTTCCGCCACCTGGGCACCCACCCAGTCAATTCTGCACATCTCTCTTCTGCACATCCCCAACCCACCAACCCAACCCTCTTCCTCATTGCTCTTGACTCCAAGGCTTTGCATAGGGTTTCTCTAGGTCCTACTCTAGTCTCAGCCTCAGGACAGTGGCCCCTCTCTGGTCTCATGTCTGCTCTGAGCCCAGCTCAGCCTTTGATGAACCAGGCTTGAGGAAGCCTGACAGCCACTGGATCTTGGGAAGTGCTTACTAATTTAGAGCACATTCATATCCATGATCATTGTCCCTTCCTCCTCCCAACTATCCTAGGAAAAGGGCATCATTATTCTCACTGCCAAGAGATCAGGCAGAGAAGCTCCTCACAGAGGTAAGTTGTGAGCCAAGTACCGGCACAACCAGGGGAAAATGCACATCGGAAAGAGAGAGGGGGAAGCATGCATGCTGGAGAAGGGAGATGGTAGCGAGGAGAGCCCGCCTCTGGGAAGTAGAAATCACAGTCATCTGGCTGAAGGGGGCAATGCCATGGGGAGGGACAACATGGCCCCCAAAGATCTGGAGATCAGGGTTGACCTTAAAGGCAGGAGGGAGGCAGGGAAGGCTCTTAAGGAAGGAGAAGGTATAACGAGAATGTGTCAGAGGAACATTGTGCGGCTTCTATAAATAAGTGCTGCAGAGGAGAAAAGCCTGGGGAAGGGAGAGGAGCCAGGAGGGAATTCATTGCAATAATCCAACCTCTGCCTACACCAAATCTTTGCCCAGATAGGTAAACACTCGCAAATCTTCTCTCTAGTTTGCCAACCCAAAGGACAGGACCCTAGGGATGGGAGAAGCCAAAACCTTTTGCATTGCCCCCCAGGCCAGGGTACTTGGCCCACCCCAGCTACTAGGGTGGGAGTGGGGTGGGTGGGGATGGCTGTTGTCTGGGGAAGGAGCCTCAGGCTGCAGCACTCTGTCCACCTCTGCCAGCTGTCACAGGGTGCTGGCAGGTTTTGCTCCTCTGAGGCTGACCCACATCCCAGTGACGTCAGGACATGAGGAACAGTTATAAAATGTGCATTCTCAGGCCCAGCTCCAGCGCTGCTGAATCAGAATCCCTTCGGGTGGGTAAGTGGATCCCCAGTAATCTGAGCTGTTTTGTTTAGAAACTCTTTTTCTAGAGCTGTTTGAGGTGCACAGCAAAACAGAGTGGAAAGTCAGAGCTCCCATACACCCTCTTTGCCCGCGCACACACCCGGCCTCCCCACCGTCACATCCCCACTGACAGCGGACAGCTCTTAGAGTTGCCAGCGTTTGAATCTCACCATTCTCAAGGTATGTACAATCGGAACTCTTTTCAAGTTTATTTATTTATTTTGAGAGAGAGAACACGCACACCTGAGTGGGGGAGGGGCAAAGAGAAAGGGCAAGAGAGAATCCCAAGCAGGCCTTGCACTGTCGATGCGGGGCTCAAATTCACAAACCATGAGATCATGACCTGAGCTGAAATCAAGAGACGCTTAACCGACTGAGCCCCCCCAGGAGCCCCTATATAATCTTCTAACAAGCTCCCCCAGGTATGTCTCATGCTTTCTAAGACTGACAGCGACTCTCCATGGCTGTGTTGCAGGAGCAAGTAGAAAAACGCAGCTCCCAGGATTTCTGGGACGTCAGCTGAGGCCCTGAGTACCCAGAAAGAAGTGACGGGTCTATACTCGGCATTGCTGGACGGGATTAACAACCATTGAGTAATGCATCAGCCTGGGAATTTTAGAAGCTCCTAAAACCTACTGGAAGTTTTGTGAAGAATCCTCAGGTAATGGTGCTGTTTTGCTTTTTTTGATTGGTTTTGTTTTTGAAGGAGCTAGAATCAAGCCTCCAAATATATATGCCAAGTGCTCTTATCCCCCAGCAGGCTGATTTTGGCTTGAGTCCCTGTTAGTCATTGCTGGTACACAGAGCAGCAATTATGCATGGCGGCAGCATCCTTGGGCACTCTGAGCTTGCCAGGACCAGAATCCCTGGACCACCCCCAGGGGTCAATGACACACAAGACCCATGTCAACAGTCTCCAGCACTGATGAGGCAGAAGCCTTGAGTTAACTCAGGGACGCCTGGTGGCCAGGCTACCCCCCAGGACACAGCCCTCAGGGCCTCCTGCTTATCCTCACTGACTTTCCTGCTATCATGATTTGTTTTATTAACCTTGCTGAGCGCACCGAGTGCTCAGCTTCCTCAGCAAGGACTGAGCACGTTGAAGCAACTTTAACTCAGCAGCCCTAGGATCTCTGATGTTCTGCATCAACTGCTATGCATGACAAGGGCCCTTTGTTGGATGGGTTTAGGAAACTGGGCTAACGCATCTAGGGCAAGTTGGTTTCATTTCAAAATTCATTTCAAGATGAATCCCTGCAGCCCCAGCCTGCATCTTCTTCCTGCTGGGGAGGTAGAACACCCCTGTTTACTTTGAACAAGGTCAGACTGATCCCTCTCCTTCAGGTTCAACTTTCTTATTCTTGGGGAGTCAGCATACCTCTATGGATCTGTAGGGTCATCTTTGCAACAAATCATCGCTCAGCAGATTTAATCCAAGTCAAAGCCTTAATGGGGAAAGAGGTTTGAAGGAGAGCACCTAAACTACCACTGAAGCATGGGGATGAGGAATTTTTTTCAAAGAATAGACTGCAAAATAACATCCATAAGACTCATAGACCATCCCCAGATGTGAGCAGCAGAGTTGAAGCCTGGGCTTTGCTGAGGACAAGGTGGGCTTTAGTCACTTCATTACCTTGAATTCATACTTCTGCCTTCTCCAGAGAATAATCAGGGCAGCCAAAATCCAAGTAGGAGGAGAATACTCCTCTATAACATGTGAGAGAGGCTCAGGATCATGGCCATGGGGCTGTTGCTTTCATGACTTATGTCGGCCATATGCTAAAAGAGTAGGGCCTTTGTAATACAATCATGAGGTAACTTCAAGGTTTGTCTTGCCCTCTTCTGCAAACCCACCAATGGAAACTGGCTCTTCCAGGACCTGAACAAACAGGAGAGGCCATAGCTCATGTCCTCACTCATTAACAAGGATTTTGCTGGTAATCTGAGCTCCATGAATGACAGTAGTTCAACTATTCACCCTTTGTGAATCTCATTCAACATGAAAACTCAGGCCTGTTGTAGGCAGGAAGCCTGCAGAGAGCAGAGGCATGGTGTACTAGTCAGCTTGGGTAACCAAAACAAAGAACCATAGGCTGAGTGGCTTAAATAATGGAAATCTATTGTCTCACAGTTCTGGAAGCTGGAAGTCCATGATCAAGGTGCTGCAGGGTTGGTTCCTTCTAAGGACTCTCTCCTTGGCTTATGGTCAGCTGCTGTCCCTGGTCTTCTCTTAATCTAATGCCTTTTTATAAGGAAACCAGATTGGATTAGAGCCCACCCTAATGGACTCATTTAACTTCATTGCCTCTTTAAAGACCCTGTCCCCATTGATCTATGTGCCTATTTTTATGCCAGTACAATACTGTTTTGTTGACTACAGCTTCGTAATATAACTTGAAGTCTAGAACTGTGATGTCTCCAGCTTTGTTTCTCCTTTTCAAGATTGCTTTGACTATTCAGGGTCTTTGTGGTTCCATACAAATTTTAGGATTGTTTGTTCTAGCTCTGTAAAAAAAAAAAAAAAAAAAAAAAAAATGCCAGTGGTATTTTGATAGGGATTTCATTAAATTTTGTAGATTGCTTTGGGTAGTACAGACATTGTAACAATGTTTATTCTTCCAATCCATGAGCATGGGATATCTTTCTATTTCTTTACATTGCAGTCAATTTCTTTTAACAGTGTTTTATAGTTTTCAGAGTACAAGTCTTTTACCTCTTTGGTTATGTTTATTCCTAGATATGTTATTGTCTTTGGTGCAATTATAAATGAGATTTTTTTCTTAATTTCTCTTTCTGCTGCTTCATTATTGGTGATAGGAATGCAAAAGACTTCTGAAGTTGATTTTGTATCCTGTGACTTTACTGAATTCATTAATCAGTTCTAGTTAGTAGTTTTGGTAGACTCATTAGGGTTTTCTATATATAGTATCATGTCATCTGCAAATAGTGAAAGTTTTACTTCTTCCTTACCAATTTAGATGCTTTTTATTTCTTTTTGTCTGGCATCAGCCATAGCAATATTTTTCTAGATATGTCTTCTGAGGCAATGGAAATATACACAAAAATAAACTGTTGGGACTATATCAAAATAAAAAGTTTCTGCATAGCAAAGGAAACAATCAACAAGACTAAAAGGTAACCCATGGAATAGGAGAAGATATTTGCCAATGACATACCTGATAAAGCATTAGTATCAAAAATATATAAAGAACTGATTAACTCAACACCCAAAAAACATATGATACAATTTAAAAATGGGCAGAAGACATAAACAGACATTTCTCCAAAGAAGACATACAGATGGCCAACAGACACATGATAAGACTCTCAACATCACTCATCATTAGGGAAATGCAAATCAAAACTATAAGCATGAGATATTACCTCACACCTGTCAGAATGACTAAAATCAGAAACAAAAGAAACACCAACTATTGGTAAGGAATGAAAACTGGTACAGCTGCTGTGAACAACAGCATGAGAATTCCTCAAAAAGTTAGAATTATCTTATGACCCAGTAATTGCGCTACTAAATATATACTCCAAATAAGGGAACGTTAATTAAAAAGGAATTTTTGCAGCACCCCTGTGTTTAATGCAGCATTATTTACAATAGCCAAATTATGGAAGCAGCCCAAGTGTCCACTGATAGACAAAGAAGTTGCAGTGTATATACAGTGGAATATTATTCAGCCATAAAAACAGAATGAAATCTTGCTACTTGGAACAACAAGGATGGAACTAGAGAGTATAATGTTAAGCAAAATAAGTTAGAGATAGACAGATGCCATATGATTTCACTCATATGTGGAATTTAAGGAATAAAACAAATGAGCAAAGGGGAAAACAAAAGAGAGAGACATAACCAAGAAACAGACTCTTAGGTATAGAGAACAAATTGATGGTCACCAGAAGGGAGATAGGTGGGGGGATGGGTGAAATAGGTGAGGGGATAAGAGTGCCCTTATCACGATGAGCACTGAGTAATGTATAGAATTGTTGAATCACTATATTGTACACCCAAAACTAATATAACACTGTATATTAAGTGTACTGGAATTAAAATTAAAAATTTCATTTAAAAAAGAGCTTTAAAAAAGACCCTATCTCCAAATACAGCCATCTTCTGAGGTACGGGGGTGAGGACTGCAGCATGTGGGTTCCGGGAGTGGGGGAGATGCAACGAGACCAGCAACACCTGCTAGGCTTTCTCTCTTCTCTCCAGCGTTCCTACCCCCCACCTCTCCCTAGCTTTGACCTCTCCAGAGCTGAAGCTGGGGCTAGAGGGAGGACAGAGCCTTAGCAGGGAGGGAAGGATTCTATCTGTCTGGATGTGGAGCCCTGTGGCCACATCAGATATAAAAAACCAAGCTTTCCCTTGGGAATGTCTTTTTGGATCCTCAGGTTTCTGAGGACCTCTCACCTCTAGTTCTCTGGACAAAGGTGATACACTGCCCAGCACCTAGCCACAATTCCTTTTCTGCCCCTAGGTTTGGAGGTCCATCTTCACAGATGGAGGGCATTCTATTCTGGAGTATCAAGGGCAAAGAGGCTTCCTGCTGCACCCCTTGTCGGGACTAGCAACTTCCCACCTGCAGGCCTGGTTTCACCTCCTCCAGCCAGTTCAGCTAAATGTCCCCCTTACATTCTCAGGCCATCGTCAGACCTGGATCTTCTTGTCTGTGCCCAGATGTGTCTACTTAAAGCCCCTCTCCCAAAACTGGAGATGAGGTGGTACAGCCCTACTTTTTCCCCACAAAAGAGGAAGAACTCACTGTATGCCCACAATGTAAGTTCTGTCTCTTGGACCCCTCACGTCTCTCCATCCTTTTGCATAGGCAGCAAGACACCATGTGCAAAGATCTCCTTTGAAAGCCCTGCTGGGGGGGCTGGCTCCCATCTTTGGAATGTGGGGGTCCTGGCCACTGGTGAAACTGAGGCAGAGTCCAGGCTTACTGCTGCTTTACAAAGTATAACATTAATCGAGGTGGAAGTTGGGTGGCTATGGAAAGTAGAGTAAGAGGAACATCCACCATCAGCTAAGTGGAATGAGCATCTGGCAGGCAAGAGGGAGGGCTCTGGATTCAAGCAAGCCAACCCCCAGGGGCTTAGGGCTTTGTAGTCTAAATAACTCACTTCCCATAGGCAGTTAAACTTAATTGTGCTTTTCCATGAAAGACAGCAAAGCATAGTAATAATATGAACATAAAAATATTTTTTAAAATATAACACAATTTAGATAAAGTTTAAATAAACACATACAAGCCTGAAGACAGAGAGAGCAGTGTGGAGGAGGGAATAAGAAGATGGCGGCACCCCGACCCCATGGACGTGGGAGCTGGGTGCTGCTCTGTCCTGGTAATGACGCCACAGGCAGGAGGTGGGGGTTTAGCCTAGGGGTCAGCAGTTGGATATTTGTATCACTGACCTCAAAGGGCCATGAATCTTTTTCTTCTGTGACATTGCCTCCAAAATACCAAATCTAAGTCTCACAATGTCGTGACGTTAAATGTGCCTCATTTTATGTAAACGTTTCTGGTGTTTGGAGCTAAAGATCTCTTGTAGGCTTGTTTGTGTTATTCCAGGGGACGTGTCTGTATATCTTTTCTAGTGCCAGAAAAAAATATCTTAGACTATTTTCCCTGCACCACTGCTCAGAGTTTCTGGCTTCTTTTTTTCTTTCCCTCTGTGGATGGATGTACCACGCAACAGAAGTTCCAGAGAGCGCATACGCACATCGCTCTCACCTGGGTGCCTTCCCCCGGACTTTCTCTTACCCATCCTCTCTTTTCCCTTGACTCTGCGCTATGTCCACCTCAAAGCTTCTTCTATGTGTAATGCACCTTGAGTTGTGTGCTTTTCCTTTTGGGGGCTGAATTTGAACAAATTCAAGTTAGTATGTTCTTAGTTGGTGGCATAGTACCACAGGCGGCTGATACATGCAGGCATCCATTTCTTCTATGGGTCCCTTTATCTCTGCTTCTGGTCCCACCCTGCCATAACACAATCTCATATTATTATTGCATCCTCCTAGCCCTCCTCCCACACTTGACTTGTGTGTGTGTGTGTGTGTTACATCCATAAAATGTGTAGTATTGTTTTAAATAGTATTTGATTTACATAAATAATGTACTGTATACTTCATTCTCAAACTTTCTTCAACTTGGCCTCTTGGTTTGGAGTTCAATCCATGTTGACAAGTGGGAATCTAATTCATTCCTTTTATCACCCCCCATGACAAGTTAGATCTGAGAAGTCCTTGGACCACATTCTGAGGGAGCTGGTGTGCAGGGACCACAACATTTTCGCAGAGCCAATGAGAGAGAGGGAGGCACTCCCGGCAGAGAATTAAAAAAAAAAAAAAAACAACCCAAGGTATCGGGTGGGTCATGAGCAGGTTACAGAGTAAAAGAAATGAGCTCAGATTGTGGCATGAGAGACTGAGATTACCTTTAAGAAAAAACTTCTTGGTATCAAAGTTCGTGAAATTTTAGACTTTCCATAGCTGAAAGCAGCTATGGAATTTTGTCTGAATGCATTTATACAAAGAGTAATCTTTCCTGAAGGTAAGAGACTAATTAGATGACTTTCAAGTTTCTCTACAACCCATGATTTTCTGACAAATTTTTTCTTTCTTTCTCTTTCTTTCTTTCTTTCTCTTTCTTTCTTTCTTTCTTTCTTTCTCTCTCTCTCTCTCTCTTAGTTTTATTTTTATTTTACAAGAGAGAGAAATTGAGAGAGAGCACAAGCAGGAGAGGGGAAGAGACAGAATCCCAAGCAGGCTCCATGCCTAGTGCAGAGCCCAACACAGAGCTTGATCCCATGACCATGAGATCATGATCTGAGTTGAAATCAAGAGTTGGATGTTCAACTGACTGAGCCACCTAGGCGCCCCCTGACTAATTTTCTATCACAGACAACGAGAGAAAAACTTCAGTGGGTTCAGCATGAAGGGACAAATTCTGTGAGTGAAATAGCAGGAGAAGTGGAAAACACCTAGGTCTCCTTTGTCTGTCTCTGGGAGCCCCCCAGAACAGGGTGTCACCTGCAGATGCCAGTGGGTGGTTTTCTGCACTCTCAGGGTACTCACCACCCAACTTGTTTTGACAGTTTCTCTGTGTCCATCTCCATGACACTGTCTGTGCTTCAGAACCTGGCACAGAGCATGTCCTCAATGTATGCTCACTGAATAAACCTTGGATGAACTCTGTCCCCCATCCCATTTTTAAAGCCTAAAAGTATTATCATCCAGTATTCTTTTGCCCTTTGGTTATTCATTCATCTATTCATTCATTCAACAAGGATTGACTGGGCCTGCCCCAAGCCAGGAGGCGTGGTAAGCCCAATGAATAGGAAAGGTGCCTGCTCTTAGATGATTTATATATTATAAAGAAGACAGGAAAGTAAATATGCAATAAAATATGGTCAGATGAGTAAAGTGACAGAGGAAATACACTGGTGTGTAGAGCACAAATCTGATGGAAGGGGTCAGGGAAAACATCTCAGCACGGGTGACATCCAAACTGAAATAAGGAATAATGAGCAGGTCAAACAAAAGGGGATTGAAGAGCAAGTGTCCAGGCAGAGGGGACAACAAATGTGGAGGCCTGAAAACAGCTGGAGGAAGGATCTAAATGAAGATGAGAATGACTCCCAGCTCTTAGGGGCCATGGTGGAGAGTAATGTCTGAAGAGACCAGGGCCTACAGAAACCTTGCCAAGTACTGAATTTTATTGGAGGGCAATGAAAAGCTATTGCCAAGTTTTCAGCAGGAAAGTGACATCATGATCAGGTATGTGTTCTTACTGTAGCAGGGAGAAGGGGTTGGAGAATGGCAAAAGCAGGAGACCATTAGGGAGATGTTTCAATAATCTGTTAAATTTACAAATGTTTATGAAGGGTCTAGTCTATGCCAGGCTCTGTAGAGATACTGGAAATAAAATGGGGAGCAGAAAGAGAATCCAGCTTTCATGGAGCTTACGGTCAAAAAGAGGGAATCAGAAAATCACTCACCACAATGGGTGTGTAATTACAGAGATAAGTTTTCTAATGGAAAAGAATAGGGATCTTTGCAAACAAGTAACAAGGGAAACTGACCTCCAGATGACAAATAAGGTTGGTCTGTACTGAGGTAGTTACAGAAGGGAAAAGAGGAGTGGAAGGTCTACAGCATACATGGATGGGGAAGGAGAAAGAAGAGTGAAGAAAGACAGTGTGTTAGCTTATACATCCGGGGGACAGTGGTGCCACTCTCAGTTAGAGGAGATCTCAGATCACAGGAGGAAGGGAGCCAGCTTCAGTGCTGGACACCATCTTGGGCGAGCAGCTGTAAACATCCAAAAGGAGCTGTCACATTGGCACATAGATATGGTTCTAAAGTGCAGAGAAAGCGATCAGGTGTTGTGAGCTCACAAGTGATCTTTATTCGAGTTCATTATGAGATCATTAAAGGGGTGTTAAAGCTTAGTTTTAGCAGCAAACACACAAGTGGGCCAGTAAGGCCCAGTGTATTGGCTAAACAGTTGACTTGTTTTCATTCAGTTGTGGCAGAAACTGGTCAATGATATTCGTTCTTAGTATTGCACAGTGAGGTAAGAGGTGGGGTTTCAAGATTGATGGGAACCAATGTCAGCTTGTCTCTAAAAAAACCTCCACATTGATGCCCAATGACTGGTAGAGCTTGTATTTGTTCTAGTATCCTCCACAATATCCAGATACATGAAAGTACTTCATCACTACAGAATGGGACAATTTGGAATAGAATAATAATAATGAGGAAAACCTCACTCACCTGAACCCCAAGCTAGGCTCCCCAAGGGGCTTGGAATTAGTTTGCATTTGAATTGTCTATGAAAGAAAAATTTTGCTAAAGAAGTAGGAGGACAAATTATACTACAGGGTTAAAGTTTACTTAATTAAAAGATTCTAGATTCTCTCTCTGCTCCTCCCCCACTCATGCGCACATGTGCTCTCAATAAACTTAAAAAAAAAAAAAAAACTATAGGTACTTCAGCTTTCTTCTCTGCATAATTAATGGTTTTGTGGTCCAGGGGTTTGCCATTGAAAAGTTCTTGTCTGATCAGGCAAAGTGTAAATAGAGAAATACCTTTAGGAACAGCCTGTACTGTCAAAATGAGTTAACGACTCCTTGGCCATCAACATGCCCATTCCTCAGGCCCTCTCCATGTGCCATTTCACTCTTCTTATCTGCTTCACCATTCCGATTTAGTCGTCTGTTCAATTTACTTGGCTTCAAACCACCTGCTTTCCTTACTATTTTTTAAATTAATAGGCTTTAATTTTTAGCATAGGCTAAGTTCACAGAAAAATTCATCAGAAAATAGAGTTCCCATATACTTCATCAGCCTTGTCCCCTCCCTGCCAAGTTTCCTTTATTGTTAATGTGGTGCATTCATGTGATACATTTGTTATAATTGATGAATCAAATAGGATACATTTTTAACGATCACTCTGTGTTTTACATTCTCTGGGTTTCGTGGAGTCTGCACCGACTCCCAGGAGTGTCAGAATTGAATTGTAATTCATCTAGTTGGTATCCAGAGATTGGAATTGGTTACTGTGGGTAAACCCCCACACTTTGGTGTCAGAAGTGTTGTGAGTAGAGGGAAAAAGAGTATAATGACATGTATCCACCATTATATTATCATACAAAGTATTTTGCTGCCCTAAATATCCTCTGTGCTGCACTAATCCATCCCTCTCCACTCCTCCAGCCCTTGGTAACTATTGATCTTCTTACTGTCTCTATAGTTTTGTGTTTTCCAGAATGCCATACAGTTAGAATCATACAGTATGAGTAAAGCCTTTTCAGATTGGCTTCTTTCACTTAGTAAGATGAATTTAAATTTCCTCCATGTCTTTTCATGGCTGGGAAGCTCATTGATAGCTCATTTCTTTTCAGGGCTGAATAATATCTGCTTGTCTTGTGTGCCACAGTTTATTTATCCATTTACCTAACAAAAGGCATCTTGGTCACTTCCAAATTTTGGCAATTATGAATATAAGTGCTATATATATCTGTATGTGGGCTTTTGAGTGGACATAAGTCTTCAACTCCTTTGGGTAAATACCAAGGAGGAGGACTGCTTGGATCATATAGTAAAAGTATATGTACTTGTATGAGAAACTACCAAACCGTCTTTTGAAATGGCCGTATCATTTTTCATTCCTACCAGCAGTGAATAAGAGTTTCTGTTCTCCACATCCTTGCTAGTATTCAATGTTGCTGTTTTGGATTTTGGCCACTCTAATAGATGTGTAATGGTATCTCATTGTTGTTTTGATGACATACGATGGGTAGCATCTTTTCATTTGCTAATTTCCATCTGTATATCTTCTTTAGTGAGATGTCTGTTCAGGTATTTTGCCCATGTTTAAATCAGGTTGTCTGTTTACTTATGTTGACTTCTAGGAGGGTGTTTTTTTGCATATTTTGAATGCCAGATCTTTATCAGATGTGTGTTTTGCAAAGATATTTTTCCCCAGTCTGTGGCTTATCTTTTCATTCTTTTCATAGTGTTTCTTACAGGGCAGAGGTTTTTAATTTTAATAAACTTCAGGTATCAATTTTTTTCATGAATTGTACTTTTGCTTTTATATCTAAAAAGCCATCACCAAATCCAAAGTTGTCTAGTTTTTCTCCTATGATATCTTCTAGAAGTTTTATTGCATTTTACATCTAGATTCATAATCCATTTTGAGTTTCTTTTTGTGAAAGATGTAAGATCTGTATCTAGATTCGTATGTTTGCATTTGGATGCCCAGTTGTTCTAGCACTACTCTGTGAAGAACTATCCTTTCTCCATTCAGTTGCCTTTGATCTTTTGTCAAAGATGGATTGACTATATTTGTGTGGGTCTATTTCTGAGACCTCTTTTCTGTTCCATTGATCTATTTGTCTATTTCTTCACCAATATCACACTGTCTTGATTATTATAGTTTATAGTAAGTCTTGAAGTTGGATAATATGAGTCCTCTGACTTTGTTCTTCTCCTTCAATGCTGTGTTAGCTATTCTGGATTTTTTTTACCTCTCCATAGAAACTTTAGAGTCAGTTTTTCTATATCCACAAAATAACTTGCTGGGATTTTAAGCGACTACATTGAATATATAGACCAAATTGAGAAAAATTGACATCTTGAAAACATTGACTCTTTTTGTGTCCTTCCTAAAATGCACACATTGACCCCTAACCATCAGTACCTTAAGAATGCAACTATATTTAAAGATGGGGCATTTTAAAAGGGTAAGTTAAAATGCACTTTGATCCAATCTGACTGGTTATCTTACAAGAAGAGGTTAGGACACAGGGATAGAGATGTGCACACAGAAGAAAGGCCATGTGCAGACGTAGAGAGAATGCAGATACCTGGAGAGGGGCCTTAGGAGAAACCAAACTTGCCAACACCTTGATCTTGGACTTTTGGCCCCAGAACTGTGAGAAAATAAATTTCTATAGTTTAAGCCACCCATTCTGTGATATTGTGTTATATCAGCCTGAACAAACTAAGATAGATTACACCAATTGGTTTTCATTGTTGAACTAGCCTTGCATACCTGGGATCTCATTTTGTCATGGTGTATAATTCTACTCATTCATTGTTAGATACAATTTGTTGAGGATTTTTGCATCTGTGTTCATAAGAGATATTGATGTGTAGTCTTCCTTTCTGGTAATATTTTTCTCTGGTTTTGGTATTAAGGTAGTGTTGGCCTCATAAAATAAGTTAAGAAGTATTCCTATTGTTTCTATTTTCTGGAAAACATTATAAAGAATTGGCATAGTTTATTCCTTTAATGTTTGGTAAAATTCACCAGTGAACCCAACCAGTCTGGTGTTTTCTATTTTAGAAGGTTATTAATTATTGGTTCAATTTCCTTAATAGATATGGATCTGTTCAGGATATATATTTTTCCTTCTGTGAGTTTTTTTAAAATATTTTTTTATTTATTTCTAGGAGAGAGAGAGAGAGACAGCGTGAGCAGGGGAGGGTCAGAGAGAGAGGGAGACACAGACTCTGAAATAGGCTCCAGGATCTGAGCTGGCAGTCAGCACAGAGCCCAACGCGGGGCTCGAACCCACGAACCTCGAGATCATGACCTAAGCGAAAATCGGACGCTTAACCGACTAAGCCACCCACCCAGGCGCCCCTCCTTCTGTGAGTTTTGTATGCATTTCAGTGAGTTGCAACTTTCAAGGAATTAATTCATTTCACCGAGGCTATCAAAATTTGGGGCATAGACTTGTTCACAGAATTCCCTTGTTATCATTTTAATGTCCATAGGATCAGTAGTGTTGACCCCTCTTTCATTTCTGATACTAGCAATTTGTGTCTTCCCCATTTTTTTCTTAGTTAACCTAGATAGATGTTTATCAATTATATTGATCTTCTCAAAGAATCTGCTTTGGTTTTATTGCTCTTCTCTATTAATTTCCTGTTTTAAATTTCATTGATTTCTGCTCTAGTTTTTATTATTTCTTTTATTCTGCTTACCTGGGATTTACTTTTCTTTTTCCAGTTTCCCAAGGTCGAAGCTTAGATAATGGATTTGGATCTTTTCCCTTTTATAATACATGCATTCATTGCTAGAGATTTCCCTGTAAGCACTGCCTTCACTGCATTCCACAAACTTTGTAGGTTATATTTTCATTTTCATTTAGTTCAAGATATGTTTCAATTTCTCCTGAGACTCTTCTCATGACTCCTGCATTATTTGGAAGTCTGTTCCTTAATCTCCAACTATTTGGGGATTTTCTCGTAATCTTTCTGTTAGTATTTTCTAGTTTAATTCTATTATCTGAGAGCAAATTTCACATGATTTCTATTCTTTTAAATTTGTTAAGGTGTACTTTATGACCCAGAATGTGGCCTATCTTGGTGAAATCCTGTGTGAGCTTGCAAAGAATGTGTATTCTGCTATTATTGGCTCAAGTAGTCTGTAAATGTCAATTAAAAACAGTTGTCGGTGGGTAATGGTGTTGTTTAGTTCAACTATATCCAACTGATGTTCTGCCTGCTGTATCTGTCCATTTCTAATAGAAGGGTGTTGACGCTTCCAACTGTAATACTGCATTTATCTATGTCTCCTTGCATGTCTATCATTTTTTTTAAGATAATTGATTTATTTTGAGAGAGAGAGAGAGAGCAGGGGAAAGGCAGAGAGAGAATTCCAATCAGGCTCCACACAGTGAGTGTGTGCTTGAACTCACAAACTGTGAGATCATGACAGAGTTGGAGGCTTAACTGACTGAGCCACCCAGGTGTCCGATTTCTATCAATTTTTGTCTTATGTTTTGATGTTCTGTTCTTAGGTGCATACACATTAAGGATTGCTATGTTTTCTTGGAGAATTAACCCCTTTTTCATTATCTCCGATAAGTTTCCTTGCTCTGAATTTTGCTTTGTTTGAAATTAATATAGCTTTTCCAACTTTATTTTGATTAGTGTTAGTATGGTTAATCCTTCTTCATCCATTTACTTTTAATCTGTGCCTTTTATTTAAAGAAAGTTTCTTATAAACAACACATGGTTGGATCTTTGTTTTGTTTTGTTTTTTAAACCTACTCTGATAGCCCATCTTTTAATTGGTTTATTAAGACAATGGACATTTAAAGTGATTATTGATATAGTTGGTTTACTGTCTACCATATTTGTTACATTTTCTAGCTATTGTTTTTGCTTTTTGTTTGGTTTTGTCTTATATTCTTTTTTTCCATCTCTGACTTTAATTGAGCATTTTATATGATACCATTTTCTCTTCTCTCTTAGCATATCAATTGTGATCCTTGATTTTATGTGTCAACATGATTGGGTCTTGGGGGTGCTCAGATATTTCCTTAAAGAATATTCTGACTGTGTCTGTTAGAGTGTTTCTGGATGAAATTAACATTTATATCAGTGGGTTGAGTAAAGCAGATTGTCCCCCACAATGTGGGCAGGCTTCATCCAATCTGGCCTGAATAGAATAAAAGGCCAAACCAAAGAGAGTTCTCTCTGTTGACCTGATGATGTTGAGCTGGGACATTGGTCTTCTCCTGCCTTTGTACCTGGACTGAAACTTACATTGCCTCTCTGGGTCTCCAGATTGCAGATCTTGGGACTTCACAGGTGTGACATGAGCCAATTTCTTACTTACACACACACACACACACACACACACACACCCTATCACCCTATTTCTTGGAGAATCCTGACTAACACTTCAGTTATAATCTTCTATAAAACTTTTTTAGTGGTTGCCCTAGAGTTTGCAGTATACATTTATAATGAATCCAAATCCGCTTACAAATAACACTATCCTGCTTCACTAGTATTACAAGTACCTTATAACAGAGTATTCCCAATTTCTCTCTCTTGTTTCTTATAACATTGATGTCGTTGACCTCAGTTATCCATAAACTATAATCACCAAGGGCATTGTAATTGTTTTGAGCAAACTGTTTTTTGCTAAATCAAGGAAGAATAAGAAAACAAAAAGTTTTATTTAACTTTCATTTATACTTTCTTTCATACTCTTCTTTTCCTTATGTAGATCCAAGTTTCTGACTTACATCATTTTCTTTCTCTCTAAAAAACTTTTTAGTACTTCTTGCAAGGCAGATTGAATGGTGACAAATTCCCTCAGTTTTTGTTTGTCTGATTTCTCCATCACTATTTGAGGACTTCATTGGATACAGAACTCTAGGTTGGTGGTTTTTCTCTTTCAACACTAAATAATTTGTTCCACTCTCTCCTTGTTGCACAGTTTTTGGAGAGAAGACATATGTGGTTCTTATTCTTGTTTTTTTATAGGTAAGGTATTTTATTCTCTGGCTACTTTCAAGATTTTGTCTCTGTCTTTGATATGCTGCAGTTTGAATATGATATGCCTAGGTATAGATTTTTCAGTATTTATCCTTCCTAGTGTTCTCTGAGCCTCCTGGATCCATGATTTCATGCCTGTCATTAATGTTGGAAAATTCTGAGTCATTATTACTTCTAATATTTTTTCTGTTCCTTAGCTCTTTTTTCTCCTTCTGTTATTCCCATTACATGTATATTACACGTTTTATAATTGTCCTACAGTGCTTGGCCTATTCCATCTTTTTAATTTTTTTATCTTAGCATTTCAGTTTAGGAAGTTTCTATTGATGTTTCTTCAAGCTCACTGATTCTTTTCTTGCCCATGTCCAGTCTACTGATGAGCCCCTCAAAAGCATTCCTCATTTCTGTTAGAGTGGTTTTAGAATTTTTTTTTATTATTTTTAGCATTTCCATCTCTCTGTTTACATTGCCTACCTGTTCTTGCAAGCTGTCTACTTTTTCTATTAGAGACCTTAGCACATTAATCACAGTTACTTTAAATTTCTGGTCTGATAATTCCAACATCTCTGCCATATATAATTATGGTTCTAATGCTTGCTCTGTCTTTTCAAACTGTGCTTTTGGTCTTTCAGTAAGGCTTATAAGTTTTTGGTGAAAACCAGACACCATGTACTAAGTAAAAGGAACTGGGTAAATAGACCTTTAGTGTGAGGTTTAATGTTTGTTTGGCTAGGAGTTAGTCTGTGTTGACTGTTTACTATCACTTAGATGTCAGAGGCTAAAATTGCCTCTGTTGTCTTTGTTTTTGTCTGCCCAGTATATTTATGCTTGGGTTTCCCTAAAGTCTTCTCAAATAAGATCTGTCACATGACAGCCCTACAGCTATATTCCCCTGATATTAAACAGGAGCACTACTGATGTGGTGGGGTGGTACAGGGAGGGAGAGTTCTGTAGTTTTGTGATGAGGTAGGTCTCAGTCTTTTAATAAGCCTGAGCCCTGGACTGTAATCTTCACAAGTGCTTCTCAGTTCCCCTCAACATGCACTTGAATGGAATAGTATGGCTAGAGGGAGCTGGAGCTGGATGTTTCCCTTCCTTCAGATTGGTTAGGCTTTGATAAAACCCCAGTAGGCTAGTAGTTTCTCTTAAGGGCAGGCCCTTGTTAAGAACAGAATTCTCTGGCCCACTTCAGAATGGTTACTTCTCCCCTCCCCCTGCCAGAAGTCTGAAGATACTTTTTTTCCAATCTTCATTGTAAGAACTTGATAGGGCTCATGGAAGTAAAACTCACAAAAATGGTGGTGGGGGGGGGGGCTTCAAACCTTGAGTTCCCTCAAGAGGGTTTTTTTGTTTTGTTTTGTTTTGTTTTTCTGAGAGAGAGAGAGAGAGAGAGACAGCATGAACAGGGGAGGGTCGGAGAGAGAGGGAGACACAGAATCTGAAACAGGGTCCATGCTCTGAGCTAGCTGTCAGCACACAGCCCCACGCAGGGCTTGGACCCACGAACTGTGAGATCATGACCTGAGCCAAAGTCAGACGCTTAACCAACTGAGCCACTCAGGTGCCCCTGCTCAGGAGTTTTTAACTCTCAGACTTGTCCAAGTCTCAGACTGGAGTTTCTAGCAATCCATCAATTAAAGTTTGACTTTTCCTACACCACTACGGATTCCCACCGAGATTTCTGTTCCTAAGCTACTTCTCAAGTAAGTTCTGATCCTCTGTCAATAAGCTGCAATTCTCTCTGCCTGTCTGTCTCTCCGATTTGTGAAGCAGGTGATTGCCCTGTGACATTACTACTCTGATGGATCTAAGAAGAGTGCCCAATTTTCAGTTTGTTCAGCTTTTTCTTTGTCTTAAGCACAGGAGTTACAACTTCCAAACATCTTGGATAAGCATCTTCTCTTACTATTTTATCACCTAAATCCTGGCCCCCGGCAAAGACTTTTCTCAGGGAGTTGTTCTGATATTGGAGCCTCCCTGGTGTTTTTGAAGCCACAAATAGACAAACTGCTTTTGCATTTATAGTGTGGCTTTGGGCCTTGGGTACTATTTTCTTCCTGCTCTCCACTCTAGAGGGCTCGACCAGACCATGGAGTTGCCAAAGCAAGTCCACTCTCCCTTGTTTTGTTGTATGCCCTTGAAAACTAAGTAACTTGCATTTTTGATGCCTCACAACTCAGTCGTCACTAATTCAGATTGGCCCATCTCATTATTAGTCTGAATTTGAGAATGTCATTCACCTCCCATTTATAGCACGCCTTTACTTAGGGAGCTCCAGGAACAAAGTGAAGACAGTGTGGCCCATATCCAAGTATAGGGCAGCTCTTGCCCTGCTTAAAACCCATTATCCAAACCAGGAGCTTATTTCTTCTTCTTCTTTTTTTTTTTAATGTTTTTATTTATTTCTAGGAGAGAGAGAGAGACAGCGTGAGCAGGGGAGGGTCAGAGAGAGAGGGAGTCACAGACTGAAACAGGCTCCAGGCTCTGAGCTGGCAGTCAGCACAGAGCCCGACGCGGGGCTCGAACCCACGAACCGCGAGATCATGACCTAAGCGAAAGTCGGACGCTTAACCGACTAAGCCACCCAGGCGCCCCATATTTCTTCTTTAGTTTATCTCTTTAAGATAGGCATAAATTTTGCTAACCGGTTTTATCTTCACGCCTCTGCCCCAAATTAGCATAATAGGTTATTATCATTGAGTTGAAACCATGGGATAGGAGGCAAAAGAGTGTGCCATGGAGTAACTTAGTGTTACTTCCTGAGTTTTAACATTATGATAATCAGCTGTTCTAACTGCTCAGGGGAGTGGAAAAACACGAAACAGTTTAGTAAACAATATACATCAAATTGTACTTAGTCATCAGGAAAATGGAAATTAACATCATGAGGCATCTGCTTACATCATCAGCGAGGGAGGGTATAGGTGCCTGGGGGGAAGAGAAGCATCAAGTGTCCATTCGTACAAGGCCTTTGGGTGACACTTGGGGGGCATCTATTAATACAGAGCTTGAGTACATGCACAGCCCCAGAGCCACCAATTCTGCCTATTACACATGTGCATGGAGACTTACAACATCCATCACAACACTGCATGCGACAAGTTGAACGACGGGTGAACAACTTGTGGAGAATGTTACAAGGAGTTTCTATCCGCGGTGGCAGTAGGTGATGTGGATCAATCTCAAAGATAAAGTAAGTTCAAAAAGCAAGGTGCATCACCATATACAAAAATTGATTCACAATTAAAGACCAAAACATAAGACCCGAAACTATAAAACTCCTAGAAGAAAACAGAGAGGAAGACTGCATGACATTGAATTTAATAAAGATTTTTTGGAAATGATACCAAAAACACAGGCAGTAAAAGCAAAAATAGGCAAACGGAACCACATCAAACTTAAAATTTTCTGTGAACAGCAACAAAATCAACAGAGTGAAAAGGCAATCCTATAGAGAAAATATGTGCAAGCCATTTATCTGATAAAGAGTTAATACCCAGAATATAAAAAGAATTTCTATAACTCAATACAACAACAACAACAAAAACCAAATAACCCAATGAAAAAATGGGCAATTTGAAGACATAGTTCTGCAAAGGTACACAAATGTCCAACAAGCACATGAAAAGATGCTCAACATCACTAATCACCAGAGAAATGCAAACCAAAACCGCAATGAGATATCACCTCACACCAATTAGGAGAGCCACTACCAAAACCGAGAAAATAACAAGTGTTAGCTAGGATGAGAAGAAATTGGAACATTTATCCACTGTTGGCAGTAATGTAAAATGATGGAGCCACTAGGCGAAACATTTTGGAGCTTTCTCAAAAACTTAAAAATAGAATTATCATATGATCCAACAATCTCACTTCTGGATGTATTTCAAAAATCAAAAAACAAAAAACCAAAAAGATATTTGCATACCCATGATCATGGCAGCATTACTCATGATAGCCAAGAGGTAGAGGCAACTTAAAGGCCCCCAAATGGATTAGTGGGTAAGCAAAATGCTGCATATACACACTATGAAATAATATTCATCCATAAAAGAAAAAAATTTCACATATGCTACAACATGGATGAACCTTGAGGACATTATGCAAGTGAAATAAGGCATTCACAAAAAGACAAGTACTCCATGATTCCACTTATATAAGGTATCTAAAGTAGTTCAATTTGTAGAAAGCAGACTGGTAATTGCCAGGGGCTGGGAAAGGGGGAAGTAAAGAGTTGTGGGTGGGTGTAGATTCGTCATACAGGATGGGTTCATGTGGTTGACAAATACTATACTATACATTGGAAATTGTTGGGGGGATGAATTTCATGTGTTCTTTTCCTTTTGCTACAATTTTTCTTTAAAAAGCAAGTTACAAACTTGTATGTACAGTAGAAAATTATTTAAAGGGAGTTTAAAAACAAAAGGATATCAGTAACAGTTGTTTAAAATACATATCATGAAACTATTAAAGCAAACATGAGAAAGGTAAACACAAACTGATGGTAGCAATGATCTCTAGGGAAAGAATTACAGAGTATGGTCAGGTTTCTAGTGGCACGTAATGTTTTATTTTTATTTCTTAAGATCTGAAATAAATTGGGCAATGTTACTTAAAATTTGTTTTTTAAATTGCTCTATCTTTCCCTTTATTTGAAAACTTGATAATTTTAAATAAAAATCTCGTCTCTCCTTCCTGCTTCCTTTCTCTAGAATCCCATTCGGATCCCTGACAGTCCCCCTGGCTTCCCCAATGGCCTTTCTGGGCAGGCAGCACTGATTCCTTTCTGCTTTTGTCGAGAGTGCACTCAAGAGCTGGCACACACTTGTGATTCCTGGAACAAGTTCCTGGATTTATTTATGCCATGGGCAAAAATAATTCTTCCTTTCTGAGAGACATGTAATGGTTCTGGAATGTATTGGGAAGAACAAGCCGAAGGATGGGGCCCTTAGAAGCTGAAGCCCTGCACGTAGGTCCCTGCTCCCTTGGGTGGCACCTGGGCACCCAGCCCTCTGTGAGGAGGAAAACGCACCATGGAATGCTTCATCCTTGGGGGTCTCTCCTCCTATCAACCTTCTTGCTACTATGGCCAAGAGGGTGACAGAAAGAGAAAGGCAACACCCCTTTTCCTTGAGAGCCAGGTCTAAGTTGGGATTTTTTTTGGTCAGAGTCCAAATAAAGCCCAAATATACATCAATCTTATCCATCTGTTTCCCCCAAGGACCCAAGTTAGTTGAGGTAACTCCAGGGCAAACCCAGATTTTGGATTTTTTTTTTTCATAATTTATCTATTTATTTTGAGAGAGAGACAGAACATGGGAGAGGCAAAGAAAGAAGGAAAGAGAAATTCCAACCAGGCTCTACCCTGTCAGCGCAGAGCTCAATGTGGGGCTCAAACTTAATGAACCTTGAGATCATGACCTGAGCTAAAACCAAGAGTTGGACACAACCAACTGAACTATCCCAGCGCACCAAGGATTTGGAATTTAATTTAAGGGAAAACCATCTTCAGTGCTGGTACCAGCCCCTAATGTTTCATTTCTTCTCAGCATTCCCCAAAGCAGAGCCTGAATTAGGGTTTAATCAAGTTTAATCAATCAATTAGGGTTTAATCAATCAATGGTTTAATCAAGTGTGTCATGTAATGAAGCCTCCATGAAAACCCCAAATGACTGGGTTTAGAGAGTTTCTGTGTTGGTGAACACATGGAGATTCAGGTAGAGTGACTTGCTTAGAGAGGGCATGAAGCTCTGGCTTTTTTTCCCAGACCCTGCCCTGACTGTTCTTGAGTTATATCTGCTTGTAACAAGCCAGTGGTCTAGTAGGTAAGGTGAGTCTCTGAGTTCTGTGAACCACTCTAGCAAACTAATTGAACCCATGGAGGGATTAGTTAGAAATTCCAGTCAATAGCTGGTGGATCCCAGAAGCACAGGTGACGACAACTTTGACTTGTGATTTGTGTTGGGGGCAGGGGAGAATCTTGTCGGACTGACCCCTTAACCTGTGGGATCCGATGCTATCATCCAGTAGACAGTGTCAGAACTGAGGTGGTGTTGGAGAATGGCTTGGTGGTGCATGAAACCTCCAGCCATACATACTCAGAATTGGGTGTGCATAAACTTGCTATTATTTCATATGCAAAAAATATTTATAATATGTTACTTATATGTTGCAATTCATATAAATCATATGTTAAAAATATTTAAGACATAGGATAAAGCAGTATACACAAAATTCATGATAGTAGTTGCCGCTGAGAAAAAGGAGAGAAGAGAGGAAAAAAATTAAGGATAACAGGGGACTTGAATTTCATACGTCATGGTTTTATTCCAGAGAAATATGAAGGAACTATAATTGGTTATCAGCACCTGTTATTCTGAGGGGTGAGTACTTCTGTATTGGTTACGATTTTTTTTGTACTTTTCTTTGTCTTTAACTTTTTCCCCCTAATGTAAGAGTAGAGAAAATAATACCTCACAGTGCATGGTGGTTTCATTCCCCTAGTGCTTCCTTATGCTCATTTGTGCTCTTCAAAAGCCCCCTGCAAAGCAGATGAGACTGGCAGGTTACCATTCTTTGGGACTCACAAGTGAAAAAAAAAAGGACTCACAGAAGCTGAGTGATTTGGCCGAGTCTGGGGCCACTAACCCTCGGCTCCCTGATGCCAAGTTCAGAGCTCTTTGCTCTGTGTCTTTGTTTCGAAGGCTCCAGAAGACACCTTGGCCCACTGGAGGAAGATGCTGCTTCTTGAACCAGGCTTCAGAGGAGCCCAGGAGGAAGGACACTCAAATCTCCTTATGAGCCTGCCATGCCCAGCAAGTGGAGAATTCCAGAGGGCAGCCCATGAGTACCTGATGAATCCATTTACTTGCTCGACAATTGTCTAGGCAACTTTGACCATGATCCAGGCCCCTTCCAAGGCACTTGAGATATAACCAATAGACCAAACAGATGGACAAAAGCCCATTGCATTCCAAGATAAATGTGGGATTCCCTTGTGTTCCCTTTGAAGGGAAGACGGAGATCCTCCCCAGGGGAGGGTACTTAGGCCTCTCTAGAGCACAGTTCCCTCTCGGCTCTCTGACCAGGGGCTTCCACGAGCCCAGCCACAGAGGTCATCCCTGGGCAACTCCAACCTGGGTTCCACCCAGTGGGAAGGCACCGAGCACTCCGCAGGTCCTGGCACACAAGCATCTTCTTCTCCTCTCCACCCTCCCCTTTCCTTTCCCTTGGTGTCTGGGCAGAGTTCCATTCTGTCATCTATGTCCAGTTCATTCTCTTCAGTTACCCTTCTCCCCATTTGTAAGGTTTGTTTCAGAGTTTGCATAAACAATATCTGAAAAATCAATGACTGGATCCCCCCACCCCCAGAAGCCCTTGCCCCTAGACTGCTTGTTCCTCCTTCTCCTTCTTTTTTTTTAATTGTTTTTTTTAATGTTTTTTTTTTTTTTTTAATTTCTAGGAGAGAGAGAGAGACAGCGTGAGCAGGGGAGGGTCAGAGAGAGAGGGAGATACAGACTCTGAAACAGGCTCCAGGCTCTGAGCTGGCAGTCAGCACAGAGCCCGACACGGGGCTCGAACCCACGAACCGCGAGATCATGACCTAAGCGAAAATCGGACGCTTAACCGACTAAGCGACCCAGGCACTGCCCTCCTTCTCCTTCTTGGTGCAGATAACTGAATCTGACCAGTTCCTGCATAGCCGATGCCTGTCTTTCCCTTGGAGCCACAGCTGTGCTCCTGTAGGTGCTGCTGTCTCTCCCTTGTAGCGGAGACTTGTCCCAACCACCCCTTCCAATCTCGGTCCCTCCCCACTCGCTCCAGATTCTCCATGTTCTGCTCTGCTTTTATCCAAAGCACATCATCTTCTAACACAGTATTTACTTACTGATCATGTTTGTTCTCACCTGCCCCTCCCCACTGGAATGTAAGCTCCATAAAGGCTGAGTTTTGTCTAGCTTGTCCCTGCTGCATCTCTAGGCACTGAGAGAAACGCCTGGTACATCGTGGTCCTTCAAGAACCATATGTTGAGTGAACAAATGGGAAAGAACTTTATTCACCAGAGGCTATCAGAATCTGAACGTGTGGACACAGAGGTCCGAGCAGTGGGTGGATGGGGCCAGGATGGATATGCACACAGGTGCATAAAGATGAAAGGGGCCCCCAAAGCTTCATACATCCTTTAGGTGAGTTGCACAAGGCAGAGCATGGCCCCTGTCGTGGGCACTCTGAGGGGTAAAGAGTCCGTGCTGTATATGGACAGTCTGGGGAAAGCAACCCACGTGTTCATAAGTCCTCACAGCTAAAACCAAGGCTGACCATGCCAAGCTCCCAAGTTTCAAACTCCCAGTGCCATTTCTGCAACTCTGGGGAGAATTCGAGCCTGTTTGTCTAAAGGTGGGGAGCAGATAGGCCATAAAACTGAAATTAACACAAGGAAGGCTTTTGGATGAAAACTACCTCCTCCTAAGGTCTCGCTGTACAGATTATACAGAATTCAAGATATACATAAGGAGACATCTGAGCACAGCCTTTGGGGGGAGGTGTCACTCAAGAAATTAGCTTTTTCTTTTTTTAGTGTTTATTTATTTTTGAGAAAGAGAGAGAGAGAGAAAGAGAGAGAGAAAGAGCACAAGCAACTGAGGGATGGGCAGAGAGAGGGGAAGACACAGAATCCAAAGCAGGCTCCAGGCTCTGAGCTGTCAGCACAGAGTCGGACGTGGAGTCTTACCCATAAACAGTGAGATCATGACCTGAGCCAAAGTCAGATGCTTAACCCACCAAGTCACCCAGGTGCCCCAAGAAATTAGCTTTTAAAAGCAATTATGTTTTTGTTTTTTTTTTTACAAATAGTTTATTGTCAAATTGGTTTCCATATAACACCCAGTGCTCATCCCCACAAGTGCCCTCCTCTATGCCCATTCCCCCTCATCCATCAGTCCTCAGTTTGTTTCTCAGCATTCAAGAGTCTCTCATGGTTTGCCTCTCTCCCTTTCCGCCACCATTTCCCACCTTCTTCTCCCCCATGGTCCCCAGTTAAGTTCCTCCTAATCCTCCTATACGTGCAAACATGTGATATTTGTCCTTCTCTGCCTGACTTATTTCGCTAAGCATAACACCTTCAAGGTCCATCCCTGTTGCTACACATGGCCAGATTTCATTGTTTCTCATTGCCATGTAGTATTCCACGGTACAGATAAACCACATCTTCTTGATCCATTCGTCTGTTGATGGACACTTAGGCTCTTTCCATGTTTTAGCTATTGTGGAGAGTGCTGCTATGAACTTTGGGGTACATGTGCTCCTATGCTTCAGCACTCCTATATCCCTTGGGTCAATTCCTAGCAGTGCGATTGCTGGGTCATAGGGGAGTTCTATTGTTAGTTTCCTGAGGAACCTCCACACTGTTTTCCAGAGGGGCTGCACCAGTTTGCATTCCCACCAACAGTGCAGTAGGGTGCCCGTTTCTCCACATCCTTGCCAGCATCTAGAGTTCTCTGATTTGCTCATTTTAGCCACTCTGACCGGCGTGAGGTGGTATCTCAGTGTGGTTTTGATTTGTATTTCCCTGATGAGGAGGGATGCTGAGCATCGTTTCATGTGTCTGTTGGCCATCTGGATGTCCTCTTTGGAGAAGTGTCTGTTCATATCTTCTGCCCATTTCTTCACTAGGTTGTTTGTTTTTCGGATGTGGAGTTTGGTGAATTCCTTATAGATTTTGGATATTAACCCTTTATCTGATATGTCATTTGCAACTATCTTTAAAAGCAATTCTATACAAATATTTATTGAGCACCTCTGGTGTACCAGGGCCTCTCTGGGGTTGTGGGCTCTGAACCAGAGTAAGGTGGGGGCAAGGAACCCCCAAATGGTAGAGCTGCCTCTGATAGCCCCTCCCCAAGGGGAGCCTAGGAGATGCCTCAATCCATTTAACATGCAAATGTGAATAGTATTGCTCTCCAGGCAAAACTTCATTGCTTGTGTTTTCTTCTTTCCCAGGGAATGGAGCTTTCTAAGAGAAAATCCACATTTTCAATCCACACTGTTGATTTTTTATGGCCTCCCCACCCCCACGGTGCCCTTCCTTCACTAGACTCGGTGGTAATAGCGAATGACTGCTCCCTCAATCCACATGATTTCATATGGTTCACCTCCAAGCTTCATTTCATTTTATAGTCAGGATTTTTTCAGCATTCCCTAGCAGCAGATGTGACTGAAGCAGAGATTTCTCAGGTTGGGTTATCAGGAAGGATCTTTGGCATCACAAAGGGCTATTTATTCTCTTCAACACTGCACATTCAGAGTTCACTCTAAGCCCTTATATTTTATTCATCAAGTCAGTCCTTAAAAGTTCTCATGACAGCTCAGACAGTATGTCAGAGAAGGTATGACTGTGTTTTCCACCTGGGGGCTGGATTTGCACACACCGTCACCAGGTGAGGGCTCACATCCTCTCTATGCGTATTCTCTCTACATGCTGAGGGATGGAAGGAAATAAGAATGATGAGCACCCATCTTTGGTCCTTCTGGGCACTCACAAGGTAGTTTCTGGTGTGCTAAGTCATAGATGCGGAGTTGCACGTCGGTTATGGTGGCGGAGGTGTGGCCTTATCCCTGGCTCAGTGGTCCTGACTCCTTTGTTCCTGACTAGGCAGCATCCACATCTGCTCTGTGGTCCTCAAGGAGGTTCTTCAAACTCCCTATGACAATGCAAGACAACCCCTCTCGACTTTAACCTAGACAGATGGCACTGTTAGGACTGAGGGGGGAATTCTGCCCATTCCAGAGCCTGATATTAAATTGTTCCTAAAAGCCACAGCCAATGTTTCATTAAAAAGATCCTTGAAAAATGGGCAATGTCTGTAGCCAGTTTGAGATTTTCGGTTTTAGCCTGGACAGTATTTGAAAGACTTATGGTTTTATCTATAATACCTCATTTATTATATTTAGATTTTTTAAAAACAGCACAAGCTTCACATGTAAAGCTAAAAGAAAGAACCCAGGTGGAAGGATTTGAAGCCAGCTGTGGGAATAATTCACTTCTGACCTCCCTCTGCTTTTAAAGTATTTCAATCACTTGAAACAAAACAAAGCTAAGCAACACAGCTGGCTCATTATCCTGGTTCTGGAATTGCCTGACTCCTGACTCCCGGTCCTGAATTCCTGTCCTTTGCTCAGACGGTGGCACCTGCAGATTGCCCCAGCAGGGTGGGCTTGGCTGCAAAAGCCCAGGAAGGTTGCTGGGGGTGCTAGAAGCAGGAAGCAGAGTGGCTCCCACCAGCCCACACCGGAACTCAGACCCGAGATCTGGCCCATCACATGTCCTCTGGCCCTCCTGCCGCTCTTCTTGACCCTCCTGGCCTTGCCTCTGCAGCAGTGTCCCCCTTCAGCCCTGCAAGCAAAGGTGCTAGATTCCCTTTCCAACATCAGCCCTTGACTCTCCACCTCCACCTTAACCCCTGTGACAGGGTATCCAGGGGGACAGGTACAGCCATGAAAGGCTTTGCCTGCTGGGGACTGACCGTGACTGGTGCTGGTCACGGGTGTGGGCAAGTGCATGGATGCTGTGTATAGTGGCATTAAAGGGCTAAGTTTGCCTGGTGACAGAGCAAGGAGGTCTCCCTCTCTTGGAGGAAATCTAGTTTACCCACAATGGAAACTTCAGGAACAGAGAGGGTGGGGCTTAGGAGTGGATGCAAAGCATAATAAATCATTTACCTCACAAAAATGTCCAAGTGAGGTTCATGTATGTGGCCAATCTGCCTCTTGTTTGGCACAATTCAATTTGTCAAAACTTTATTTACTCACAATCTTACTAAAATGTATCTATTAATGTGAGGCATAACTGTACATGTATGCAAATAATACCTAAATGAAAGCAATTAATTGTTGGACTTTGTGATCCTCAAGAGGAATCCATGGGCCTCATTTTGTAGAGAATGTGGCCAGAACTGCCAATAGTGTGGGGCTTTTTCCAGAACCCTGCTTCCTGGGGTATTACAGGCAGCTCCACCTTGTTACCCTGCTACCTCCCCAGGCAGGTGACTACGTGTGAGGTCTGAGTCACTGATCCTCTTCATGATATAGATGTTATATATAAATGTATAAATATAAATATATAGAAGTTTAAATAAATATATATACATAAAGCATGTTTCTTTCATTTGAAAGTATGATAATACTTTTTGGATGTCACTGATTCTTTTTCTATAATGACAGCTTTAACTTTTATAATTTTTTAAATGCTTATTTATTTTTCAGAGAGAGAGAGAGACAGAACACAAGTGGGGAAGGGGCAGAGAGAGAGGGAGATACGGAATTGGAAGCAGGTTCTGAGCTGTCAGCACAGAGTCCGACGCTGGGCTCAAACCCACAAACCATGAGATCATGACCTGAGCCAAAGTCGGACTCTCAACTGACTGAGCCACCGAGGTGCCCCAGATCACATTTTTTTAAAAATAAGATCACATTCAGGGCACTCCGGTGGCTCAGTTGGTTAAGCATCCAATTCTTGATTTCGGTTCAGGTCATGACCTCATGGTTGTGAGATTCACCCCTGTGCCAGGCTCTGTACTGGGCATGGAGCCTGCTTAAGAGTCTCTCTCTCTCCATCTCCCTCTACCCTTCCCCCATGCATTTGTGCATGCTCCCTCACTTCCTCTCTCAAAAAAAAACAAAATTAATAAGATCACATTCACAGGTCTCAGGGATTTAGTCATGGGGTGGGAGGAGGCACTATTCAGACCACTACAGTGATTTTGGGCAAATCATTTAACCTAAATCTCAATTTCCTCATCTGTAAAATGGGAGCTCAGTAACCACCTTCTCAAAGAGCTGTGAAGACTGAATGGGTTTCTCCACATGAAGCGCCTGGACATGGTTCATATATGGTAAGCATTTAGTGATGGTTAACTATATTCATAACTGTTATTATTGTTCACGAATAACTTTTAGTCCTCATGGTAGTGCTGTGAGTAGGAAGAGTTCAAGTTCTTGAGAGAAAACTACTGGCACCAGCGGTTAATGGATATCCATAGGTGCGATCTGGCCTGAGCTTAGGTCCCCAAATGTCCATGCTTGCTTGGACACTAAGAAAAAGCCATTGTGCTAAAGATTTCTCAAAGTTTTCCCACTCCATCCTGTAAACCTGGCTTGGGAGGGAGAAAGGGTGGGCTGGGGGTGGGTAGGTGGGGTAACTCTGCTGTTCCCAAGCCTATCTATTTGTTCTACTCTATTTTCTGCAAACTTTTAACAACCCACCCTAGGGAGCAATAGCTAGTGCATTGCACAGCTCATGAGTTTTGATCAGAGAAAGTGTAGCCTCCAACTGAGAAGAAGCCAAACTTAGGAAATGAGTCTCAGAAAGGGAAAGCAGGGGGCAAGTATACTAGATCCTGCCAGAAAGGGAAAGCAGGAAGAAGAACCAAAAGTCAAGAAGGGGTCCTAGCCCAATGCTCTATCCCCTCTGGTCAAGTGATCTGCGGGGCAACTCCCTGTTCCATTCATTTCTTTATGAAAATGGTCCTTCACACTGATTCCTTTCAGAGGCCGTTACAACAGACCCTGTTTTTAATCTCACAAGAGACAAGAATCAGTGAGTTTGAGCCTCCGAGCCTTCCTGCCTGCTTTAGCATCATTTCTGTGAGCTTGTCTTCTTGGCAAAGCGCAGGCTGCTATTCACATTGGCCTGGCTCTGAATTCCACCCCCGCCCCTATCCCCACATATATCTGAGAGGAAATGTAATCCATGTGTCTGGGACAGATTTCCTCCTGACTCATCACAATGTGGCTTTGTCACGGTGGACCAAGTTGGCTTCTCTTCATATCCCCTCTGACTCGGGAAGTCCTGGGCCAGCCCCAGGGCTCAGAGGAGTTGGGGGGAGCCCCTGGATTCTGACCTTGCAAAAGCCCCAGCCCTGGGTCCACCCATTTCTTGGCTCTACTCTCTGGTTTTAACTCATCTCCCTCCCTCTGGACCCTCAGCACTGCAACACCTTCTCCATATCATTTCCCTGTTTCAAAATCTTCCATGACTCCCTCATGGCCAGAGTTTTATATTCTAAACACCCTTTGCATATATGTCAATGCTACCCATGTATTGCAAACTGACCAGAAAATATAGGAGTCTCTTTCTGCCACTTTGTTATTAATTAATTTTTTAATGTTTATTTTTGAGAAAGCACACAAGTGTGGGAGGGGCAGAGAGAGAGAGACAGAGTATCTAAAGTGGGCTCTGTACTGACAGCAGACAGCCCAAAGCAGGGCTCGAACCCACAAACCACGAGATCATGACCTGAGTTAAAGTTGGACATTTAGCCAACAGAGCCACCCACCCAGGTGCCCCTCTTATTATTTTTATTTTTTAAAATATCTGCCACTTTGAATGTTACAACGAACACAACACTCAGATGAGACTGTTATCAGCAGTCATAAAAATAGTCATTCCAGGGGCGCCTGGGTGGCTTAGTCGGTTAAGCGTCCGACTTTCGCTTAGGTCATGATCTCGCGGTTCGTGGGTTCGAGCCCCGCGTCGGGCTCTGTGCTGACTGCCAGCTCAGAGCCTGGAGCCTGTTTCAGTCTGTGACTCCCTCTCTCTCTGACCCTCCCCTGCTCACGCTCTCTCTCTCTCCTAGAAATAAATAAAATATTAAAAAAAAAAAATAGTCATTCCACCTGGTCCTGTTAACCTTGGTGAGATACTGCTCTCTCTGTTACTGTAGGCTCCAGCCAGCATCCTACTGGCAAGGGCCACTCTGGGACAGATACTGTAAGAGTTCTACCACCCAGCCTTCTACTGGGTCAGGTTAGATGTCCTCCCCTCCCCAGGAAGGGTAGATAAGGTCCTAGGACCCATCAGAGTTCTCTATGAAAAGCTCTAGTGGAGGAAAGGGAAACTGAGCACCATGTGTCCTCACATCCCACCATGCGGGTGCTCGTGCAAACTTTCTAGCTAAGCACGTGTCCTGAGTGCTATTATTTCACCAGCGAAAAGTAATTTCTAATATCTTATATACTAAATAATGGGCTCTCTGTACAGATTTATACAATGACATTCGAAGCACTTGCTAAAGCCCCTGTCAAGTTCTTGACTGCTTACTAACCACTCCTATGGTGTCAAATTAACTTCACACATTTATAAACTTTACAGGGATCACACTGAAGTATTCTGAAGTAAATGGCAAACAATATTCTACAAAATCTGATTCTAACCAAGTTCTACCAATTTCTCTCTGATTATTGCTCTACACAGACCTCCAAACTCAATTTAAATTGTCCATAGTACCCTTCAAAGAATGAGGATCTACTGAAGAGACAGCACTAACATAACACAAACAAAAAGTCTACTACAAATGTAATTATAAATACAAATAAATAATGCAAGACCAGATAATAGAAGAGATGTCCCTGTCCCCATACAGTTAACTTGATGATGTAGCACAACCCACATCTCTCATGGGAATGAGATGCTCAGTGCCTTTCAGAACTTCCTGGTACAGCCACATGACAACTTTCCCATTCCCACTCACTCTAAATTTCAGCTCTTACCTAACTCCCAACTCCTCCTTCTTTCATCCCCAGACCTGCCCTTCTCTCTCTATTCCTTTCTTCTCCTTTCATTCTCTAAGCATAACAAGTTATTGGGTTCAACAGTCTGTTACTGATGATTTGGGATTAGGAATATCTGAGATTGAGTGTTGGATTCACTATTCCTTGAGTTCATTGGTTATTTTCTCTCCTAGGGAACCCTTCACTCCTTTCCTTGATGCCAGCCTGTGGTCATATTGCTGAGACTCATTCTTACCCTCTGCAGGGAGCACATTCCCCTTCACAGTTCACAGGTCCCAGAGCCAGACCCTCTGTCTTCCTAGCCACCACAAAGAAAATAGAATGTAGGCAAAGAAATGTCTGCCTTAACCTCACCCCTTAACTCAGACAAGACCCTATAACCTATAAACACCAACATTAAGGTGTTTCACAGACCCAAGAGACATTTTCTCCCCTAGAGGTATTTTGCTATTGTCCTTGACCAGAATATCTCCATTTCCCCATGTGTTTCTAGGGCTCTGTGTGCATATCTCACAGATTTACTAGGTAAAGACACTTTCTTTTTAGTTTTTTTAATTTTGAGAGGGAAAGAGAATGTGTCCTCATGTGAGTGGGGGAGGAGCAGAGAGGGAAAGAGGGAGACAAGGAAAGAGAGAGAGAGAGAGAGAGAGAGAGAGAGAGAAAGAATCCCAAGTAGGTTCTGTGCTGTCAGAGCTTGATTCCACAAACCACAAGGTCATGACCTGAGCCAGTATCTAGAGTCAGACACTTAACCCACTAAGCCACCCAGGCACCCCATTTCTTAATTATTTTGTTTTCATTGCAATAATTTAAAAATTCAAAATAAATGTATTCTGGATCATTTGGGTGATCTAGAAAGCTTTAGTAGCTGTGTTCATGTTTTATATTTATATTGTATTTATATTTACTTGTCATCAGGTTGGCACAAGTGATTGCCTAATTCCCTTAAATAATAATTCAATGTTTCATACACTTGACCTGAAGACTGCTGAAGGTTTGAGAAACAAGTCCCAGGATCTAAAAGAATTTGTCTTCTTTAAAGGGATTGTACCTATCAACAAACCAAATGCAACAATACATTTAAAAAAATCATTCACCATGATCAAGTGGGATTTATTCCAGGGATGCAAGGGTGTTGGATATTTGCAAGCAAATCAATGTGATACATCACATTAATAAGAGAAAGGATAAAAAACCATATGATCATTTCAATAGATGCAGAAAAACATTTGACAAAGTGCAATATCCATTCATGATAAAAACTATTAACAAAATAAGTTTAGAAGGAACATACCTCAACATAATAAAGGCCTTCTATGAAAAGCCCACAGGTAACATCAATTTCAGTGTGAAAAACTGACAGCTTTTCCTCTAAGGTTAGGCACAAGACAAGGATGTCCACTCTCACCACTTTGATTAAACATAGTACATGAAGTCTTAGCCACAGTAATCAGACAACAGAAATGAATAAAAGGCTTTAGAATTGGTAAGGAAGAAGTAAAACTTTCACTATTTGCAGATGACATGATACTATCTACAGAAAACCCCAAAGGCTCTACCAAAAAACTATTATAACAGATAAATGAATTCAGCAAAGTCACAGGATACAAAATTAATATCCAGAAAGCTGTACTATTTCTATACACTAATAACAAAGGAACAGAAAGAGAAATTAAGAAAATAATCCCATTACTGCACCCAATAGAATAAAATACCTATGAATAAACTTCACCAAGGAGGTGAAAGAACTGTACTCTGAAAACTATAAAACAGTGATGAAAAAAATCAGAGATGACACAAATGCTCATGGAGTAGAAGAACCAATATCATTAAAGTGTTCACACCACCCAAAACAATCTACAGATTTGATGCATTACCTATGAGAATATCAATAGTAGTTTTCACGGAGCTAAAACAAATAATACTAAAATTTGTATGAACAGCCAAAGCAATCTGGAGAAAGAACAAAACTGGATGTATCACAATCCCAGACATCAAGATACACTACAAAGCTGTAATAATCAAAACAGCAAGGTACTAGCACAAAAATAGACACAGATCAATAGAGCAGAATAGAGAGTCTGGAAATAAACTCACAATGTTAGGGTCAATTAATTTACAACAAAGGAAGCAAGAATGTGTAATGGGGAAAAAACAGTTTCTTCAACAAATGGTTTGGGAAAACTGGACAGCTACAAGCAAAAGAATGAAACTGGACCACTTCCTTACACCACACACAAAAAATAAACTGAAATTAGATAAATACCTAACTGTGAGACCTGAAACCATAAAACTACTAGAAGAAATATAGGTAGTAATTTCTGTGACATCAGATAGGCTGTAGCAACATTTTTCTAGATATGTCTCCTGAGGCAAGGGAAACAAAAGCAAACATAAGCTATTGTGACTACATCAAAATAAAAGGCTTTTGCACAGCAAAGGAAACCATCAACAAAATGACAAGGCAACCTACCCAGATGGGAAAAGATATTTGCTTGATTAAATTGCTATATCTGATAAGGGGTTAATATCCAAAATGTATAAAAGACTTCAAAAGTCAAGACCAGCTTTCCCGTCTGCGCTCACGGAGAAGCAGGGCTTTCGGAGAGATATCCCACCTCTAACTGTGGGGCTTTCCTTGGACTGGTGGCCTTGGTCTGGCACTGGACAGTGGAAGTTCCCTCCTGATTAGGTGGTACCCTAGGGACACGGTCGGCATCAGGAGAAACCAGTCCCCTGCCCTGAAGTGCCTTGGCTTGTGGGATTGCAAGTTGGGTGGCATCATTAACAACGCACGGAGTGAGAGCTTGGAACACGGCTGGGTGTGAGGCACAGGAGACGGCCCGCCTCCTCTGCGCCTGTGGCACAGGCTGCTTCAAGGAACAAACCTAAAGTGCACATGGTGGAGAGTTCAAAACATCACTACGAGTAGAGAAATAAAATAAAACCAAAGTCACAAGAGAGACCAAGGGACACCCTTCAAAGAAGACTTCCTGAATGGCCAGGCCCTGGACAGTGTATGAGCCTCCTTTAATATTAATATAACAGCACTCACAGGGGCAGAACACATCACAAGCTTTTAAAACTAACGAGAAAGAAAGCTAGCCAAAATGACGAAATGGAAGAACTCTCCTCTAAAGAAATTCGAGGGAGAAATAACAGCTAGAGAACTGCTCAAAACCGATCTAAGCAACATAACTGAACAAGAATTTAGAATAATACTCATAAAATTACTCATTGGGCTTCAAAAGGGCTTGGATGACATCCGAGCCATTATTGTTGCAAATACTGATGAACTAAAAAATGCAACACAAAATAAAATGGAGGCGTTGGCTACTGCACGGATTGAAAAGGCAGAAAAAATACGTGAATTAGAAGATACAATTATAGAGAAAGAGGAAGCCGAGAAAAAGAGAGAGAAATTGGTCCAGGAACATGAAAGGAGAGTTCGAAAGCTGAGTGATACAATCAAACGGAAGAATATCCATATCATAGGAATTCCAGAAGGAGAGAGAGAGAAAGGAGCAGAAGGTGTACTTGAACAAATAATACCTGAGAACTTCCCCAACCTGGGAAAGGAAACAGATATTGAAATCCAAGAGGCACAGAGAACTCCCCACAGACGTAAACTGAATCGATCTGCACGACATACAGTGAAACTGGCAAAATACAAGAACAAAGAGAGAATTCTGAAAGCAGTTAGGGATAAAAGGGCCCCAACATACAAAGGGAGACATATCAGGGTAGTAGCAGACCTATCTACTGACACTTGGAAGGCCAGAAAGGAATGGCAGGAAATCTTCAGTGTGATGAACAGGAAAAATATACAGCCAAGAAGCCTTTATCCAGCAAGCCTATCATTCCGAATTGAAGGAGAGATCAAGGTTTATCCCAACAAAAAATGGAGGAATTCATCATCACTAAACCAGCCCTACAAGAGATCCTATGAGGGAAATGTTGCAAGGAACACAAAGTCCCAGAGACACCACTACAAGCATGAATCTAACAGAGAACACAATAACTCTAAACCTGTATTTTTCAATAATAACACTGAATGTAAATGGACTAAATGCTCCAATCAAAAGACAGAGTAGCAGAATGGATTAAAAAAATGAGATCCATCTATTTGCTGTTTACAAGAGACCCATTTTAGACCTGAGGACACATTCAGATTTAAAGTGAGGAGTTGGGAAAACATCTATCATGCTATTGGACATCAAAAAGAAAGCTTGAGTAGCCATATTTATATCACACAAACTGGACTTTAAAATAAAAAATAAAGGCAGTAACAAGAGATGAAGAAGGGCATTATATAACAATTTCAGGGTCTATCCATCAGGAAGAGCTAACAAGTATAAATGTCTATGCACTGAATTCAGAAACACCCAAATACATAAGACAATCACAAACATTGTTAAGAATGTGCTAATAGCCAAATATGGAAAGAACCTAAGTGTCTAACTGATGAATGGATCAAGAAAATGCAGTTTATATATACAATGGAATACTACATGGCAATGAAAAAGAATGAAATCTGCCATTTGTAGCAACGTGGATGGAACTCAAGGGTATTATCCTAAGTGAAATAAGTCAGGCAGAGAAAGATACC